>NW_003852472.1:551736-557248 GCF_000181295.1 Otolemur garnettii | reverse complement strand
TTGTTGTTTGGCAGGTCCGGGCTGGGGATTCGAACCTGCCACCTTAGGTGTACGTGGCTGGCGCCTTAGCCGGTTGAGCTATAGGCGCCGAGCCACAAGACTGGCTCTTGTAGGTCTTGTGACTCAGGGCCTACTTTGAAGGCTTCTACTGGAGCTGAGTGCTGCTTTTGTGAGAAGCTGTGGCCATATAAAGAGTGTGTATGGGGGGTGTCTCCAATGTTCCCCTCACCCTGAGCCAGGCGTCCTCAAACTACGGCCCGCGGGCCACATGCAGCCCGCCTAGGACATTTATCCAGCCCACTGGGTGTTTTTGCCGCTGCTGCCTGTCCTGCTTAGCAGCTGACTGGTCCCAGGGCCCACAGTCCGGCCCTCCAATGACCTGAGGGGCAGTGAACTGGCCCCCTGTTTAAAAGTTTGAGGACCCCTGCTAAGCAGACAGAGACTCCATCTGGGGCCTCCACCCTTGGGAGCTGGGATGGGAACTTCCCTGCAGCCCGGCAGAGTTCACATTAGCACTCTGCCTGTTTTTCCCTTCTCTTCCCAGGGACTTTAAGATGCTGGGAAAATAGGAAGGACTTAGTAATGAGTTACTTTAATTGGATTTTCCCCCAGTATTGGTATGCAGAGGTTATCGGTGAATGATTTACTGAGTGGCCCATGCCAGAGTTCAGCTGCGGCTCATTCTCGAGTGTGTGCTTGTGTGTGCCTGGTGTGCGTGTGTACACACGCATCTGTACAGACATACATGTGTGTGTGCATGTGTGCCCGGCACTCTAGAAGGGCCTTGAATAACTCTATCTGATGGGCACTTCTGCCTTCCCACCCCCATCCCTGACTCTCACGGGGGGAACCTGGGGCCTGCAGCAGCAAGGGGGGCTGCCAGCTGGGCGCCACAAGGGGCTGAGTCTGGGATGTGTGTGTTGTAACTGGCAGCCGGGCACATGAGTCACTGGCCAAATTAACTCAAGTTTCCTTTGGGGAAAAATGTAATCAGTTATTGCATTCTGGTCCATTTTAGCAAATTAACTCGTCTAGTTTTTTATTTTTATTTTTTTAATTTGGAGGGAGGGGGAGCTCCAGATGGGGAGGAGCCTGTGGAGGCCTGGGTGAACCAGGCAGCTGGTGCATGTGAGAAGGCTCTGAGGGTGCCCGAGGACAGACTTCTAGAGAGAGCGGGCTGGGGGTGAGCCCTGGGCAAGGGCTGCTGTTGGTGGTGGCTGACTTTGGCCTTGGGTCCTGCTGGGACCTGGAGTTGGAAACAACCATTTGAGGGAGAAATCTGGTGCCTCAACATTTCTGTACCCACCACCCAGGAGGGCAGGGTAGCTGGGCTGTGAGGGAAGTTCCTGGGGGCCTGAGGAGTTCTCCTGGGACATACTGTGTCCTCGCCAGAAGGCACTATTCTGAAAGATAACACTGGGCCCGTGTATGTGAATGATCCCCTGGCATCACCCCCACCCTTGTGCCCTGTGAGGGGTCGCCCTCTTACCAGGCCTTTCACACTCCCACTCCTTCTACACTGACCCTGAGAAAGGGAGCAGGGCAGTCCCCACCAAGTTCACACAGCAACCCCAGCTCCCTTTACCTCTCAGTAGGGACAGGAACACTCCTCCCACCATTTGATGGGGGGGGGGGACAAAAGGCATTTGATCTTAAAGAGCCAGACCAGGCCAGTAAGATTGAGGGTGACTGATGGGTCAGACCCTGAGGTCTCCTGGTGGGAGTGGCCTAGAAGACTGGGTGATATCTGCCCCCATTTGGGGCCTTGACAGACACCCTTCCTCCTTGGAAGGTCCAGCACTCTGTCTGCATTAGGCCTATCTAGGCCTTAGCATCTCAAGCTCTGCTGTCCCTGAGAGTCTTCCAGACTGTCCCTAGACCCTGCACCCTCCTCTTCCCCCTCTCCTCCTCCCCTTGTGGTGTGACAAGGGGAGGAAGAAGGGGCAGGAAGAGGAGGTACGCCATGGTGCTGCTGGTAATGGGTACTGGATTTGGGCCCACTTCAGGGACAGAGAAATGTCCCAGCCTGCATGGGCTGTAGGAGGGAAGGGGCTGCCCACCTGGAGCCCATAGGATGGGAGAAGGGAGGGATAGGGCTGCATTCACTCTGAAGTTGAGGCTGCCATCAGGAAGGCCCTGGCAGAGCCCATCCTTCCTCAGACAGCCCCCAGATACTGTGCAGCCCACCCCTAAGCAGCGGGCTTAATTCTAGGAGTTTCTGCTGGGCCTCAAGAGCCCTATTCCTTCTGCCAGAGGCCTCATTTCTGCTGGTGACTCACTGGACTCAGGGCTGGGATGGGGCCTCCTGGAATTGGCTTTCTCCAGCTGAGGGGTGAGAGTCCCACTCTTTAGATGGGAGTGATAGAAAGGAAGAACTTACATTACAGTGCGTTCATACTGTCCTACAGGCGTGTTTGTGTGTGTGTGTTCACGTATGACCTATGTGTATATCCATATCTACATTTAGATACACAGTCCATAGATGCACACACATACACACTAAATGTTTACTCTGGCTACCTACTTACTCTTTGGGTCATGGAATTACTAGTGATTTTTATTTCTATCTTTGTTCTTTTCTATGTTTTCTCAATTTTCTCTAAGAAGCACATAATAGAAAAATTAAAAAGGAAAACAGCTCACCAGCCATTTGAGGAAATGCTAACCGGAAGGAAGCCTGTCTTGAGCATGAACAAAGCCCCCACAGGACTAGGGTGCCTTTCCTGTCATGGGGGGCTGTGGGTGAGTGAGTGGCAGGGTTGTAGGTATTTATTTAGGAAGGAACTCAAGGCCCCCTGGCCCTCCTAGAGGGAATGAGGGAGTGGGAGGGGCAGTGGGCCTGTTGGGCCCATGGTGGAGTTGGGAGACCCTAGGAGAGAATTTCCTTTTGTGCCCTTGCAGCCTGGTGCTGGCAGCTTTGGTGGCAATGAGATGGTAGAAGGTTTCTGATGTAGAAGGTTTCTTCTCGTAGAAGGTTCTGATGTCCTTGATGCTAGACACCCACACTTTGGAGCAGACTTTGCCTGCATCAGCAGGGGCAGCACTTTCTGTGACATGAGCAGTGTGCCATCCTTTGAGACTCTTAGGAGCCCAGGGGGTCACACCACTGGGCACTGGACAGGGAGGAGAGGATCAGGGGCTCACTGTGACTTAAGGAGAGGGTTTTTAGGGTACCTGTGGGTGACCCCAGGGCCCCAAGTATGATCTGCAAAACCATGGCCTTCCAGGACCACAAGCCCAGTTTGAGAAGCAGAGGGGGGAAGGAATGCACGTCTGTACACATTGTGCATAAGCATGATGGTGGGTTAGGGCCTCAAACCTTCTGGAATTCGTGCCTGAGTGGCTGGTGTGGCAGACGCAGTTGGCTTGTGCTCTATCCCCTTCCCCTCTGTCCCCTACCTCTCCAAACAGCCCATGTGTCAGTACCTGCTCCTCTTTGTTGAGGGACTTCCCTTGGGCTACTGACTCCTGCTTTGCAGAGGGAAAGCTGGAAGAACCTAGAAATTTATGTCCCTCCCCCTGGAGGTGGCTTTCAACCACTGACTCACAAGTTTGGATATAGAGAGAGGTAAAAATACTCTCCCCCACCCCAGAGTGAGACAGCCCAGAGCTACCCTGTTGGACTCTCCATGGGGCCCTCTTTTTCACACACTCTTTTCCATTCTCCTGTTGAGTTTTTCCTGGGAAGATCTCCCAGTAAATCACCTTCTTAGGAATCCTCATCTCAGGCAGGTTTATGGAGAACCAGCCATGGGTGGCAGGTGGGAGGGAGTCCTGGGTCTGGAAGTGTACCCTTCCGCATGCCGGCTGAACTGTGCAAATGGCTGTTTCCCCCATCATCGCATGGGTGACACCTTGCCTTCCCCAAATTTCATATCTATTTTTGTCATTCACTGAGACATCTTGACTCTTTATAGTTAACAGCGATTCATCTTACTCCTAAGCAAGCTGGAAGAAAGAGCTGAGGCTTGTGTGTGTTCAGTCAAGCTATGAGCACTCACCATTCCCCCAGCTCAGTGTGAGCCCCACTTTCTCCCTTTCACCTTGTGCGTGTGGCGGTCCCCTGGCAGCTCCTTTTCCACTGAGGGTTAGTGATACTGCCCAGGCCTGATGCTGACAGTTAGGGGTATGGTGAGGGGTGGGCAGGTCAAAGTTCTTAGTCCTGGGACACTGGCCTCTGCTGTTTGGACAGCTTGGGGTTTTGGCTTCTGGGGTACTGACTCCCACTCTTCCCACCAGATGCCCCGACAAGAGTAAATGTGGGGAAGCGTTGGGCAGCTCTGATGCATACCTTGATTCCAGCCTCTGCACAAACAGTGTTCAATGGATCTGGAAATCTGGCCACTGCTGCCACCACAGTGTGACAACAGGATGGGAGCTTAGGTGGGCACACTGCGGCCAGTCTGAGCTTTAGGTTAGTATTTGTGATGGAGCCTTTGTGAGAGTTGGGTGATCAGAGCAATGTTGGAAGGGCAGCCTGTCTGTCTGTGGTTCTCTATGGAGTCCACCCAGTAGGTGTTTTGGACATGTGGGGGGATCTTTATCAGTCATCACAATGTTGGAAGGGGGGATTCTGGTGCCGGGTGGGTGGCAGTGGAGAGGCAGAGACTTTGTAAAGTGCCCAGTGCCCCTACTCTGTGAAGGACAGTGCATCTCATACAAGTTGCGAATGAACCAGACATTCCTGTGGGTGAAAAACCCATTTAAAATAATCTGGGCCTAGAATCAAATTCCATTTTACATATTAATGCACAAGATTTTTTTTTTATTAGTCTTAACATTTACTGAATCTCCCAGGACACTCTTTCATGACAGTGAAAATGCAGGCAGGACTGTCCTTTTTTGTGTGTGGCAGGATTTCACAAGCATGTTCACTGTTTCAGACAATCTCATCCTTGAATGGATACTGCTCATGGTATTTGAGTTGCTCATGTCACACAATGGTGTCAGCCTGCGTTTGGAAATGCCACACTGATGGGGTGTCTACCTTCAGGGGCCCAGTTTGACTGCTTTATTGTGTTCTCTGGTGCAGACACTCCCAAGCTTTTAAAATTAAAATATTGTTTGATTATAAATCACTCCCTTTTACTTTTCCATTATATCACAGGTTAAAGGCATTACTAAATTGCTTTATAAAATTCCATGTATGGATATGTTATGTTATCAATGGACTTTATTTCTGGAGAGAAAAGGAGATGTACAAACTATTTGTGGTAGTCTGAGGTGATAGAGTGAAGACCACTAATCCCTCCATTTCACAGATGGGAAAATTGAGTCCAAAAGGCATAGTAACCTGTGGGGAGGTCACAGCGTGAATGAGTGGGATGGGACTTGAACTCAGGGCTCTTTCTGCTCACTAAGTAGTCTCTGGGCAGTTCCCCTCAGCTTCCACTCTCATGACAAGCCCAACTCCCCACTATAATAGAGGAAAATTATTTTTTTCAACTCTCAGTTTGTGGCCTTTATTTTTTCTTTCTTTCTTTCTTTCTTTCTTTTTTTTTTTTTTTTTTTT
>NW_003852472.1:538642-551716 GCF_000181295.1 Otolemur garnettii | reverse complement strand
TTTTTGAGATAGGGTCTCACTTTGTCACCCCTGGTAGAGTGAGGTGGTGTCATAGCTCACAGCAACCTCAAACTCTTGGGCTCAAGCAATTCTTTACCCCAGTCTCCTGAGTAGCTGGGACTACAGGGACCTGCCACAAAGCCTGGCTATTTTTAGAGGTGGGGCCTTGTTCTTGCTCAGGCTGGTTTAGAACTCCTCCTCAGGCAATCCACCCACCTGAGCCTCCCAGAGTGCTAGGATTATAGGCATAAGCCACCACCCCTGGGCCACTTTGTGGTCTTTTGTTTGTAATTTATTGGAGGTTTCCTGAGCAGCCAGAGAGGCCCCAGGCCAGGTTTGCTGGTGTCCAGGGCCTCCCCCAGCTGTCTTGCTCTGCCCCTCTGGCCAGCCTGCCTCTAAGCCAGACTGGAGCCAGGGGGTGGGACCAGGTGACCTCCTGTGACCTCATCTAACCCAGACACTATTTTCTCTCCTTGTAGATTGTTTTCCCAATCACCAAATGAATCTGAGTGAGACTGTCTATTCTTTCGACGACTACCTTTCAACTCAAGTTATGGTTTTATAAATAATATATACGGCAAGTCGGTGCTGGGGAAAGGACGTTCATTCCGCTCTGAAATATTTATGGCCTGGAGTGTCTGCTTACTTTTCTTTGGAGTCATTTTTTAGCACGTTTTGCTAGAGACTGCGACAGCCCAGGGCATCTTCAGAGGCTGCTGAGCGCAGTGCCTCTCTAGCCAGGCCTCAGGGCTTATCCATCCTGCAGATGTTGCTGGAGATGGCAGATCTGCCCGGGGATCACTCCCCAGCCCAGACCTCCTAAATTATCTCAGGAAACGCTCTGCACCAGTGACAAGAATCAGCACCACTGCCTTTGAAACAGACAGGGCTCTACAGAATGCAGTTTGAATAACAACAGACACTCATCAAACGTGCTCAGATAGGACTTTCACTGCTTGGGCCTTTCCTGGGAGGTGGGAAACTGAGGTTCAGAGAGGTTGAGGAATTTCTCAAGGTCATGCTATAACCACAGAGGAGAACCTGGATTTTTACACAGACTGCCAGAACCCTCCTTTCCATCTTTTCTCCTATACCAAGCTGCTGCCCACTCTGGCCCTTTACTGGGCAGTAGCTGGGACCAGCGTGGGTTTCCAGATCAGTTTCCATGGCAGTGTCTGCCCATTTGCAACAGTTTGAAGTGCTGGGGACTTGGATCTGGGAATAACAATCTGCATTGCACATCCAGGCTTGAATCCTGATCCTAGGGCAGTGGATGCATTCCTGGAAGTGCTAAAGTGGGTTGATTAGGAGTCTGAAGAATGATGGTGCTAGAAGGGCCCATAGAGTCATCTTGACCAATTGCTCATGTTATGGGGAGGGGGGAATTAAGACTGACAGGGGTAGGAATTTACCCAAGACCATAGAAATTGTTGGAGCCCACTGGTTATGATGGCAGCTCTTGGAGTCCAGTCTTCTGGTCAACCTCCTGTCACTCTCCATAACCCTCTCTCTTCTAGAAGAATTGGGAGAGGAGGAGCTGGTTCAGAGTACCTCGTTAGGTGGCTATAGAGCCCTGTTTGTCCTAAGTCATGAATGAATTAAATCATTTGGAGGCTTGAGGGGAAAAATTGAGGCTATTTCTGAACAAGCTGGACCACGGAGTGGGCTGTCATTATACAATACAGACATTTAATCAGCGAGCTGGATTGAGTAGTGTGAACAGGAATATCTCACACTATTTCTACACCTGGAAGGACCATTTCCTATAGAAAAGAGGACTTACATTCCTGACAGTTGGTGACTTTGGATAGCTGGAGGGCAGGGCACAGGCTTAGTTCTCATTGTGGCAGATGACAGAGAATAATTGTGAAATAAATAAATAAGAATATTTCTAGGAAAGCCTAGCTCAGTCCTGAACCAGAGAGAACACTTGGGCTGTCTAGCCCAGGATGTCTTTGGCCATGTTCCTCCCGATCCTGGATCTTCCCTCTCCTTGTGGGATATAGTCACCAAAGAAGGCCCCCACAGGAGTCATGCCTTGAATAGGGGTTGGCCCAGGGTATACCCAGAATACAGCGGACATGGCTCTGTGCCTTCCATGGCTAAGTTGGAAGAAGCCTTGCAGCTTCCACCTGGCACCCTGCTAACACCTGCCCTGGGGGAAGCCAGCCATCATGCAAGAAGTGTACTCTGAACGGCCCTGTTGTGACAAAGCCCAAGCTAGTCAGCTGGAGAAGTCCAGAGAGAGAGATCTGGCCAGGCCCTGGTTCTTCTGGGTGTCCCATATGAGGCACCAGACATGGGAGCAAGGAAACCATCCTGGACTTCTAGCCTGGCTAAGCCCCTGCTGCCATCTAAGTGTAACTACCTGAGCAACCCCAGGCCAGAACCATCTACCCAGCAGAACCCAATCCTCTCTATAGAACCCTGAAGGTGAGAATAATAAAATTAGTATAGCCACTGTGTTTGGGATGGCTTTTCATGCAGCGATAGGCAACCAGCCCGAGCACCTGGCAATGCTGATGCCACCTGGGCCTGAACCAGGACTCCAGGGTGCTATGGAGGTTTCAGCATCAGCCTTCTCACAAGCAGAACTGAAGCCAGGCAGCCTCCCAGAGCCCAGAGAGTCTGTGTTTCCTCCACAGGGGCAGAGGAACTCCTGAGAGCATGTCCAGGTATGGAGAAGGCCAGGGCCAGTGGAAGGAGGCCCTCACTGTCCCTCCCTTCTGGACAGCCCCCTCCAACCTCAAATTACTCCCAGAATTCATCCCTGGCTTTGATTTCTGACTGTCTTGCAAAAAGTGAGGTCAAGACGCCCCAGAGTTTCCCTAGGAAACTGCAGTGGTGGGAGAAGGGCTTTTTCCAGGCCTAGGACTATGCAAACAGTTACTGGTTGAGACAAAATGCACACAGAAATTGAGAGTGAGTGTCTAGAGACACTCAGAAATTTGACATTACCATGATGTCTAAGCTTGTGATCCATGGACTTGAACAGGGAATAGATTAGTTTGGGTTTTGTCAACTTGTGAGGTATTGTCACATTTGATCTGAGAAGCGTTATGTGCAGTAGCACCATGTCATGTACATGATGGACAGCTAGTTTGAGAAGCAGAGTTTTAGTCTGTATTGTTTCTTCCTGCATGCCTCTCTGGGAGGAGCCAGCCAGGGTCACATCTGCCATTGGCCAGTACAGTATGTCTGGATCTCAACTCCCATGCTCACGTTCTCTTTCACCCCAGCTGGGGGCATTTGTGCAGTGCACAGGCTGCACCACTGTCTATGGCAGTCATGAGTGGACACTTACCTCTGCTGTAGGGTCTTGAGCAGCCTAAAATTCCTCTCTTACCTCCAGGAGCTACATCTTTTGGGGTTCAGGGCATGCCTCACACAAGAAATTTGACTTCCCATCTCTTAAGACAAATAGCTAGAGGATTCTAGGACTTCACATGTCTTTTTGTTAAAACCAGCTGTTAACATCAGACTCTGGGAATCAGTGGCTTGAATTTCATTTAAATACATGAGACCTCAAGTAGCAAATTCACTTAGGTCAGGACTTTTGAAATATCTGAGGAAGAGTCAGAAAGCTTAATGGACCCCGAGTATTAGCACTTCCGGAGGCCAGGAGCAGCTGGCTTTGGCGGAGTGGGAGGCGGCCCCCCAGTCTGTTGTACCTGAGGTTGTTTGGGGAAATGCCAGATCTGGGTGGGTCATTCTTGCCAGCGCCGGAGTTTGGCTTGGAGGTCTGATTGCTTCAAGATTAATTAAGTCCTGACACACAACTCCAGCCAGTCCACCTTCCAGGACATGAGGCTCCAGCTGGCGGGGGCACTTCTCCTATGGGCCCTCTTACTGCTGGGCCTGCCAGCAGCAGACCAAAGGTGAGCTTGGGGGCTGCAGGGAGGACCTGTCCCTGACTTCTTGTGATGACTTTGGTGGGAGAATCACTTTCTAAGCTGTTTTTTTACTTAAATTATTTAGTATAAAAAATACACTCGTAAGGCAGCACCTGTGGCTCAAGGAGTAAGGCACTGGCCCTATATGCCAGAGGTGGCAGGTTCAAACCCAACCCCAGCCAAAAGCTGTAAAAAAAATAAATAAAATTAAGAAAATGCACTCATAGGGATTATTAATTAAATGCCTACTTGTGATAGCCAGTGTTTGGGGGCAATTATTGCACAGACTCAATCTTACTTTCATAACTGCTCAATAAGGAAAATGGAGGTGATGAGTAGAATAATGCCAGCTCCCCATCCCAAGCTATCCCCTCACTAATCCCCAGAACCTATGAATCTGTCATTTACATGGTAAGGGAGAATTATTATTGCAGGTGGGATTAAGGTTGCTAATCGGCTGACCTCGAGATAAGAGGTCATTCTGCATTATCTGGGTAGATAACCATTGGCTCCTTTAAAGCAGAAGAGGAAGTCAGAGTTAAATCTGAAGATGCTACCCTGCCAGCTTTGAAGAGTAAGGGGACACAGGCAGGAGTGTGGGCAGTCTATAGAAAAACGAAAAGATAATAAGACAGATTCTCTCCTAGCACTTCCAGAAAGGAATGCAGCTCTGCTGACACCTTGGTTTTATCTCAGTGAGACCTATTTTAGGCTTCTACCTCCAGAACTATAAGATGATAAATTCGTGTTGTTCTAAGCCTCTAAGTTTGTGGAAATTTGTTGCAACCAGAATAGGAAAAAAGTACAATGAGGTTCAAAGAGGCTTAGTAACTTGCCCAAGATAGCATAGCATTGAGCCTGCAATCCTAGGTGGGTCTGATTCTGGAGACCTTGTTCTTTCCTCTGCTCCACACTGCCTCCTACTGGCACTCAAGTTGGCCTTGGTGTGGGGTGGTGTCGTCTCCCACCCACAGGGGAAATGCACAGCCTGAGAGGTTTGGAAGTGTCTGAGAGAAGATGTCTTTTTTTTTTTTTTTTGGACAGATGCTCACACTGTCACCCTGAGTAGAGTGCCGTGGTGTTATCATAGTTCACAGCAACCTCCATATTTTGTGCTCAAGCTATCCTCTTGCCTCAGTTTTTCTATTTGTAATAGAGATGAGGATCTTGCACTTGCTCAGGTTGATTTCGAACTCCTGAGCTCAAGCACTCCATCCACCTTGGCCTCCCAGAGTGCTAGGATTATAGGTGTGAGCCACTGTGCCTTGCCTTGAGAAGATTTGCAGATGTCTCTTGAGAGTTGGTAAGATGCATATTTGAATCTCCACTGTTCCACTTGGAAAAGGTGCATAACTTCTTTGATCCTCAGATTTCTCATGAATAAAAAGAGGTTTCTATGCCCATTTGACTGCTGGATCCTGGGCAAGGGCCCTGCTGCCCAGTCCACAGCAGTTCCCTTCTCACACATTCATAGCTGTCATCCATTGCCACTTAGCCTCATGTCAGTTGCCTGCCTGTCTCCAGCAGAATAATTCTTTTTGATTCTCACTGGTCTTTCTTGTGGATTCAGACACCTCCCAGGGACAGGTTGGTTCCAAAGGACCCTGGGAAGTTCATCTTGCATTTGTTATGATTTTACTCTTCATTTGGATCTCGACAGGCATCTTTCTGTTCTTTTCCTCTATTTGTGGGAGCTAAAGAGAGATGTTCTGATCACACAGCTTGGTGTCTGTCCCTAGTGCCTCAGAAGGCTTGTGAACAAACAGAGAGGGGCAGCCAGCACAGGTTCACCAAAGGTCTCTAGTGGCACACCACAGGGCTCTAGCTTGGATCTGGGTTTTGTTACTGATTTATGTCTGACAGAGATGAAACCAGCTAATCAGATCTGCAGACTGTGGCGATTTGCTTGGGGTTCCCAGGATCATGGGTAGGATGATGGTGCAGGACACACTCCCAGTAGGGGATAGACGGCCTGGTTGGAGCCGAGTAGTCTGGACCCATTGGAGTCTGCTGGGGGGAACAAGCAACACCTCTGGAAAAGTGATTCCCTTCATCTGGGACCTTGCGGTGCCCTTCTGAAATATAGTAATCTTAGCAAGACATCTGTTTCATTGCTGGGATGCACCTGATGAGGTCTTTATTGAAGGAAGGCCATCCAGGGTGGTGAGCTGGACTAGGACAGGACTCAGGTTGGGTGCACTAGTGGGAGCCTGGGGACCAGGTACTCTCCCTACCTGTTAGCAAGCTGCCTTGCCAGGATGAGTGACCATATGCCCTGTAGGCTGCCCCAACCAGGACAAACAAACAAACAAGGAAGTGGGGGCAGCAGTGGCTCCTCTTTGCTCAGCCTGTGCTTGGAGGAGCTTCTCTCCCCCAGTCCCCAGAGAAAGGGCCCTGTGTGGACTGCCAATCCATCTGGGCTCTGTCCCCTTTTTTCAAAGCTATTTCCCCATCGAGGCCTTTTCTGGCCATCCTGGCTTAGCTAAACATCTAACCCACTGTAGACTTGTGCTCAGAATGGATTTGTTTAATGAATGAGTGACTGGAGGGAGGGATGGGTGGAGGGAGGGAGAGATGTAAGCAGTGCTTTGTAAACATAATCCTACTTCTGAGGAGTCAGAAGTGCTGGTTGGTTTGGGGACCACTTTTGTCAGCGCCACCAGTGACCCAGGAGTCTTCTAGGAGGTTGACAGAGGCAGAGGCAGCACTGAGCAGAGGATTTCATGAGAACCAGATGTGGTCCCAGCTGCTTCTCTGATACCTCCCAGCTGTGCAAACTGGGACAGGCAACAGCTTTTCTAGTTGTGTTATCTGTGAAATGAAGATGAAGCAGTGACCTCAAAGGCATCGAGGACCCTGTGTGCAGGGGTCCTTGAGCTCCATCCAGGTACCGAGGTACTTTAGAGCTTGAGAGGAGTAAGGGGGATGGGTCTGTGTGCTCCAGTCCCAAAGAGCCAGAGCAGAGTCTGGGCCATGGCATGCAGGGTCTGGGGTCCCTGGGGTATGGGGCAGTGGAAGAAGTAGGCCCTGGAAAACCCAAAGGGAGAGATGGCTCTAGAAGCCCAGACCCCACCAAAAACAGACTGGGTGGAGGCGTGTGTGGGAGAAGTTCAATGGTGACACTCTTGGGACTGACACCTGGAAGGGAGGGACTGCGACAGCATGGAACAGAGTTGCTGGGCAGTGCGATAGGACCTTAGGCCACCTTGGGGCTGGGGCCAGGCAGTCTAGCCCTTGCACTTATCACCTGTTGGGCACAAGCTGCCCTGGGAAAGGCCAGGCCTTGGATGAAGTATTCTCTTTAGAGGGTGGCAGTGCCATGAACCTTCTTAGCAGGTGGGGGTTGATCCTTCAGACCTGAGGGGGCCTGTGAGCAAAGCTTCACTGTCCCGCTCCTCTGTGACCACTGAAGTCTTTCAACCTTTGCCTTCTGTGACTTCTAGCCACATGAGTACCTGAAGAACTCCAGGCTCTTACCCATGATGGCCAAGAAAGAGAAGCCAGGGTGGGCTAAATGCAGGTGGTGATAGCGGAGGTGGGAGAAGTATGTGGAGGCTTAGAGCAAGAAAGGCAGAAAGTTCTGAAGGCCTATGGTCAGAGCGTCTGGTGGGAAGGGCAGAGAGTCTTCCCTCTGAGGCCCCCAGCTCTGCTGTGTGACCTTGGGATATTCACTTCCCTCTCTGATCTTTGGGTGGCCTAGGGCTGTGGGGGCACCAAAAGAGACATGAATGGAAAAGAGCATCGCCAAATGGACACTAGGTCCCATGGGCCTTGATGGGTCTCCAGAGCCCTCACTATCCCTTGTTTTCAGGCATCAACTGTCTCCCAGGCAATGTCTCAGGGGGTTGTACTTGGAGACTTGTCCCTGAGGGTGGGGGACAGGCTTGCCTCCATATCTGGCCTTGCCCCTAAGAGATGTCTAGAGGGCTGGGGTGGCCCCCAGGGTAGGGGACTGGGGTCCCCATCACTTCATTGCTGAAGCCCACCCATGGAGGGGAGGATACTGGCTGAGGGTGAGCAGGTGATGAGCAGCGGAGCTCTTCGAGAGAGAGGAGTTGGGACTATCTCGGTCCCCACAAGGCCTGCACAGCCAGTCCAGGGCTGGTGAAAACAGCAATTACACGGGGTGATATTAAAGGCTTCAGGATTTTAATTAACGATGGAATTACCTAGTGGTGGGACCTGGGAAGGAAGGAATAATGATAGATTGCTGGAGGGCGGCCCCAGGGCTGACATTCCAGCCTCTCTGGGCTTCTGCTGGGCCTGGGAAGACGGTGGGGCAGCTTTCCGGTGGCTAATGAGGAGTCTGCCAAGAGCTCAGGGGAGTGCCCTCTGCTCCTAGGGGCCACTGTGCCCCCCTGCACTGCTGTGACCTGGGTGTGGCCAAGAAGATGTGCTCATGTGGAATTTATGGGCAGCGCAAGGAAGGGAGCCCAGTAAGATCCAGGGACGTCTCCCCCACCCCCAACTAGGGCCAGTGGGAAAGGGGCCTTACTCCTCCTGGGGCCTCCTGGGTACACAGGTCCTATCCCAGGTGCAAGTTAACGCCCATCCTAGAGATTCTCCTCACATTCAAGTTTCAAACCTGTGAATATGAGGTCATTGGTTTTCAAACCCTCCCCACCTTTGCTGTTGAGCTTGACTACGTGACTTGCTTTAGCCAATGGAATGTGAGTACCTATAATACAAATTGAGGCTTGACTGCCCTTTTGTGATTTTGTCCTTGTGCTCCCCCAAGACCTGGGTGGGGCTCTTCACCCTCCACCCTTCCCGGACCTTACTCATGGCAGCAAACAGCCTCTAAGCTTAGATAAGCACAGGTTTTTCCCATCTCTGCTTTCTCTGTCCAGTCCCTACATGACTCAGATGGTGGACGGAGGCCTTCAGGATTAGGGCAGACAAGACAGGAGCTAAATTCCTGCAATTTAAGGTTTTGACCCAGGAGCAACAAACCGAAAAGAGTTTTGTACACCTTGTGTGCCTCAGTTTCCACAGCTGTGAAGTAGAGGGGAAGCAGACTTCTAAGGTCTCTTCTTGAAAGGCAATGTCAACACCCAGTCCAGTCTGTCACCTTATAAAATGTTCTGCGTCTCCTGTGAGGAGCAAATGTACATACATCGGCCAAGCCCCTGGAACTAGGCCTGTTGAGCGGTAAGTGGTCAGGAACTGCTCCTGGGAATGTTCAGGAGGTCAGATGTCCTCCTAGAACAGATCAGCTGGAGACATTTGACAGAGCACAGGTGGCCCTTGCCTAGAGGTTATCAGGTAGCCTCTTGGAGTATAAATCCTGCCTCTGGCACCTCCTGCCTCTGTGACCTTTGGCCAACCACTTCTCTGAACTTAGCTCCAGGGGGTTGAAACGAGATTACACATGAGCCAAGTCCAGTGAGTAGCTCTCAATCTGTGTCATCTCTGTTGGATTTGATGCAATGGACCTCTGACCTCCTGGAAGTGCATTCTCCTCCTGCCTCAGTGTCTCCACATTCTCATCCTCCTGCCTTTCTACTGGCCACTCCTCAGCAGCTCTGGTGTGGTCAGGATGGACACACCATTCCCTGAGCTTCTCTGGCATGGTCAGAGTGGACAGACCTTTCCTTAGGGTCTAGTGTTGTGGAAGTGGATAGATCATTCTCTTAGTTTCTTAACTTTGGACAGATCTTTCCTCTGGTGGATCTTTTCAGGTCTGGACTGGATATTTGATTGTCTCTTAAGCTCACCTTTGATGTCACTGTCTCCTGGGTTGGACTTAAAATTGCCGTTTAACAGAAGTGTATTAAAGGACTAATAAGAAACGTGATTTGATAGCTCCTGGGACATTTAATGACTACTTAAACTTCAGTTTCCTAGGAATAACAGGAAATTGTGCCCAGAATCAGAACATCAGCGCAGCTGTGTGTTCACTACTACAAGAATGCAGGCGGCATTAAGGTTTCCATTGTCTGCTGAGCACGTTCACAGGCATTATTTTTTGCCAGGCACTTTTACATTATTCCATCTGATCCTCTGATCTGGTCTTCTTTCTATTTTACATATAAGCGTCTTAGGCACAGAGGGATAGACCATTTCACTCAAGGCCCCCTACACTCACTCCACAGCTCCCTGGAGATAAACTTAAAACTCTGGACAATTATTGAAAAGATGCTTGTGACAGTGTATATAAGATGATATACAGTCTCTGACTTACAATAGTTTGATTTACGTTTTATGACTTTATGATGGTGTGAAAATGATACACATTCAGCAGAAATTTGTACTTTGATGCAGTTGCAGGAATCCCCAGCTTCCAGTCAACTACCAATCTGAAAAGTAAAGAGCAGTACTCTACAGTGTACTTTGTTGCCAGATACATTTGCCCAACTATAGAGCAATGTAACTATTCTGAGTACATTTAAGGTAGAGTAGGGTAAGCTGTGATGATCGGTAGGTTAGGCATATTAAATGCATTTTCAACTTACAATGTTTTCAATGTTAAGCTAGATTTATGGGGTTGCAACCTCACTGTAAGTCAAGGAACATCTATATAGTCAACCTTCATTATTCACAGATTCTATATTTGCAAATTCACGTACTCACTGAAATGTATTTTTAACTGTAAAGTTGGTACAGTGAGTTGATACTCACTAGGGAGGCTAAGGCAAGAGGATTGCTTGAACCCAGGAGTTTGAGGATGCTGTGAGCTATGATGACCCCACTGCATTCTAGCTCAGGTGACAGGAGATGCTGTCTCAAAAGAAAAAAAGTTTGAGAATAATTTTGACTCCTCCAAAACTTAACAACTAAGAGCTCTTTTTCTTTTTCTTTCTTACTTTTTCTTTTTTGAGATATAGCTTTTTGCTCTGGCTAGAGTATAACAGCATGCTTATATCTCACTGCAACTTTGAACTCTAGGTTTCAGAGATCCTCCTATCTTAGCTTCCTGAGGGGTGAAGACTACCAGCATGTACTATGACATGTGGCTAATTCTTGATATATATGTATATGGTTTTTTTTTTTTTTTTTTTTGCAGAAATGGAATCTTGCTATGTTGCCCAGGATGATCTCACACTCCTGGCCTCAGCAATTCCACTGCCTTGGCCTCCCAAACTGCTAGGATTATAAGCATGAACCACTGTCTAGCCATGCCCTACTGCTGACTACAAGGCTTATTGATAACATAAGCCATCAGTTAACACATATGTAGTATTTTGTACACGTATCATACACTATACACTATA
This sequence comes from Otolemur garnettii, assembly GCF_000181295.1. NCBI lineage: Eukaryota > Metazoa > Chordata > Mammalia > Primates > Galagidae > Otolemur > Otolemur garnettii. Next base: position 540,609 of record NW_003852472.1, on the reverse strand, counting down.
TTCTTACCACAAAGTATTCTAATGAAAAGAAAATGTTAGGAAAATAATAAGGAAGAGAAAACATATTTGCTATTCTTTTTAAAAAGTTTTTTAATTGTTGGGGATTCATTGAAGGTACAAGAAACCAGGTTACACTGATTGCATTTATTAGGTAAAGTTCCTTGTATGCATATTTACTTATTTGTGCATATTTACTCTTCTTAAGTGTAAGTGGGTCATCATAAAAGTCTCCATCCTCACTGTCCTTACATTGAGTGAGCTGAGGAAGAGGAGAAAGAGGAGGAGAAGAGGGGGCATTGGTTTTGTTGCCTTAGCGGTGGCCAATGCTGAAGAAAATCCATGTGTAAGTGGGGCTGCATAGTCCAAACCCATGTTGTTCAATTGTACAAGGAAATGTGATCAAGTAGATTTATAGAGAACACTGGACCCAACAATAGGAGAACACTCATATTTTTCCAGGGCATGTGAATATTTATGAAGAATTACCATGTTAGTGAATAAGCTAGCTTCAGTGGATTTCAAAGAATGTGCATCTAAGACTGTATTCTAAGACCACAATAAAATGTATCTAGAAATCGATGTAAAATAGATAGCTAGAAAAATGGCATTTGGAAATTAAAGAAAAACTTCTAAATCCACGAGTCAAGCAAAAATATATAGAACTGAACTGATAGGGAAAATACTACAAAAATTCGTGGGATACAATGAAAGCAGTAATTTAGAGGAAAATTTCTAGCCTAACATAATTACTTTGGAAAAGAATAAAGGTTCCAATTTAAAAGAAGTTGTGAAGAAACAGCAGAATAAACCCAAAGAGATTAGGAAGCCAGAAAATAATTCAGAAAAGAGCAGCAATTTATGTAACATGCAAATATATTAGAGGATCAGTAAAGATAAAAGTTTATTCTTTAAAAATACAAATAAAATAGATAAACCTTTGCAACATCAATCAAGAAAAAAGTGGGAAAGCATCAATAAAATAACAAAAGGGTCCTTTACTAAAAATGTTTCATATATTAATAGCTAATAAGATAATGTTATTAACATTTTTATGGTAACATGTTTTAAAACATTTATAATTGATAAATTATAAGAAAAAACCCCCCACAAAACCAAAATCAAGGGTAGCGCCTGTGGCTCAAAGGAGTAGGGCACTGGCCCCATATACGGGAGGTGTTGCGTTCAAACCCAGCCCTGGCCAAAAACAAACAAAGCAGAAGGATCCCTTGAGCTCAGGAGTTCCAGACCAGCCTGAGAAAGAACAAGACACTCATCTCCATAAAAAATTTAAAAATTAGCCAAGCATGCTGGTATGCACCTGTAGTTCCAGCCATTCAGGAGGCTGAGGTAGGAGGATCCCTAGAGCTCAGGAGTTTGAGCCCAGTGAGCTATGATGATGCCACTGCTCTCTGATCCAGGGGACAAAGCAAGACACTGTGTCAAAACAAAACAACTCTCAAAATAAAATTTGGGGAAATACAGAAATAGCAAAAATGCCTGTCTTTCTTTTTACCAGCTAAAATCTTTTTTGGGGAATGAGTGGAGAAAGGGTGATTGGAGGGATCACTTCTATGGTTTATCTTACAAGGGTACAAGTGAATCTTTCTAAGAGTACAATAAGATTGTCTAAACACAATAACTAAGAAAACAACATGAAGACTATGTTAACCAGTTTGATGAAAATATTTCAAATTGTATATGAAAACACCACACTGTACCCCAGAATTGCATTAATGTACATAGTTATCATTTAATAAAAAAAAGAAAAAGAAAACATAAAAAAAGCCCATCATCTTTTAGTTATTAATATATACCCATGCTTGAGTTAAAAAAAATAAAAAAATAAAATCTTTTAGAAAGTGCAATTTAGGCTCGGGGCCTATAGCTCAACCGGCTAAGGCGCCAGCCACGTACACCTAAGGTGGCGGGTTCGAATCCCCAGCCCGGACCCGCCAAACAACAATGAC
>NW_003852472.1:505219-538613 GCF_000181295.1 Otolemur garnettii | reverse complement strand
CGGGCGCCTGTGGTCCCAGCTACTTGGGAGGCAGAGGCGGGAGACTCGCTTGAGCCCAGGAGTTGGAGGTTGCTGTGAGCTGTAATGCCACGGCATTCTGCCCAGGGGGATAGCTTAAGGCTCTGTCTCAAAAAAAAAAAAAAAAAAAAGAAAGTGCAATTTAAAAGAATTTAGTTTATAATAGCACAAAAATATATAAGTGAAAGTCTTAAAAATTTTTAATATTTTTTAAATTTCCTTCCTTCCTTCTTTCCTTCCTCTTGTTTCATTCTTCTTTTTCTTTGAGACAAAGTCTCACTCTATTGCCTCAGGCTAGAATGCTGTGGTGTCATAGCTCACAGCCACCTCAAACTCTTGGGCTCAAGCAATTCTTCTACTTCAGCCTCCTGAGTAGCTGGGACTACGGGTGCTCACCAGGACACCTGCTAGTTTTTCTATTTTTTGTAGAGACGGTATTTTGCTCTTGCTCAGGCTGGTCTCAAACTTCTGAGCTCAAGCAACCCACCTACCTCAGCCTCCCAGAGTGCTAGGATTATAGGTGTAAGCCACTGTGCTCAGCTACAGGTTAAGTCTTAATGGAGAAAAACACAAAAGCTATTGAAAGATATTTAAGAGGACCTAAATAAATGAGGAGGTATACCATGTTCTTAGATGGGGAGACTTGATATTGTGAAGAAGACAATTCTCTCTAATCTGTAGATTCAATGCAATTTCAATTAAAATCCCAGCAGAGTTTTTCAGGAAACTTCACAAGCTGATTAACTTTTATATGGAAAAACAAAAGGCTAAGTATAATAAGACTTTGACTATAGCCAAGAAGAGCAAAATGGAGGCCCTTGCCTTGCCAGGTTTTGAGATTTATTTCAAAGCCATAGCAATTAGGATAAGGTAATATTGGCACAGGATTGGACAAATAGACCAATGAACAGAACAGGGAGCCCAGAAACCAGTTCCCATGTATGGAAACTTGATGCTTAACAGAGCAGACATTATAGATCAGTGAGGAAAGATGACTATTGGTAAAAGGGGCTTGGTTATTCAAATACCTGGGGAAAAGTAAAGTTAATCTACATTCCACATAAAAATCAATTTCAACTTGATTAAAGATGAAAAACATGGAAGGGTAAACTTTGAAATAAACAATATAGGAGAATACAATGCACAGACCACAAACCATGAAGGAAAAGATTCAGGCATTCCATTGCAGTATAATGATCTGCTCAGCATTGGACAGTGTAGAATAAAATGACAATCTACCAACTTGGAGAAGGTCTGCACAGTACATATAACTGACAAAGGACTTCCAGAATTTAAAACTAATTTCTCTGAATTAAAAAAAAAAGGGGGGAGGAGAACTAGTCCAGTAGAAGAATGGGCAAAAGACATGAACAGGTAACTCACAGAAGAGAGGAATGGGTCATAAGCCTTTAAAAGAATGTTCAACTAAGTAATCAAGGAAATGTTAATTAAAACTACAATGAGGCTCAGCACCTGTGGCTCAAGTGGCTAAGGCGCCAGCCACATACACCTAAGAAGGCGGGTTCGAATCCAGCCCAGGCCTTCCAAACAACAATGACGGCTGCAACCAAAAAATAGCCAGGCGTTGTGGCAGGCACCTGTAGTCCCAGCTACTTGGGAGGTGGAGGCAGGAGGCTCGCTTGAGCCCAGGAGTTGGAGGTTGCTGTGAGCTGTGATGCCACAGCACTCTACCCAGGGGGACAGCTTGAGGCCCTGTCTCAAAAAAAAAAAAAAACTACAATGAGATACAATTTTATATCTACCAATTAGTAAAAATTTAAAAGTGAGTCAATGCTATTCTCATCAAGAATGAGAGACATGAGCGGTGCCTGTAGCTCAAAAGAGTAGGGCGCAGACCCCATATGCTGGAGGTGGTGGGTTCAAACCCAGCCCCAGCCCTGGCCAAAACTGCAAAAAAAAAAAAAAAAAGAATGAAAGACAAGGAGGCTTTATCTTCTGCTGGTGAAGAGCAGTTTGGCCTCACCCAGTGCTGTTGAACATACTTGGGCCCTGTGTCTCAGGAGTTCTCATCCTAGTCATGTGTCTTGGAGACTTTCTGGCTGCTATCTATGCACATATATAATGGCAATAAACCCCAAATGTCCATCAACACTAAAGTAAGTAAATAAATAATAAGTAAAGCAATAAAAAAAAAGCAAGTAAATAATTGTGTATATTCATTGGATGGAATACTACAGATGATAAAAACAAATTAAATGCAGCTCCACACATCAATGTAAGTGAATCTCCAAATAATATCTAGGTAAAAGAAGAAAAGTCACAAAATAATATACATAATTTATACTAAAGTCTCAGGCAAGCAAAACTAAATAATATATCATTTAGGAAAACATACATGTACGTGAATGGTTTTAAAGAAAGGGAATAATTAACTCTAAATTTGGGACAGTGGCTACCAACAGGGCACACAGGAGGCTTTTAAGCTTCTAGTAATATTCCAGTTCTTAAGTGGGTGAAGTGGGTAATTGGGTGTTAAGGATTACCCCGAGAACTGTACCTATGCATTTAATGCAGTCTGTGTCTATCTGATATATTTCACCGTTTTATCTGTTTTACCAAAATCTTCAAACATGCAACTTCTCTGTGGTCGTGAGCTCTCATCTGGCTGGAAGGGGTAGGCCTATTCCTGGGAATAAAGACGTTCTTTCCAAACAGATAAATCACAATGGCACTGAAATTGGTTTGATTCGTTAGTGGGGAAAAAAAAATTGGTCCTGTTGAATGTGGTACTTTTTCCAGATGGTATTCATTTCACGAGACAATTTGAGCATCATCACTGTCTCTCATCTGCTGAGACAAATCCCCCACAAATGCGGGCGTGTTTCCATCTCGAGCTGCTGTTGCCACAGCAGCTGTTGCAGTGTCTCCTTTCTCCCTCAGGCCCTCTTTGAGTAACCATCCCATTACTCTTCATCTCCTTTGCTGAGAATCTATCTCAGGGATGGAGGAGAACCCCATCTCATGCTGGAGTCCGACAGCACCATCCTCAATGGGTGGATGTGCAGCCTCTGTATACACACCTCCTCTGACCAGGAACTCACTCCTTATTTGAACCCCAATCTGACTCCCTGCAGCATTTACTTATGGCTGATGGCCCAGCAGTCCGGGCCCCCAGGCCGCGGCTGGTCTGCCTTCTCTTTCTCAGCTCTTTGGAGATGTCTGTCGACAGCAGCTCGGCAGCCCCTTTAATTCCACCCTCCAGTCTTTTCCTTCTAGGAGCACGTCTTTAGTTTTTCTGCCCATTCCACTGTGACCAGCTCTGTGCCCTCTTGTGCACATACCTCTGTGGGACTTGACGAGGGCTGGATGAAGCATCTGTCAGAGCTGGGGTGGGGTTAGACAGGAGGTGACAGGGAGATGAGCCCAGGGTCTGGAGGACACTTACACCAGTGGGCCAGGTACAGAGCCAGGCCTTCTGGGGTCGAGGGCCATAGGACCAGCTGGATAGCAGAAATGCCTCAAGGATACTTGGGAGAACTTATTCACCTGCCTCTCACCCCTGGTTCAGTAAAATCCACAGCCCCCGATTCCCAGGCATCCTCTTCCTCTGCCACCCTGGTGGCCTCTGAGCCTGTGGGTCCCCCGTCCTGCTCCCTGGTCAGAGGCTTCCTTTCTGCCCTGACTGTCACACCTTGGCTTGGACTTCAACTCTACCTTGACCCCTGAAATTGAAACAAGTTTTAAACAAAATCTAAAATTTAATCAAATTAATAAATGCACTCAGGTTAAAAATGTAGATAGTCCAGAAGGGCTAACATAATGAAAAGAGGTAGAGCCCTCCTGGGCTTCCTCCTGTGGGGACAGCCGCTTTCACTGTCTGGTTTTCAGTTCTTCCTGGAGATTCCCTGTCTGTCTGGGGAACACGGCCAGATCACTTGTGTTCACATTTTGAGTTGCAAGTGATAGAAACTGACTCTGGGTAAGTTAAGTAGAAAGGGCAGATCAGAACAACACCCCAGTTAGGGTTCTAGCTTTGGCCTGACGAAGAGCCCTGCTGGACCCAGACACTACAGCTCGTGGGACCAGCAGCCCTGGTGCTGGATACTCATCTGTGGTCCCTACCCCTCCTAGAAGCCAGACCTGGCTGCTCTCTCAGCCTCCAGCCCTGGCAGGACAGACTCTCCAAAGCTTCCACTGCTTTACTCCCGGACTTTATTTAAAGTCTGAGTGAGGGGATCTGATTGGCTGAGCCAGGGATGACCCTGTTCCCACTTGCAAAGGAGGCTGGGGAAGAGTATGTGGCATTCTCTCCTTTCCATGGGTGGGAGAGAGATTCTTCAAACAATAGAGAGGGGCCCAAATGTGGAGTGTCCAAAAAGAATGTCAGAGGTCCACTATGTTAGTATTTCTTGATTTATCAATTTAGATACTGTCTGATGGGCTGTTGATCTGAGAACTGAAGATTTAACTTATTTATCCCATGCCCAGCCCTATCCTTCCTCCCACTAGTTGTTCCATCATTTTAAATGACTCTTACTAATCTTCAGAACTCTGGTTCATAGATCATAAGCAGCTACACAGATAAGGACATCAATGTTCCTCACATTTATGTTCTCTCTCTTCCTCACTCTTCCCTCCCTACATGTCGTTGTACTTTTCCATTGTCATGGTTGAAAGTATTGCATTCTTTAACCTTAATTGAGTCTTCTTGTTTAGTCTATAGGCTGATAATGAAAGCTAAAAATACAGTGATTACATTGTTATGGTGATGTCAACAATGCTCACTGTAAAACTCAGTGAAGGGGGTCTGCAAATGCTTGCTTTATTTTTTCTTTTAGAGTCCAGTTTTTTTCTAAATGTTTTTCTTTTGTCTATATTTATTGCATTTGAGTTCCTTTGATGTTTCAGGAAAACTATCAAATCTACAGAGGTCCTTGTTTCCCCTGGGCTCCTTCACTCTGCTGCTTACTTCTTACTCATCCTTTTTGCTAAGCTGGACCTTTTCATCCTGGACTTTCTTCCGTCGCTTTCCTGAGCTGGAACCTCTGTTGCCTGCATCCTACTTCTTCCTCTTACTTTCTCTTCACTTTTTTTCCCTCCTGGGAGGAACGGATAGGTGATACACTCACTGAGATTTCAGACATCTAAAAATTCTTTGTTCTTCAGGGTTTCTTGCTGGTTTGGTTGGGCATTGAATTCTAGAGTAAAAATACTTTCTCCTCAGAAAACAGAAAGCATTGCTCCATTGTTTTCTGATGGCAGCAGTGTGGACCCAGTTTTGTTGCCAGTTGATTCGTGGTTATTCCCTAGGTGACTTGCTTCCACCTCTGGCCACCGGAAAGGTTGAGGACCATTTGTTTGACCACTAGTACACCCCCTGGAGTTTCTCAGTGGCATTGCCACGTGCCTTCTCATTGGTTTTCTTTATTGTCTTGGATGCTTGGGTCCAGTCTGAACTTGTGGCCTCCTCTTCTGGGAACTTCTCTTCTGTACGTGTTTGATCATTTATTCCTTTCGTATTCCCTGCTGTCTCTTTCTGGAACTCCCAGTATTAGCCAAGGTATTTCCTCAGTTGACCCTCCACGTCTGATCTTTTATCTTCCTTCTCTTTTTTTCTACTTTCTGGGAGATTTCTCTACTTAAATCACTAACTCTTTTATTACATTTAAAAAATTCTAGCAAACATATTTTTAATTTCCCAGAGCTCTTTTTTGTTTCCTTAGTGAATCCCTCTGGACATGTTAATTGGGGTTTGTGTTCAAGTTATCTTCTATTCCTTGAATTAAGTTTGTTTCCTTTGAGGGCATTTTTTTAGGGTAAATTTTATTGACATCCATAAATTTAAAAGGCAGAAATAGTTTGCTTTTCAAACCCTGCAAACTCCCAAATTTCTGGACTCTTCCTTATTCCCTCCTATTTTTGCTTCTAAGCTGGCCAAATCTTCCTGAGCTCATCCTTTCTTATCATGTCTTACTCAAGTCAGCTCTTAGCTGCTAACACATTTTGCTTCTTTCCCTAAAGCTGGAGGCTCCACGGCACATGGTCTGCCTTCTGAGTGATGGCAGACCAAATGTTTGCAGTATCACCAAATGTTCTGCCTGAACTAGCTCCTCAGCCTTCCAACCTGAGATGTCTGTTCCCTTGCCATCTGCCACCCAATCTCTAAAAATCAATGTCACGTCTTTTAGATTTTTATTATAGCAGCACTACTCCATTCCCTTCTGTACTAGTTAGGGTAATGCTAGCTGCTATGACAAGTAAGCCCCTATGATGTCTTAGTTATTCAATAGAAGTTTACTTTTCTTTCATGTATGGTCAGGGAGGTTTTCCTAGTCTAAGCGGGAGTCTCAGAGCTGTTATTCCCTCCACACTCTTTACCTCCAGCATCTCAGTCCCATGTTCATGGCCATCTTCGGGTGGTGGCTTCCTAGGTCAGCCTGTGTGCAGATGCTCAGCTGAGAGAAAGAGAAAGAGCAGGGCCAGGACTTAAGGCATGCACATCACCTCCTTCCTCATTTATTGACCGGAACTCAGCCAGAGGACCACACCAAACTGCAAGGAAGCCTGGGAAGTGTAGTCTAGCCACATGTCTCCAAGAGGAAATGGTTTTGGTGAACAATTAGCAATCTCTGCCATATCTGTTGTCACCTTCATAATCCAGTCATGGTCTTCTCTGGAAGCATCTTCCTGCCTCTGACCTTACTCCCTCCTGTTCTCCCCCATAATGCAGCGACCGTGATCTTTTAATTGTGCAGATCTAACCACATCGGCTCCAGCCTAGAGACACCTCTGGCTTCTCACCAACTTCAGGATGATGACTGTGTTCTTTGCCATGTCCCGTCTCCATGGCTGTGCACCTCAGGCTACACCAGCCTCCCAGTTCATTTCCCATCCTCTGTGTACACTCCTTCCAACAACACTGAGCCACGTGCCATTACAGAATGTGCTGGAGCTTTTCATCCCTGGACCAAGAACTCTCTTCCTTCTCCTTTGCTTGGCTAAGTATTGCTTGTCCATCCATCCTGTGGGGGAGGCAATGCTCCTCCCATATGCCGCCCAGCAAGTTGCCTGCATGCCTGGCAATGACCCTTTGCTTCATCTGTCTCCACACTTGACTCTCAATTGCTCCTGCTGGTGCCCGAACTTGGTCTATGCTGTGCCCAGAACCTCCCAGGTGCTCATTGAAGTTTGTCGAGTGATTGGACAGAACTACTGAGTTGTGGCTACAGGGTCAGATTGCTGGGGCCCACGGGAGAGGAGGGGGTTGGCTGGCTAGGGGGCTGGGGTAGGGAAAGCAAGCCGGAAATATCTCCCTGTTCCTGATTGTCTGGAGATCACCAAGCCACACAGCCACTTCCTTCTAGAGGCCTTCCCCTACCCCTGCACCTGCCCCATCTTAGACTCTGGTCTGACCCTCCAGGGCAGCCATCCTGGGGAGATAAGAGAGGCCATGGTGGGGCAGGCTACCCTGATCCCAGTTTACTTTTGAGATTAGCTGCTCTGGATCTGACAATGTTACATAAAGGGCACTTTGGGAAATTAGGAGTTTAAGGTAGAAACAGCAGCTTGGCAGGGGCAGGGCTCGGGCTCAGCCCCTCAGAGCAACGTGGGAGAGACTGCAGGGAACATCTTCTGAGTAACTTTGAGGTCACTGCCTTTCCCAAGAGAGGAGCATCCCATTCAGGGCTATATCTTTTGAAACTAAAATCATTTTGTTAAGGTCTAATTTAACAAAAATGGATCTGTTTTAATTGTACAATGAAATTGTTCTGACAGATGCATACCAGGGTGACCATTATGATCTAGACATAGAACAAGTTCTTCACCCAGAGAGGTCCATCACGTCCCTTTGCAGTCACCCTCCACCCCACTCCATGTCCCCCAAGGCATCCACTGATTTGATTTCTCTTGCCAGAGATTAGTTTTGCTGCTTTTGAGCTTCCTGTAAATGGAATCATACAGTATGCACCCCTTGGGGCCTAGCGGCCTTTGCTGGTCATGATGGCTGTGAGGTTTGACTTTGTCATTGCTAGCATTGCTGAAATCTGAATATATTGGGAATTCTCAGCCAGCAGTAACAGCTGTGGCACCAACACCCAGAGGGAGGGAGCACCCCTGATGCTTCAGGGGATCATTGATTTATTGACACTATTTTCCACTATCTAGTCTGTAGTATGCACCTGCTGTGTGCACTGGACTGTGCTGGCCTCTGAAGGGTGGGATGGGGAGGGGCTGGGGTTAGGATACAGGGAAAGTGCTAATGGTCACCTGATAGGGGGGTTGTGGGAGGCAGGGGAGGGAGCCATGTAGTCAGAGACAGGGCTTAGGAGCTGAGGTCTGGGGCAGGGGCTGGGCTAGGGCAGCTTGTGTGAGGCCATGCAGCAAGGATGGGTCTCAGCCCTCTTCTCCTTGCTCCTTTCACGCTGTCCATACCTGAGTGCCTTCTGGAGCCCAGGAGCATCCGCCAACAGGGCTCAAACCTGGATAAGCATCTGAGTCACATGGACAGTTTGTTAAAATGTGGTCCCTTTCTGATTGGACAGGTCTGGGGTGGCCTGAGAATCTGCATTTCTTGTAGAGTTTCCAGGTAAGGCTGATGCTGCTGGTGCCCAGAACACACCTCTTTGAGAGGGGAGGGAGGGCCCTCGCACTTGCCATAGTCTAACACCTCCTGCTGTCTGGGCCTACAGCTGTTTTAAAAGATAATAAGACATAAGATGAGTCCCCAGCTATTTCCTCTCCATGTCTTTGCTTGGCCATTTCTTCTGCCAAGAATCTCTTCTGCCTTTTCAGCCCCTCCCTCCCTCCAATTCATGTGTGTCCTTCAAGACCCAGTGCAGGGCACCGACCTCCAGGAAACCTTCTGAGGGCTCTCCTGCTCCTGTGATCCTTCCTGCCTTCCCTGCTTATCAACCCCTCTTGGGTCTGTTCTCAAATACTTCCAGTACGCTCACTTCTCTTCAAAAGGATAGGAGCACCTAAGAGAAACGAAATGTGTCTACACAAACATCTGCACACATGTGTTGCCCTATTCATAATAGGCAGCATAGGTGGAAACGATCCAGTGTTTACCAACAGGTAAGTGGAGACGACATGGGCATATTGACATAATGGAGTACCATTCAGCCATAAAATGGAATGAAGTGCTGGAATGTGGATGAACCTCAAAAACATTACACTAAGTGAAAGAAGCCGGTCACCAAAGACCACGTATTATATGATTCTATTCTATGAAATATCCAGAACAGGGAAATCCATAGACATGGGAAGTAGCTTATTCACCAGGGCCTGGGATAGGGGTGGGAGTGAGGAGTGACTGCTACCAGGTGTGGAGTTTCTTTGGGGGGTGAAGAAAATGTTCTAAAATTGATTTTGGTGATGGTGACACAACTCTAAATATATTGTGATTGAATAGCCATTGAATTTTCTACTTTTTGGGGGGATAGGGTCTGGTTCTGTCACCCAGGCTGGAGTGCAGGAGTGTCATCATAGCTCATGGCAAACTTGACCTCTTGGGCTCACGTGATTCTCCAGCTTAGCCTCCCAAGTAGATGAGACTATAGGCATGCACCACCATGCCTGATTAATTTTTAAAATTTTCTATAGAGACAGAGTCGTGCTATATCGCCCAGGCTGGACTCGAACTCTAGGGCTCAAACAACCCTCCTGCCTCCCAAAGTATAGGCATGAGACACTGTGTTCGGTCTGAATTTTATAATTTAAACGGGTGAATTGTACAATATGTGAATTATATCTCGATAAAGCCATTACCCAAGCAAAAAAGCCCTCTTAGACTCCTGGCTGTAGGGCTGTACCTCCAGCTGCCCTTAGCAGTAGGCTGCTGTGGTCCAGTGGCTCCTACCATTTCAACTCTAAGTTTAAGTGGCAGCTCCAATGAGGAGCTCAGGCCCAGGAATCAGTGACTTGCTGTGTGTGTTTAGGTGAGTCCATGCCCTCTCTGAGCTTGTGATTTTCCCAGGATCTCTGAGAAATGATGCAGGAGGCAGTCCAAGTTGTCCTCCTGGCAGGACTTCTGTCTGAGGTCTGCAGCCTGGATCTTGGCGAGGTGGTGGGGCTGGGGGTGGCACCCATATGGGGTATAGAGGCCATCCCGCTATGCTCTATGTTTTAATGTCCTCAGAGCCCAATGATGTTGGTCCTGAGCCTGCAGAGAACGAAAGCAAATTACTGACAAAAAGTGCAGTGTTGCTGGTGGCAAGCAGCACGCTCAGCTGTGACTTGTATCCACAGCAATTTTGCCAGTCTTTTTTTAGATTAACAACCTACAGAGAACCTTAGTCTCCTCCCCTCCTAATCCCCTGCTTTGCACAAACATGAAATTAATCTTCTAAATACCCAAGCTGGTTCCAAAAAGAAGTGAGCAAGGAGACAGGATTGGGGAGGGCTGGAGGGGAGGTCTCTCTCATGTCTGAATCGCTGCCTAGCAGGGGCGAGTGGCTGATGCCCTACATGACACCCCCTGCTCCAAACCTTCCAGCATCTGTTCAGCCCTACTTGCATTCTTCTCGTAACAAGGAGCTCACCACCTCCAAAGGCTGCTCATTCTATCTTAAACAGCTCTGCCCAGGGCACAACTCTCCCTCCAAGTCGGCCTGCCTCTGCCCCCTTTTTCCTTAAACAGCTCTGCCCAGGGCACAACTCTCCCTCCCTTGGCCCTTGCTCTGCCCACTGGGAATTTTACGACCATCCCCATATCCCCTGAGCCTGTTAGGGTCCTGGATTCAGAGCCCTTACAGGGAGATTGCCCCTTCCTCAGTGTTGATTACAGATGGGGAAGACAGATGCTGGGAGCAGCTGGACCCCACAGACCCCCAAATGCTTAGCCCAGCTGGAAGATATATATAGTATCATCCTCCACCCTGCCCAGGCTCAAATGGTGTCTAAAACAAATTAGAAAAAGATGCCCCTTCCCCCAGGTCGAGTTGCACACCAAGATCAAGGGTTCATCTCCCACTGGCCCCTTAGCCAGGCGCCCTTGTACAGTGAACAACATACACAACTATACAAGGGTCTCTGAACTGGTGCCTGTCCCAGCAGCCCAGTCTCAGTGAGTGGCTCCATTTCCCCGTGGTGGTTTTGCTCTGGATTGAGTTGGCCCAGCTAGAACCTTGCTTCCTAGAGTACCTCTCTACCATGTGTCCAAGTTAGAGTTGAACTAAAGAGAACTTTGTGCTGTGAGCATCGTTGTGGTTAGAGGTGGGGGAGAGACAGACATGTGCCAGCTTGTCCCTCCTCTTCACTCCGTGTGTCCTCTTCCTTGATCCATGGCCAGCTCTGCTTCCCGACCACTGGCCCTGCTTACTCACAGTGAGTGACCAGGCCTTCCACACTGTCAGGGCCGGCATCTTGGCAGACCATTGCCCTAGTTCTTTGGCTCCTTGCTTGGAAGAATCACAGTAGGGCCCATGCAACAGACAGGAAGCAATTCCACACACACAGCTTTTATTGCAGAAAAGAAGGAAGCTACCATACAAAATGGAAACACAGAGGGTGCCCCCAAAAGGTATGCACATTTTAAGGAAGGAAAAAAAAACTATTAAAATTATAACACTCAAGAGATATAAGATACTATATACAAAGTAACAGATGTTATTGGTATATATTGAGTATTACAATTTTAATGATTTTTTCATGCCTTATACTTTTTTGGCACCCTCCGTACATTCCAAATAGAGGCAGGAGTCAGTGTCCATGAGTGGAGAAAGGCAGGACTCCCGGGTGGGTTTCCTTTTATGGGACTGGTCTGGGGCAGAAGGTGTGGGATGTACCAGATGATTGACAGGTGTTCTGTGTCTTCCTGCAGTCCCTCCCCTGATTGGTCCCTGGCTGCATTGCCCCTAGAATCCCTCTCCCAGCCTGTATCTTCCCCCTACAGATTTGGTCCCTGCCTAACACACATAATACCTGGCTATGAAGAGACATGGCGTTCCGCAGCCCTCCCTCGCCGTCTACACTGGCCCTGGCCTCCACTCCAGATCCCCTGGGAGCTTGGTCTGCTTGCATGCTGGCTGTAGAAGCTCTGGCTGGTGATTTCCCCTGGTCCCCAGTAAGGGTCCCCTCCCTATCTATGTCAATGCTAATTCTTATTCTATAACTCATCCTGGTTCTGCCTCCTTCAGGGGTCCCAACTTACACCCACCCTGTCATCATAGTAGAGCCAGTGGGAGGCACCAGATATCTCCCTCTGCCTTGGTCACAATTGATTGCTCCTTAAATCCTTTTAGCTCAGCCCTCCAGTGGATTCCCTTTCCAGGGCCCCTCAGTCAGGCCCCTGGTGCCTCTGGCCTGCTCTATTACAGCCATCTTCTCTGGGTTTCTGGCTCTGGTCTAGCGCTATGTCTGAGTTTGGAGTGATTTTTCCATATTTCCCTCTGCTCCAATCCTCCTCACAGCTCCCCACCAAGCACAGGACCAAACCCCTTACCTTGTGTTCAAGCCCCTGCCCCTAGGGCCTGGCACTTGCCACTTTCATAAACTAAACCCCACCAGTTCCTCATCCTGTGTTCCAGCCATGCCCAATGTGCCCCCCATGAATCAGTGTCTCTGATGATCATTCCTGGAAAAAATAAGAGGGAAAGGCATTGTCCTGTAAATGGTTGGGTCAAGAATCTCCCCTTCTCCACCCCTCCCATCTCTGTCTGGAAAACTTCTACTTATCCTGCAAAACCTTAGCTTCAATGTCAGCTATGCTCACTCGTTCACATCTTCCCCACCCAAATTAGAACCAATCACTCCCTCCTGGCTCTGGTGGGTACCTAGTCCTGTCTCACTGATGGCAGTGGCCCTTTTTTTGAGACAGGGTCTCACTCACCTAGCCTAGAGCACAGTGGAGTCATCATAGCTCATGGCAATCTCAAACTCCTAGGCCTAAGTGACCCTTCTGCCTTAGCCTCCCATAGCTGAGACTACAAGCTTGCACACCACTATGCGTGGCTAATTTTTTAATTTTTTGGTAAAGGCAGCATGTTGCTATGTTGTTTAGGCTAGTCTTGAACTCCTAACCTCAACTTATCCTCCTATCTTGGCCTCCCAAAGTGCTAGCCACCGCATCTGGCCAGCACTGGCCTTTTTTACCAAAGTGGCCTTTTGTCTCCCTCTACTCTTGAATGACCAGGCAGACAGGCTGTCTGAGGGGAGGGAGGAGGAGGCTGGGGACCTACTGGTGCCACTGAGGTAGTGGGAGGACAAGGGCTGAGGAGAAGAGAGAAAGCAGCAGGAGCCATATGGTCAACCCCTTCTCTAAGCTTATGAGGGAGCCAAGGCCACTTCTCAGGGACACTGCAGGGGCAAGAGAGTTCTGCTGCCCACCAGAGAACACTTGGACACCTCCCCCAGGATATGTGCCCTGCCTCCCATCCCAGGAAAGCTCATGGGCAGCCCAGGCTCTGGGCAGTGTAGGCCTCCGCTCATCTGAGCAGATGCACTGGAATGGCGTCTGTTGAAGGGACACTTACCTCAGCAGGAGGTGCCAGTCTGGGGCCCACCCAATTTGTCCTCCTCCTTTTCCCCAGCATCTGCACTGCCAACAATCCCCATCCTTCTTGCTATTCAAATCCACAGTTGCTTTGAGGTCCTCAGCGACCCAAGGGCAGGATAGAGTCACACACATCCAATGGGGTAGAAGCCGAGCTTGGAGCTGAGTGGAGACTCGGCTAAATGTGGTCTGGGCCCCAACACACCCAGACTGCCTGCTGGGTGAGGGGGCTGAGTGATGGCAGTGGCTGGGGAGCCCTGGGGTGGGAGCTGGGCTTTGGGCAGTGGCCACTCAGCTCTTCCTGGGTCAGAATTTGGTTATCCAACCAAATCTTTATGCGTGTTTGGAAGTGGCTTTTCTGCCCCAGACTCAGACTCCTCATCTGGAAATGGGAAAAACAAAACACGGCTCTGGCCCAGGTGCTCAGAGAAAGTGGGGGTTAGGCCAGAGGCTTAGAGGGGAAAGGCTTCCATGCCTCAGTTTCTCAGCAGGAACACCCGTGCCTTCTTCTTCCTGGGCAGCTGCAAACCCCTGTATGGGTAAAGGGGATTCTCACAGGTGATCTGCTCTGTTCACACAAGTCAATGGGCACATGTTGCCTAGAGCAGGAATAGAGTGAGAAAGATGCAGGGTGAGTGAGGTGGGGTATGTCCCAGGCCCCAGAGGGCTGCTGAGAGTGTGGCTTGGCCTCATGCCCAGGACTGCTGGCCAGAGCTGAAGGCAGGGCCTGCATGCACAGTGGGTACCAGCACAGGGGCTGCAGCTGGAGAGCTCAGTCTCCATCCAGGCCCCTCCACATCCTAGGCTGTGTAGATGTGGCCAGTTACTTTTTTGTGACTGCACTTTATCCTCTATACAAGAGACAATAGCAGTGTCACCCCCTCCTTAGTTGTGTGAGGACTATGGGTGTTACTGTATGCACTACAGACTGGGTCAATGTTTCTACAAACTGCTGACCCAAAGGGTGGCAGGAAGGCCTGCAGCCAACTGTAGGGAAGGACTCTGTGTTCCATGCTCCTGGGAGCTGTGTACTATACTCTGTGCCCTGAGTCACCATTGCGGATAGCTGGGGGACTCCCCAGGACCTCAGATGCTGAGGCATCAGTGTCCCGCTCTGACACAGCTGGCCGGTGGAAACAGATTTGGACCGTTTGATGTCTGACTCAGGGCTGTCGTGTGGGCTTTTATCAGAATAAACAGGTTTTGTTGTGTATTTCGCAATCTTAGCATCTTTAATTTATCACACAACAAATTGGGGAGGATTTAGCATGTATTTAATTAATTTGATGAAAATAGTTCAACAACTGTAAACAAGGCTGAGGAAACACACTAGGAAGCAGCAGCGGCTCCTCCAGGTTTCTCGCGAGGGCTGCAGCCTGAGGTTGTAGTGACGTAGCTGAGCTGACACTGCAGGACAGGGGGAGGTGGCACAGCCTTGGGGTCTGGACTGGCACAATGTGGGAGATGAAGAACTGGGTGGGAACCTGGGGGCCTGATCAGGGCTGGGCCACGTGCCCACTGCAAGCCTGAGCTTCCTGTGCTCTCAAAAGGGTGGGAACCTTTGCCTACTCATGGTCAGGGTACTTCTGAGGCTTTCCAGAAGCAATGGGGAAAAGCTGCTTTTGCAGCTGGAAATCCTTGGACATAACACAGGATGCTGGTATTACCTGTTGCTCAGTTCACTCAACTCCTATTTGTCCTTCAAAGTGAACTTCAACTGCAAGTAATAGAACCCTCTGCCCCCAAATAGTGGCTTAACCAAGATGGGGGCTTAGCATATAATTAGAAGTTCAAGACAGGAGATTCATAGTCCTGGGATGCTTGTTCCATTTCTCCTTTTCACTATCCTCAGTGCTTTTTTTCCAGGTTCAAAGTCTCCTCCTGGGCTTGATACAGCTGCTGCTACTCCAGCCATCACATCCATGTCCTCAGCAGCACAAAAGGGGAAGGGATGTACAAGAAGGATGCAAGCCATTTGGGTTTGTACCTCCTAGAAATAGCACTTAATGCCTTTTACAGGTCAGGGGCATAATTTAGCCCCTTTATCTTCAAAGGGAGATTGAAAAATGTAACATCTTATTGGGCACATTGACAGGCCTGACAGAATCAGGGTGCTGTTAGGAAGGAAGGAGAGGAGAAATATTGAGTGGTCAGTGGCAGTATCCTGCCCACCCTCCCAAAGTGTAGGTTGGGAAGGGGACTACTGGGTTCCATTGGTCCCCTGGACTGGCCTCTCTCCCATGTGCTGAGACGAGTGGGAGCTTGGCTCTTTGGGACAGGAGCTGTGTCTGGTTCCCCAGAGGTTCCAACATAACCTGGCCCAGGAGAGAGCCAGTGAATGGGTGAACGGCATCTTCCTATTATCAGTCACAGCAGGTTGGAGAGGCAGGAGAGTGTGGCACTTAGCAGTGTGGCTATGGCGCCAGGATGTCTGGGTTTGAATGATGTTCCCACACCCCACCCCACCCCCCATTTACCAGCTGGGTGACTTCAGTGTTGCCAGGGCTCTGGCCTGTTGGGGAACACACAGGGAGGGCAGAGATCCAGGTAAGGGAAGAAAAGGAGCTTCTCGGCTCGGCGCCTATAGCTCAACTGGCTAAGGTGCCAGCCACGTACACCTAAGGTGGAGGGTACAAATCCCCAGCCTGGACCCACCAAACAACAATGACGGCTGCAACCAAATAATAGCCGGGCGTTGTGGCGGGTGCCTGTGGTCCCAGCTACTTGGGAGGCGGAGGCAGGAGACTCGCTTGAGCCCAGGAGTTGGAGGTTGCTGTGAGCTATGCCACGGCACTCTACCCAGGGGGATAGCTTGAGGCTCTGTCTCAAAAAAAAAAAAAAAAGAAAAGAAAAGAAAAGGAGCTTCTCCAAGAGGACTTGAGCCTGAGCCCACAGGGGCAAATCTTGGTGAGGGCCCTGTCCTCTCCCACCCAGAGCTACAGCAGGGACTCCTGTGGCCACCTTGTGCCTGCCCTCCAGGCCTGCACTGTCCACTCCCTTCCCTCCAGCCTCAAGGTCACAAAGCAACAACTAACCCCACAAAGTGCCACCAACTCATCTTGTTTTAAAAACAGAAGTCCCTCCTCCTAGTAAACCGGGGCAGTTGGTACCCTCCCACACTTTCTTCTGCCTAAAGCCAAGGAAGAGAAAAAAGCCACATGGCTTGGAAAAGCCTGTCTCTCCTTTTCCTGATGGGGAAGCATCCCTCTGCCTTCCAGATCCTGGGCATCCCTGATCCAGCTGAGCCCACTCTCCCCTCCCCCAAGCTGTTCTTTTTGTAAAAAAAAAAAAAAAAGTTTTATTGAGATATAATTGACATGCCATAAACTGCGTGTATTTAAAGTACACAGTTTGGTAAGTTTGATACCCATTAAAAACATCACCACGATGGAGAATTTAGAATCTAGATTCTAGATTGTGAGCACATCCGTCACCCCCAGAAAATTCCCCTCGCCCCTCCCTCCTGCCCTGCTTTACCTCCCACCCTTATCCCCCACCCCCAGTCTTGGGAACAACCTGCTTTCTGTCACTAGAGATTTGTTTGCATTTTCTAGAATTTTATATAAATGGGTCATATATGAATATACTATTTTTCAATAAGTTTTTAAATTTTAGAACAGTTTTAGATTTATAGAAAAGTTACAAAGATAGGGGACTTCCCACATCCAGTTTTCCCTCTTATTAGGATCTTACATTAGTATGGTAAGTTTGTTATGCTTAATGAACTAATGTTGACACATTACTATTAGTTGAGGTCCATATAGGTGTTCCCCCTTCTACGCAGGGAATATGTTCCAAGACCCCCAGGGGATGCCTGAAAACTTGTATGGCATCGAACCCTTTATAAGCATTTTTTCCTATGCATACGTAACTATACAGTGCAGATACACCAGACAAAGGAATAATCCATGTCCCAGGTGAGACTGCACATCATGCTACTCAGAGTGGTGTGCCATTTTAAAACTTATGAATTGTTTATTTCTGTAATTTTCCGTTTAATATTTTTGGACCACTGTTGACCATGAGTAACTGAAACTGTGGCTAAGGGGGAATTACTGTACTTCATTCAGATTTGCTAACTTTTTACCAAATATCCTTTCCAGGATCTGGACAGCACATTTAGTCATCATGTCTCATTAGGCTCCTCTTGGTAGTGACAGTTTCTCAGACTTTCCTCGCTTGGGGTGACCTTGATAGTGTAAGGCACACTGGTCGGATATTTTATGAAATGACCTTCAGTTGGTATTTCTCTGGTGTTTTTCAGATAAGACTGGGCTTAGGGTTTTGAAGACCACAGAGGTAAAGTGCCCTTCTCAGCATGTCATAGCAACATGGCTCATCCCTGTTGATGTTGACCTTGACCACCTGGCTGAGGTTGTGTTCATCAGGTTTCCCCACTGTAAAGTTATTCCTTGTCACCCTTTCCATCCTGTCTGTTTGGAGGGAGGGCACCAAGAACAGACCATACTTAAGGAGTCATGTCCCACTCCGTGGGGGCAGAGTATACACATCAATTACTTGGAATTATTCTGCACAGATTTGTGTCTTCTCCTCCATCCTTTCATTTATTCATTCCAGGTTAGGACAGACCCAAGTTCAAATGCTGAGATCTTCACTTACTGAACATGTCGATACTTAGAAAAATTGCTAAGCTTCTCTAAGCCTCAATTGCCTCATCTGAAAAATGGGAAAAGTATCACCTACCTTGAGAGTTCTGCTCTAAGGATTAGTGACAATATTAGTGCACATCTGACAGGTAGCAGGCCCCCAATTCAAGGTGGCTGATCTGGTGATTATCAGGGTATGGAACTGTAATCATGGGGGGCCTCCTGAGGGGGTCTTTGGGTCCTGGAGGATGAGAGGGCTTGGAGAGTGAGGCATGTGGAGGAGAGTGGGGGTCTGCAGGTGGGAATGGACAAGGTGTGTCAGGGCAATGCGGTTGGGCTTCCCAGGGTGGCTGCAGGGCAGGGCTACTGTAGACACAGGACCACACGGGGGATCTAGATACCTCCAGACCTGGGTAGGGGCCCCAGAATGGCATGAGGGGGTCAGAAAGCATGGCAAGGATTGGATGCAGGAGGGGAGGATGAGAGTGGAGCAGATGCCTCCAAATCCTCAACCTGGAGGGGCCAGCAGTGTGAGGGTACCCTTCCTCGAGGGGGTCTATGATAGATCAGAGCCCTGTTATGAACTGAATTGCGTCCTCCTAAAATCTGTGCGTTGAAGTCCTGACTCCCGGTATGGCTGTGTTTGGGAAAAGGGCCTTTAGAGAGGTAAGTAAGGCTGAGTGAAGTCATAAGAGTAGAGCTCTGATAGGGCAGGACTAGTGTCCTTAGAAGAGGAAGAGACACCAGGGATGCACAGAAGCTGTGAGGACCTACTGAGAAGGCCACAGGGAGAGGCCTCAGTAGCAATCAGCCCTGCTGGCACCGTGATCTTGGACTTCCAGGTGCCCAGAACCATGAGAAAATGAATTTCTGTTGTTTAAGTCACCTGGTCTGAGGTGTTTTGTCACAGCAGCCTGAGCTGACCAGCACAAGACCCAAGAGAGGTGAAAACCTCCCTGGGAGGAGCAGGTCCTCAGCCCTGTATGCCAGGAATCTGAGCGGATCTGGGCAGGACATTGCTGAGTTTTGGATAGGAACATGAGATGGGGATGAGTGGAGGGGCAGGGTACGTTCACGGTCAGGTTGTGACCGGTTGTGACAGAGCTGAGGGCAGTGGAAGAGCACCAGGAGGGAAGGGGAGAGCAGGGGAGTCAGGTGTGTCTGAGCCCCACCAACCCTGCCTGTGACTGCAGGTAAGCCCTCCCTCCTTGGGCCTCAGTTTCCCATTATAAGAACCAGTAGGATGGACCACAGGGTCAGCTGGGTCACCAAGGGCCCCTTGCAGTTCTCGCTGGGTGGTGGAATCCCTACTGATGCCAGCCTCTGACTTCAAGGAAGCCCCTGAGATTAGCACCAGGAAAGCCAGGACCTATCCCCCAGCCTTTGATGAGGGACCTGAGCAGGACGATGCCTGGGGCATGTGTGTGCCTGTGTGTGTGTATCTGTGAGGGGGAGTGTGTGTGTCTGTGCATGTGCCTGTCTATGCGTGTCTGTGTGTGTGCCTGCACATGTGTGTTGAGTATAAAGTTCTCATAGTAGGTGCCAGAACACAATAGATCACTTCCTTTGTGAAATGTTGATTCTAGGCTCGGCGCCTATAGCTCAACTGGCTAAGGCGCCAGCCACGTACACCTAAGGTGGCGGGTTCAAATCCCCAGCCCGGACCCGCCAAACAACAATGACGGCTGCAACCAAAAAATAGCCTGGCGTTGTGGCGGGCGCCTGTGGTCCCAGCTACTTGGGAGGCGGAGGCAGGAGACTCGCTTGAGCCCAGGAGTTGGAGGTTGCTGTGAGCTGTAATGCCATAGCACTCTACCCAGGGGGACAGCTTGAGGCTCTGTCTCAAAAAAAAAAAAAAAAAAAAAAAAAAGAAATGTTGATTCTAACTGTTTCCAAGCACTATATGACCTCGGGAAGCTGGGATATGTCTATACATTTGAGTGTTATAAGACTTGCTTCTGTGGCTAGGGGGGTCTGCTTCCTTTATAGTTGACAAGGAACTTTCCCCCTGGTCAGGGAAGCAGGAACTGACTGGTGGTGATGTAAGCCAGAGCAGGTGGTGATGAACCTGCATCTGCAATTGGATCTGCTTGGGCTGCTGGATCCTGGCTCACCTGGAGCGACTGTGCCCGGCATGCTGATGGGACATGGACACACGGCACAGGAGGAGTCAGAGCTGATCCTGGCTCCCTGCTTTGGAAGGTTGGATGGATGGTTGGTGGAAAAGGACCGTGTAGGTCAGTGTGGGTATGTGGGGGGGGGGCAGCTCCAAGTCCAACTGGGGTCCACCTGGTGCCTGCAAGGTGGGGCTGCCCATCAGGGAGGATACTGAGGAGTGGGGCTCCTGAGGGCCTTGTTTAGCAACCTCCAGGCTTCAAGGCAGATGCTGTGGGCCCAGGGAGGGGAGGGCAGTGCAGTGGTGACCACCTCAGAGCCTGAGCTAGCCTGGATTGCAACCCCACTAACTGGGTGATCCTGGGAAGTCACTTGGTTTCTTCTGAGGCTCAATGTCCTCATCTGTGCCCCCATGGGACCCTAATGGACTACCTTCTTGGGTCGTGGGGAGGATAAAATGAGCCAACCCAGGAAGCCCTGAGGAGGGCAGGAGTGTATGTTCCTTGTCCAGTTATGTCTCCAGAGCATCCAGTGTCACACAGGAGGCGCTCACAGATACTTGTGAGATGCATGAGAAGGGAGTCATGGGGCTGACTTCCTTTGTCTCTTTTTTGAGGTTACATCCTACAGAAGACCTTGGGTGTTTCTGAGTTGGAAGGACCCTCTAGGCTGGTTGGTCAATTCCTTCACTCCTGCTAGGCATGGTGGGGGACTTCTCGTGCTTGGGGCTGGGATGGGGGACCTCCAACCCCTGTGTGCCCCCATGCTCTGACTCACCCAGGCTCCTGAGCCCACCCAGAGCGTCTTGCCCACCTGTGGGTCCTGCACCCGGGCAGGGCTTGCCCTTAACTGCTTGCTCTTGGCAGACGGACCTTCCTGTTTCTAAGAAAACTGGCTTTAATTGGTGATTATATCATGTCTTTATATAGCGGCTTTCATCCAGGTGCCCACAGCACCCAGCTCGTTAGACAGGATCCTTAGAAGGTGCCGGGACTTCAAACAGTCCCTTGGCTCATGTGGGCGTCTGGCAGGCTCCCCACAGCATGAAGGCCAGGCAGGAGCGTGAACATGACCTTGGAGGCTTCCCTACAAACTCCCAGTGTGCCCAGCCAGCCCTGGAGGGGAGGGGAGGGCAGAGGGAGGAGCAGACAGTCTTCCTGTTCTCCCCTCTGGCCTGCAGTCCCCCCACGTCCCTCTGAGATATCTTGGCCTTGGGCACCCGCCTCCTGTCCTAAGAAAGGAATCCTGTCCTTTTGGCCTAAATCAGACACAGTACAAGTGATGGCCCAAAGGGATCTTCAGCTCTCCCTCCAATCTCCACAGATGCTCACCCCTCATCGGCCACCTGAAGTAGACAATATAAATCAGGATATTTGTTACAAATACAACTTTGATGAACATCTCAAAGCCCCATCTTCCAATGTAGACTGTTGTTCCTAACATTTTCTACCCTCTCCTGTCCCCATGCCCTCTGGAGCTTTGCTGGGGTACAAAGGTGGATTTACGAGGAAAAGCTCAGGACCCTAGGGAGAGAGCAGCAAGGGCCACCCTTATGAAGACACGAGCTAAGCACATCTCACCAAAGTGAGCATATTCCCACCCTTCCTTTTTCGGAGACAACACAGGCCAATTTTAAATCAAGGTGAACTTGTTCCCCCGTCAGCACAGCTTTAGTCTTGCCCCCTTGGAACAACAGATCTACTGGTAGGAGCCCCTCTCTAGGGTGAAGGGATCTCTTCTTCCCTGCGTGGATGGACTCAACTCAAATGAAATTGATTTTGATTCTAAATCTAGGCCTAATGAAAGGTGGAGGAGGTTTCAGTTCCTCTTCACATTAAAAAAAATAGAATCCTGTGTAACATTTTGTCACCTGCTATTTTTACTTATTGTAATGGGAGTGTCTTTTTATATCATAAATTTTTACCTGGAATAATGATTTTTAACTACAATACAGTATTTCATCCTGTGAATTTGACATAATTCAACTTATCCCAGTGCTTAGTTGTTATTGATGAAGGCGTGGGAAATACCAAACAACAAAAAAAGATTGGGAAATTGACTACGTTAAAATCGAGGACTTTTATTCATGAAACCCCGTACTAAGGAAAGTAAAAGAAAAGATAAGCTATACACTGAAAGAAAATGGCAACAAAGGCTCAATATTAAGCATAAAGAAAGAATTCCTATAACTCAGTAAGAAGAAAATCCCATAGCAAAATAGTCAAAAGACCCGATCAGGCATTTCAAGAATTACAACAAGCCCAGTAAACATAAAGGGACAAGCCCAGCCTCATTAGTAATCAGGTAAACCCTAATCAAGATCCCCCTGGGTGTTAGTTTCCAGGGGCTACGGGGAACCAGTGGCTTCAACAAGAGGAATTGAGTCCTCATAGTTCTGGAGGCTGAGTCCAAAATCAAGGTGTAGTTTCCTTGCAGGAGCTGTGAAGGAGAATCGTTCCACGCTTCTCTCCCTCCTCTTTCTGACTCTCTGTCTCTCAGCTTCTGATAGCCTCGTGTTGGCTTGTAGGAGGTTTCTCTTTGAATCTTCACACCATCTGTCCTCTGTGTGTATGTCTGGGCCCAAATTTCCCTTTTTTTTTTTTATAAGGACTTCAGTTGTATTGGATCAAGTTTCTCTCTCCCTATGGACCTCATCTTAACTTGATTGATTCTGTAAAGACCCTACCCTCAAAGAAGGTCATTTTCTAAGGTGGGGAGCAATAATAGTTAGGACTCCAACATATCCTTTTTGAGGGAAGACACAATTCTGCCCATTACATCATGAGATACAAATTAAATTCCTTGAATTGGTAAGAATTACAAGTCCAACAGCAGATGTTGGAATGATTAAGACCAGCAGGGTCTCTCTGTCTAGGAGCACCAGCTAGGTGGGGGGTCTTTCCCACCAGGTGGAGACATATCTGGTCACAGCAAGGTTAAACCCCTGGGACCTTTTGAGGCTCAATGATGTCATGGCAGTACTTGGATATTTAGACCTTATAAGACAACGAGGCCAAGCTCAAAGCTTGGAACAGGGATGGCAAAAGTGTTGATCTGGTAAGCTTGACAAGCTCCATACTTCAGTTTTCCATATCTACTAATACAGTCATGCACCTCATAAGGAACAACATTTGGTGGATGACAGACTGAATATACGATGGCGGTCCCGTAAGATTATAATGGTGCTGAAAAATCCCTAACCCCCAGCATCGTAACATTACCACATAATGCATTACTCATGCTTGCAGTGATGCGGGTGTAAACAATCCTACTGTGTTTCCAGTCATAGAAAAGTCTAGCACAGACAATTATGTGGAGTGTGAAATATTTGATAATGACAATAAATGACTATGTTACTGGTTTACATATTTACTATACTTTTTATTGTGATTTTAGAGTGCATTCCTTCTACTCACACATAAAAAATGAGTTAACTATATAACAGCCTCAGGCAGGTCCTTCGGAAGTTATCCAGAAGGCACTGTTATCACAGGAGATGACAGCCCCATGTGTGTTATTATCCCTGAAGACCTTCCAGTGGGACAAGATGTAAAGTGAAAGATAGTAATAGCGATGATCCCGACCCTGGCTAGGCCTCGGCTAATGTGTTTATGTCTTTTTTTTAACAAAAAAAACTTAAAAGGTAAAAAAAAAAATTTAAGAACAGAAAAAAGCTTAGAAAAAAAGGATATAAAGACAGACAATATTTTTATCCAGTGGTACGATGTGTTTGTGTTTTCAATTAAATGTTATTACAAAAGAGTCAAAAAGTTCAAAGTCATTTAAGGGTTTATAAGGCAGAAAAGTTACAATAAGCGAAGGGTCATTTATTATTGAAAGACGAAAACTATTTTTGTGGGTTTAGTGTTAAGTGTACAGCATTTATGAAATCTACAGCAGTGTACAGTAATGCCCTAGGCCTTCACCTTCACTCCCCACTCACTCCCTGACTCACCCAGGGCAACTTGCAGTCCTGCAGGCTCCTCTCATGGTAAGTTCACGACATAAGGATGCCATTTTTTATCTTTTGTATTATATTTTTACCACACTTTTTCTATGTTTAGGTACATTCATATTCATGAATGCCACTGTATTAGAGTTGCCAAAAGTATTCATGATGGTTTGTAGCCTTGGGAAAAACAGGCTATATCATTATAGTCTGTGTGGAGTGGGTTATACCACCTAGATTTGTGTAAATACACTCTATAAAGTTCATACAGTAATGAAATCACCCAATGATGCGCTTCTCAGAATGTGTCCTAATCATTAAGTGACATACGATTGTATAATGCTGTAGACAAATCCAGAGTTTAGCTACCCCCTTATGTTAAGTTTAAAAATAAGCAAAACTTTACTATATATTATTTAGGTGTCCACACATATGTAAGAAAATAAGCAAGAAAATAATCAATACAGATTCAAGATGGCTATTACTTGGTTTTTGAGGGCAAGTAGATAGGAAGGTATTCAGGGGTCCTCAAATGTTTTAAACAGGGGGCCAGTTCACTGTCCCTCAGACCACTGGAGGGCCGGACTTCGGGCCCTGGGATGAGTTGGCTGCTAAGCAGGACAGGCAGCAGCAGCAAAAACACCCGGCGGGCCGGATAAATGTCCTAGGTAGGCCGTAGTTTGAGGACACCTGGTATAAGTGATGGGAGTTATTGGTGATGTTCTAGTCCTTGGGTTGGATGGTGGATTTATATATGTTCATTATATCAGTCAACCAATCAAATAAATAGGGGGAGGGGAAGGCCAATCATAGATGAATGACAGGGTATCCCATGAACGAAAATTCACAATTATTCTAATTTTCTAAATATGAGGTTCAAGAGTTCTGCTAGGTCATCTGCTGACTAAAGGCACAAACACAACTCAGATATGTGAGGGTGGGTCCTTGCTGTCTCCCAAGCTCCTAGAATCTCTCCTTCTGTATATCTGCTTTCTTTCAAGGCAGGCCCAGACTGTACTAAGAACTCCACGATGAGACCCACCCAGAAGAGAGGGAATCCTTATCCACACTTCCCACAGAACACCATCCTTCTGGGAATGCAGACCAAGAGAGTTCAGCTGGGTTGAGGGTCCTGTGCTTCCAGGACACAGATCTTTTTGATTGAGCCAAGGAGTTGAGAAACTGTGCCTTGAAGAAGGTTTACCATGTACAGCCATCCAGGTTGTGCACTGCTCAACTTTGGAGGCCATCGTTTCCATTGCAGTTTAAGTTCTAAGTTGTTGCAGAGTCTGTGTGAGAGACCCTCCTGGAGCTATGTAAGGCATATCTTGTACAAACACCCATGGAGGCCCAGCCTCAGAAGATGACTCCAAAGCTGAAGGATTACTGCGGGCTAGGTGAGGGTTACTGTGGGCTACGTCCAAGGAACCTTGGTCTTCTGCAACAGCAGTAGCAGCAGCAGCATTTAGAATCACTGGACACCTGTGACTCTAGATCAAGAGGGACTGGTCAGATTGAGGTATAGAGCAAGACAGAGGCCAAGAGAGGAACCCAGGAGCTCAGGCAAGGACAGGGACACATGAATCCTTAGCCCGACAGAAATGAGGCTTTCTCAGGCCCCTTAACCTCCTCTCCTCCCTTTCCTTCCCTCAGCAGCTAGGGCTCTGCACAAATATTCCTTGAAAGTGACAGGTTGTGATCACACCTTGCCTTCATGGTTAGGTTAGCTTGAGCCTGTAAAATCCTCTTTCTACCCTTCTGACCTGGCCTACTGCTCAACTGATGTCACCTCCCCTTGGAAGTCTCACCTCCTCTGAGGGGACAGAGGGAGAGAATGAGAAAGAGAGAGGGGGAGAGGAAAGAGAGAGGGAGATAACTCATCTTCTAGTAGCTTTTAAAGAGAGGATCTATGGGAGTTAAGTATTTTGGAATTTTCATGGCTGAAATGTCCTTCATTCTCCCCTCATACTTTAGTGATTGGCTAGGGTATAGAATTCTGGCTTGGAAATCATTTTTCCTCTGATTTTTGAAGGCATCATTCCATTGTCTTCCTGCCTTGTGCTGCTGAGACAAGTCCGAAGATGCTCTGATTTTTGAACAGAGCCTTCCTTTTACTCTCCTCAGCGGGTCCAGTGTAGGACCTGGCCCAAGTGAACAAAACCAGCTCAGGGACATAGGCCACAAATGCTGTTGCCACAGCAGCACCACTGTATGCTAGGCCTGTGCTGGGGCTGGGGTGTGAGAAGGAAGCAAATGTGGTTAGTGTTCCTTAGGAGTTCCGCCCACGTGTGTGCTGAGACCATGTGACCTTGACCTTGGGGCGATACCTTATCAGGGACAGCCATGTCTTCTGCCAATGGTTGGTTGCTCCTGTTTCTGAGCACCATTGTGTTCCAGACACAGTGTGTTAATAACCACAACAAAGGTGAACAGGGGACAGAGAAGAGACAGAGCCTGTGGAGAAATGATGCAGGTGAAATCACACAGCCAAGAGGCCCAGCAGAACTTGAACCTGGAGCCATCAGATTTCAAATCCAGGCACTCATATTCCCACAGCCCCAGAGACCAGGGTGTGGCCTGTGGCTGTGCAGCTGTTCCTTTGCAGATCTGCCCCCCAGGCTGGTTGCTGGGGAGGGATGTGCTCAGCGGAGCACCTACTCTCCATCATCCCCTACTGTGGGTCCCCCCCCTTTATGTGCGTGGGTCCCCCCCTTTATATGCGTGGGTGGGGGGACTGGCTCAGAGATCACCCTGGAGGGGTATTGGGGTCAGACTGAGGTGATAGCAGGGGAAGGCAGGCTCACATCTAGGGTGTGGTGGGTAGGGGGTTAACAGATGGCTCACCTCTCCATCCCCCCTTTACTGACTGACCCCACCCAGAGCCTGTCCAGGCTATAACTGCTGGGATGCAGTGACATAATTATAGTTTATCCTGATGCTACTGGCCCAGCTCACAGGGGAGGGGGTGAGGCATTTCCAAGCAGCATAAAGCCCCCATTAACATAGCAAATTGGGCCTATTTGGCAGCCTCCAGGCTGCTGTGAGGGCCTGAGTCCAGGTACCACGTGAGGCTCTGCCTGCCGCAGGGATCCCCTGAGCCTGGAGGGATCCAGGATTCCAGGCTGTCTTGCTCCCAAGTGCACCTTTGGGGATGGGGTAGTTGGGGTCCTGGCTGGAAATGTGTGGGTGGCACCTTGAACAAGCCGTTCACTACTCCAGGCCTCGTTCCCTCAGCTATTCAGTGGAATGAGGTCTGCCTGGCTCTTGGGAGAAAAAAAGGAAGCAGAGGGCTGGGGCCCTAGTCAGTCCCTCTTCTCCTCCTCTATGAGAGCCCTGGGGGCTCCTCTGTCCCCAGCACTTCCTTCTTCTCTGAGCCCCACAGAAATGCCCTGAGAGGTCTGGGGAATGCAGGGCCTTGACCCTCCACACCTCCTCCTTGGCTCTGCTTACAGCAGGCAGGGAGCTGACACAGCAGGAGGAGTAAGGGGCTGGGGTGTGGGTGAAGCTGCCATGAGGGCCTTCACCTCTGTAGCTGAGAACACAGAGTGAGGAAGTTCCTCTTGCCTGGGGCTTGTTTCCAGAGGTCAAGGAGAGACAGGAGATGTCCCTGGTCCATGCTGAGCCAGAAGAGGTTGGCATAGAAGGAAGGTGGTTCTCCGCAGAAGGATCTGACCTCTCTTTCCTCCTCGGGCCCCTTTGCAAACTCAGGTCTTCTCTGGCTATGGACAGGGATCCACCAGCTGTCATGATGGCCTCCCACCCCCACCCTACACACACACACACACACACACACACACACACTGGTTTTCCTGGCCTTCCTGAGCCTACGTGCTTGGCTGTGGGATAGAATCCCTCAGGACTGGATCTGAATTCTGGCTCCTCTGCCTACCAGGTCTGTGACTATAGGCCATTTCCTGACCCTCCCTTGAACCCAGGCAGGGTGGGAGCAGTGGCTGTAAAACACTGCAAATTCTTGGACACTTCCTATGGAGGGAGGTGAGGGGGTGGGGTGGGGTCTATATCATCTTTCTTTGCCACGGGGCAGTCTTTTGTGACTGTTTGAGAAGAAGTGTTACTATGGGACTTTTGAGGTTAGGTCACCAAAAGCCATGGAGCTTCCACCTTATTTGGGGGGACATTTGTCCTGGAAGGCTGGGCCACATGAGGAGTCTGACATGAGGCTGCCATGCTGTAAGAAGCCCATGTCACACAGAGAGGCTCCATGTCCATGCTTCCATCAGCAATTCTTGCCTTTGAGTCTTCCCAGCCTTCTGGTCATCAAGTCACCCCTAGACTTAGTGTCCTCCAAGTTGAGGCCCCAGATGTCAGGACATCCTCACTGTGCCTTTTCTAAATTTCCGACTTAACCTGTAGCACATTGTTATATTTTTACAAAACAGCAAATAACCAAAGCAGTGAGATGTGAGATCTGCGCGGTGGGGGGCGGGGGGCAGCACAGGCTCAGGCTACTCCCTGGGGCTCTAGGTGCTGTGGGAAGACTGAGAGAACATGAATTTGGAATCCTGTGGCCCTGGGTTTGAGCCCTGTGGGCTTGCTTGTGCTGTGACCTCACACACTTCACTGAATTTTTCTGAGGTCTCAGCTTCTTCACCTGTCCCATGGCGTCAGTTGTTTTCACTTTCCAAGTTTGTTTTGAGGGTTTTGAGTATTGCACCTGGAATGCAGTGGGTGCTTATAAACTGTGGCTACCAAGACTGTCTGGTCATTGGCAGAGGACAGCTACCCGTGACAAAATGCTCTGCCAAGAGACATGTCTCTTAGGCTTCTAGAATGTTCTGCTGGCAGTGTGGCTCCCAGGCTTGCTGAGGGGGATGGGGCACACCTGTAGTCTGTCCTTTCTAGACTGTCTGGCCTGTCTAGGGAAGCATGACTGGCATGGGTAGGCTCCTGTACTCCTCACCTATTCCCAAAGGTCATAGCCCCACACCATGGTTCTCCTCAGCCCCTGTGGCCCAAGAACAGACAGTGGACTGAATCCAGAAACACCCCAATCCATGGGACATCATTTGCCCCCTCCCCTGCCCACTGCCCACATCTCTTTTCCCATCTCTGTCACATACTTAGAAAAAGGCTCCAGATTGGGGTGGATACAGCCCCTGTGATTCTGTGGCCACACCAAGGAGGCTCCTGACAGGCTGAAGCTGACCAGGGCCACAGCAGCCCACACTGGACTTTCCAGGCAGAACCCTGACTTGAGCCCAATTAGCCTCTTTCTCCCTCTTACCGCACAGGAAATTGCCTCTTGCATCTGTATCCATCAGCTCTCTAATTACCAGGTGGGATGGCTGAGATTTTAGGACAATTAGGGGGGGTCTGTTTTTCCCCAAAGACCCCCCTCTTTGTCCTGTCCTCCCCAGGTCCCACCCTGTCTGGAAACTTCTTCTAATTCGGGACCACTTACAAAAGACAAAGAAATCTTTAAAGTAAAGAATGTCCCAGAATCCCTCCTGTCTTATAGCTGTGGTCCAGTGAGCTGAGAAACGTGCTCACTCACTGGCAGAGAGGCATCCTGCTCAAGGGTCTGTGGTCACAGTGTCCTGCCTGTCAAAATATCTACAGGTTGATAGCTGAGAGGAGAGAAGGGGGTAGGGTTTGTCTGCCCCATGGGCTCAAAGTCACTCTAAGCCAGAACAGAAGGGTCTCTGAGCTGGGTCTGGGAGCTCTTGACTGGGTCCTGCTTAGGCTTTTGAATTTGCCTCCTGATGGTCTGATCTGGCCCTCTGAGAAGCCCCGACCCCTCTGGTCCCCTCTCTACCTGCCCTGGTCTTTCTGCTAGGCAGTGTGCTGGGACGGTCCTTGCCTTTACCTGCTCTTCTCCTGGAACAGACAACTCTCTCTGCATTCCTCAAGGCCCAGGATGTTGGCCTGGTGCCCCTCTGAATGGGCAGTGGCACTCTGTCTGCATCTTCTCACTCATAGAGCCACACCTGTCTCCTGCACCACTCCCTGCAGGGCCTGGCACTCAACCCAGGCAGACCTGGAATTCCAGCTCCGGAGGCTACTTGCTCCCAGGAGTCCACAGCTGGGAACAAGACCCCTCAGGAGTGTCTCTGATCCCAAGAACTAGCTGTGGTCCTGTGGTCAGATGAATCAAACAATGTGACCTTGCTCTGGCACTGACTTGCTACAGCCCCATCCTGCTGACCAGGAGCTGTGGCGGGGAGAGGAGGTGAGTTTTGCTGAGGACTCCAGCGAGGTGGGGGACTCTGCCCTCCAAAATCTGGACTGGTGGCTCCAAAGCCCGCCTTTCCAGGATACCAGCTGGCCTGATGGCAGTTTCAAAGGGTCTGGGTTGCTGGCCCCATTTCTTAGATGGGACAGAACTGAGAGTCCATGTTTCTCTGTATCAGGGCTCCCACAGTGAGGGTAGAACTCACAGCTCCTCCTTTTAAGGGCTGCCACACCCTCACACAGTCCCTACCCCAGGATTTCATTCTCCACCAGATCTCTGACGAGCCCTATGCTAGAAAGGAGGAGGCCAAGGTAGGAAAACTGTGTGGACTAATTTGTAAGCCTGGTGTGATTCACCTGTGTCTCACCATGACTTTCTCTTACTGTTTCCCTCCAGGCTAGGTAGCTCCCCACTTGCTCAGGCCTGTCCTGGGCCTTGGCAGCCCCTCCACGGTCCTGGGTGTGCTCTCCAGAGGCAGATCGGGGTTATCACTCCAGATGGCGTCATGTCTCCCCCCTCCACAAGCCCAGAGCCAGGCTCACAGACCAGGCAGGATAGGCTACACCCTGGCTACTGTCCCGCAGCCCAGGCCCAGAAGGAGGCAGGCACCTGTCATGGTCACACAGCCCTCCTCCCATAACAAGGCGAGGCACAGCCTGGACTGGAACCCAGGCTTCTGCCCCAGAGCTGGGTCATTTTCCACCCTGGCCTTCTGAGTGCACTGGCGGTGGCAGGTGTGGTCAGTTCTCCTGTCAGGGGACAATATGGCAGGGCCTGGCCCCAGCTCTGGGTGGAGGGGTTATCACAGGTGCTCAAGGTGGTCAGAGGGGCTGGTCAGAGTCAGCTACAGCCAGGGACAGTGGGGAGAGGGCAGCAGGAGAGAATTTGATTATGCAGAACCATCTGGAAGCTTCCTTTTAAAGCTACTAACAAGAGGGCTTTTATTCTAGCCCCACCTCTTAGCAGTTTGGGGTGAGTCACTTAATCTATGTGCCTCACTTTCCTCATCTGGAACATGGGGTAAGGATTGAATGTGTTTAGGACATGATCTGAACTTCTGTGTCTTAGAAATGTTATCTATTTTCATTATTATTATTATTATATTCCCTTTCCCCATGGCAAAGGATCAGCTGTGCCAGGGCCTAGAGGCCTGAGGCCAGCTCTGGGGGACAGTTAAGCTCTCCAGCTCCTGGGGACCAGTGGGCTCACCACCTGACCCCAGCACTGCCGGCCCTGGCAGCCAGTCAGATGTGGCGGCCCCAGATGGACTGGGGCTGCCTGGGTACATGGGGGCCTGCCAGAGCCAGGTGTGGGCTCTGTCTGTTACATCTACTGGGGAGTCCTGGGGTTGGGCTGGGCCTGGTAAGGCTGTGTGTGAGGCCAGAGTGGGCTGCAGGTCTGGTGCTTCAGTTCTCTCTTCTGAGTCGCTTCCATCTTTCTTTCCTTTGCCTCTTTTCCTTTCTCAACACTTTGGGCATTTTCAAATGTCTGGAGGGAGCCCCGACTGGGGTGGGTCTTGGTAGTCCTGATGACTACAGGGCAGTAGGCACCCTGGCCAGACTGATGCAGGCATCCTCTCTACAAGTAGACCGGGGGGTGGGGGGGGTTCACATTCTCCCCATTGTTGATGTGAGAGGACTGAGCCTCCTAGAGGTGGGTGTCCCTCCCATAAGAATCACATAGCTCTTGGGATCTGATCTCATTGTGGCCTGAGTGTCCCCAGATGGGGTGAGTGGCCCTGCCCCCAGGTGGTCTCCCAGACCTAACATGGCCCAAGGCCAAGTCTTCCCAGCTGGCCTGGCTTCAGGCCTTGACTTACTGCATGTCCTTGGCCAGGTGCCCCTTTCTGGTCCCTTGGCTCTAGAGAAAGCAGTTGGCCCAGGGCTCACGGAGATCCTCCAGGCTTAGATAGTCTCTGGATCTGGGGCTTTGGCCCACTCACTCCCAATGGCCCAAGGCAGCTGCCTGGCAGAGAGGCCCCAGCCTGTCATTTGTCACCTTCCACACTATTGCCTATGCTTGGCATGTGGCCTGGGATGAGCATATTTAAAGGCCAGCCCTGAGTTGCCCCCAGCCCTGCTACAGCACGAGGGAGCTCTCCAGACCATGGTAGGCTGGGGCTGCCCTGCCACCCGCTGCTGCCACCTCCCCTGCACCTGCACCTCCTCCTGGGGAGTGCAGCCCTGCAGTGCTACCATCCCCTCCTGCTCTGCCCTGGGGATTGCCCTCCTGACCTCATCCCTCAACTCCGACTTCATCCCCTGACCTTGACTTCGTTTGCAATCCTGACCTTCACCTCAGGCCTCAGCTCACCCTGACCTTAACTTGCTCTCATGTTGTCCCTGGGCTGACCCACTCTTTACCCTAGGTGCCATGCCTGGCCCCACCTGCCCTGGGCTGTTCTGGATGGGTGGCTGGTCCACCCATGGGGACCTTGACTTAAGTCTCTGCTTTTCTGACTTAGGGGCTGCTGAGGTAAAGAGAGGGGATGAGAAAGAGGAGAGTGAAGGGACATGGGTTGGACCAGACTGGAGGGCTCTGTTCCTGGTCAGAGGACCTGGTGCTGGGGGACAGTGCAGTTCTGGTGGAGCCAGGAGTGCTCTGCCCTGCGGGCTTCTCAGTTTTGCAGTTCCTCCATGCCTGTGTCTCCCCAGCTGGCCTGGGAACTGACCCACTGTCACAGCTCAGCTTGCCACCTCCCAGCTGCCCGAGGGCCTAGGGGCTTCTCACATTCTCAGGGGCTGCCCCTCTCTGTCACCTTCATGAATGCCTGTGTCCAGTGGGACTGTGAGCTTCTAGGGGACAAGATGGGGCCTGATTCAGCCCTAAGCCCCAAGACTAGGCACAGGGCCTGGCTGGAGGTCAGCAGGGGGAAGTATCTATTGGTTTGATAAATGGGGAACCGAGGCTCAGAGGTTAGTGAAGATCTTAACATCACAGGGACTGTGAGCAGCCAAGCAGGTCCACCTGACCCCCTTCTTCCCTGAGACATTTCTTTCAGGGAAATTTTAGAGCCTTTTCTCAAGGGAATTTCTTTTTTTTTTTTTTTTTTTTTT
>NW_003852472.1:493066-505094 GCF_000181295.1 Otolemur garnettii | reverse complement strand
CCCGCCACAACGCCTGGCCATTTTTTGGTTGCAGCCATCATTGTTGTTTGGCAGGCCCGGGCTGGGGATTCGAACCCTCCACCTTAGGTGTATGTGGCTGGCGCCTTAGCCGCTTGAGCCACAGGTGCCAAGCCTCTCAAGGGAATTTCTAAGACAGCTGGCCTACAGAGGCCCTCTCCACGCTGGTCCTCAGGACCCACTGTGTAGTCAAAGAAATCATCCCTTTCTCCCCAGCAAAGCACTGGAGCACAGTAGGGCCACATGGAATCAGGTGGTCATGAACGTCTTGAGGGACAGGGATAGGGAAACAGGTCTAAGAGAGAAAGGGCAGTCTTCCACAGACGGAAGTGATCATTTTTTATTAATCAGAGGGAAATGTATATGTAATTATGTGAGATGAACTCTGCAGGGAAGTTCTTTTCTTTATGATGTCTGAAGGGATTTATAAATATTACAGAGGTTTTACAGCATCATAACGTCCCAGCCGCCCTGCCAGCCCCCTTTCAAAGGATTAGTGGAGACAAAGCACCCAGTAAAAGCTAATTATAAGCCAGCCAGGCGCTGCCGCTCCTGATGTGGGTCCAGGAGCTGAGGGAGCGGGGGCAAATGTGGGGTGGGGCTGAGAGTGAGCTGTGGGCAGGGGGACCACACAGGCTCCGGGGTCGAGTGGGGGCCAGTGTAGTCAGGGAGTCTGTGCTCTGGGTGTGAGTAGACAAGGGCTTGGTGGAGGGTGGCGCAGGTGGAGGTGCAGACAGGAGCTGGGGTGGCTCCCTTCACTTCCTTTGTGAAGTCCAGCAGGTTCTTCTCCCCCATCAAGAGCCAATTCTGGGGCTCACCGCATCTAGGGGCCCTAAATGTGGTTGCAGAGGGCAGTCTCTGTGGAGTCTTAGGGACCCTTGAGCTTTTAGCTAATGCCTTCTGAGGGACTCTCTGGAACACCATTACATCCCAGAGTCATGAAGGCCAACCAGGAACCCTCAGTCTCCTCCACATGGGTGGTCCCCCGCTTTGCCTGCTGCTGTCTGCCTGGGCTCTGGGCAGCTATTTCCAAACACCAACTGATGCCTGCAATGAGCCAGGCCCAGGGTGGGGACAATAGAAGCCAGAGATGGGACAGATGGGGCCTCGCCCTTGAGGGGTCCACTTATTTGAGGAGACAGACACAGAGGTTGGCAGGACAGTATGGTATGTACTGTAGGGGTAACAGTCTGAGGAGGAGACCTGTGGGGAGAAGAGAATGGCCTGGGATCAGGGAAGGAGTCTTAGAGGAGGTGACAAGGAACTGTAGGTAGGATTCTTCCAGATGGAAATCAGGGAGGCCCTCTGGGCAGTGGGAATGGCAAGGCCAAGTCAGGGGAGAAGGCAGGGGAGTTTGGGGCCTTAGTGGAAGGGAGGAGAAGCTCTGGGAGGGGGCTAGGGCCAGACTTTCTCTCGAGAACATGAAGCAAGATCCGATTCCAGCCACAGTGAGGCTGGCAGAGCAATGGATGGGGACCCTGTGCAGCAGCTGAAGATAGAAAAGGTGTCCCTTCTGCTCACAGAGCAGGCACCCACCACCTTCCGGAGCCTGGGGGCTGGGCCAGGAAGCAGCTGTCTGCCCTGTGGGGTGGCTACTCCACAGGCTTCTTGCTGTGGGCTGGGAAGGTGCCCTGATTATCTGCCAGGCACCATTGTGGGCCTGATCTGTCTGCTGTGGGCTCCGGGAGGGCCAGTCGGTTTCATCATTCAGGACTGTGACACTGTGGGAGATGTGGAGGGCTGAACCCCGAGGAAGAGGCTGGTGTAAGACCTCACCTGGTACCTTGCAGGCACCAAGAAAAGCCCGGAAAAGAGTGGAAGGGGGAGCCAGCTCCAACGTCTTCTCCATGTTTGATCAGTCCCAGATCCAAGAGTTTAAAGAGGTTAGTCAACTGCCCCATGTCAGTCTCTTAGGGAGCTGGGTACAGGGTCTGCCCTCAGTCCTTGGGGCTGAAGATGTCATTACTTCTTGAGGCCACCCTGGCATGCCTCAGAGCCTGGATGTGTGGCCTCTTTCTCTCTCTGAGCTTTGCTTACTGTATGATGCTGGGCAAGGCCTTTCTCTCTCTCAGAGCCTCAGTTTCCTTCTCTCTCCAGGAAGCAGTTGGCAGGAGGACAGGATATGAGGGAGGGCATGGGAGTCGGGGGTTGTGGTAGGGCTTGGGTGGGTGGCTGCTCAGTGACTGTGTCTCTACCAGGCCTTCACCATCATGGACCAGAACCGAGATGGCTTCATCGACAAGGAGGACCTGAGGGACACCTTTGCTGCACTGGGTGGGTGGCCAGCAGCCGGGGAGGTGTGGAGCTTGAGGAGGAGCTGGGCTCAGCCATCGGGAGAGAGTGGGCAGCGGGAGGCAGCAGGGCAGTGGGGCACAGGGGAGAGTGGCCTCTGCTGGAGAAGCCAAGGGCAGTTCCTGGGAGCTAGAGGAAGACTCCACCAGGGAAGGACAGGATGGCTTAGGCATGGGAGGTGGGGGGTGGGGCGGGGGATGGGAGAGCAGGGGAAAAGCTGTGGGCAGAGAAGTTCCCACCCCCAGGGAGGCTGTTCTCCCACTAGGGGCCCAGTGAAGGGCCTGAAGGTGACCAGGGGTGGGGCTATGAGGTAGGAGAATGGACTTAACCAAGTCATCTCCGTACTGAGTCCAAAGCTCCTGGGAATCTGAGTATCCATTGGGACCATGAGGAATCCTAACATCCCTACCTCCAGGCAGCCCACTAACCCGCAGCTCCTGTTCTCCTTAGCTTCAGCTTCTCTGAGCTTCAGTTTCCTTCCCTGTAAAGCGGGGACATGGACCAACTTGCTCTCCTTTCCAGGGAGGCTGGGGGCAGGAGGATGCTTCTGTACACTGGATATCCCCACACAGGGTCTCCCAGGACTGGGGGGTGGGGTGGGTCAGTGGAGTGGGGAGGCCGTAGAACCCTCCATGGTCCCAAGCTCTATTCCCCTGGCCACCTGAAGGCAGGGTCTTTCTGGCCCCCATTATGCTCTTGGGCACCCCTCCCTCCCCAGGCCGCATCAATGTCAAGAATGAGGAGCTGGAGGCCATGGTGAAGGAGGCCCCTGGGCCCATCAACTTCACCGTCTTTCTGACCATGTTTGGGGAGAAGCTGAAGGGTGAGCTGGGCAGGGGTCCTGGGGAGGGGTGTGGGATGGTGTGGCCAGGTGGGGCTCTGGGTGCAGACATTACACACAGCACAGGCGGGAGCAAAGTGTGACCCCCAGCCACGGTCCCTGAGCATGCACACCTTCTAGGGCCCTACCTCAGTTTCCATCTCTGCACTACAGAGCAGGGTGACCATACAAACCCTGCCAAGTAAGCCCTTTGCCTACCATGAGAATGGCGCTCCCACCTCTCCATTCCTGCCCCCTCCTCCCTGCCTTGGGGCTCATTTTGTTTGCTCTGCTAATAGGGACACATCCATCAAGGGTGCAACTGGGAGGGGATTTCTGAAAGCTTCCATGGCCCACCCTGGTGCAGAACAGGTTCCTCACTTTGTCTTCCTCTGTAGTCACTGCAGCCTCCAGAGGAAGGATCGGGGAACCTCATTCAGAAAGGAGGAATCTCAGGCTCAGATCCCTGCCCCAGGTGCCCCAGCAGAAAGTAGTCAGGATGAAGCCTCAACCTCAAACCCCAGCTCTAACCACTGCACCCCCTGACATGACATCAGGCCTGGGGCATCTCCCCTGTTTCCACTGCCCTGCTGCCCCCTGCTGCCCACTTTCTCTCCTGGTCTGGGGAGCTCCCCTGTAGTCATGTCCCTGGAGCTTAAGAAGAAGGGGCCAGACTGAGCAGTGACTAACCTAGGAGGTGAGTGTTGTAGTCACCCCTATCCTGGGTTGCCCTGCCCAGTCCTTCCCTCGGTCTCCCTGCCTTGGCCAGGTGTAGGGTCAAGACCCTTCCCACTCACCCCCAAGGTGACCTGGGAAAGATTTGTCTGCTTTCTGGCCTTAGATTTTTTATCTGTAAAATAGGGGTTGTATTGTTTTTTTGAGGTTGCTATAACAAATAACCACAAAGTTGGAGGCTGAAAACTACAGAAATACATTCTCTTGCAGTTCTGGAGTCTGGAAGTCTGAAATCTGGCAGAGGCTCAGCCTGGGGGTTGGGGGTGGGACAAAACCAGTCCTTTGCCTCTTGCAGCTTCGAGGGTGGGCAGCACCCCTCCTATGTCTCCTCGTGGTCACTGGGCCCCTTCCTCTTCTGTCTCATCTCCCTTTGTCTTCATCTTGTAAGGACACTTGCCATTGGTTTTAGGGCCCCCTGGATAATCCAGAAGAATCTCATCGTCTCATGTTCCTCAACTTGTACCTGGGGAAAGTCCCTTTTTCCAAATAAGGTGATATTTACAGGTTCTGGTGGACAAATGGTTTGGGGCCACCATTCAACCCACTTTAGGGGTGATCCTACCTAACCCCACAGATTTTATAGGGTGAAAAATCAATGCTCTCATGGGTCATGAGGTACTGGAGAGTACAGTCGCCTCCACTTATGTGTCCTGGCTAATACTAGAGGGAGTAGGAAGCTGATCATTGACCTGGGGGTCAGAGACGAAAAAAAACTGAAGGTGGGGAGAACAGGCACTGCCTCTGGGGTAGGCTGTGAGCATGGGGCTGTCCATCTGAGTCAGGAGCACCATTGGGCCCACCTCTGGGCAGCTGGTAGGGGTGATTTCCAGGACTGTGGTCATCTCCTGGAAAAGTCTAGAAGCTCAGATGCTGGGGCAGAGTGTGCACTGTGAGAAAGACATGTGTGATGTCAGCCGACCACTTCAAAGGAAGCCGACAAACAGGCCTAAGCTTTTACCCAGAGGAACCTAACTAAGGAAAACTTGTTGAAGGCCAGCAGGAGGCCTGTGGAAATGGCCTTTGTGTCTGTAGGGGTGGACCCAGAGGCCCAGCCCAGGAGGTGAGGCAGTGGGCACCTCCTGC
This sequence comes from Otolemur garnettii, assembly GCF_000181295.1. Taxonomy (NCBI): domain Eukaryota; kingdom Metazoa; phylum Chordata; class Mammalia; order Primates; family Galagidae; genus Otolemur; species Otolemur garnettii. The sequence continues at coordinate 500,146 of NW_003852472.1, read as the reverse complement.
CCCTAGCGTGGTGTGTATGTTGGGTGTGGGCAAGGGGCCTACAGTATGAGCAGAAGTTTAGAGACACTCTTTAGAGGTCCCTTCCCAGCTCTGGAGAAGAGGAGAAGGTTCTTTAGCTTATGATGGGCCTTAAATCTGTTTTACAAATGGGGACATTAAGGCCTAAAGCTGGTGTGGGTCCAAGGTCAGGCTGGAGTTCTGACCTAGGCCTGGTGGGGGCTGCAGAGCTGCAGCTTTTTTTCATTTTTGCAGGGGTTCCAGGGCTGGGGCTCCAGCTGAGCCTGTCATGCAAATGTGGCCAGCCTGCGTGAGAGTCTAGTGGAAGGGGATGGGAGCCAGGAGGAGGCAGGGGGCTAGGACAGGCACCGCCTTATCCTGCTAATTAAGAAGAGGAGATTTTGTCATGAGAGGCCCAACGATGATGGGGAGAAGCTGCCACTCTTCAGCCCATTTTATGAGGCTTATAGTCCTGAGAGCATAGGCCCTCTCTGGGGAGGCGGGAAGGGAGGACTGCTGGCCCAGCCTCCCAGCCACCATGACAAGGAGTGGTAGGACTGAGACTGGAGTCCAGCAACTGGCCTTGAGGTCAGTCTATGTGCCTGGTCCTCAGGAGTGCTAACTGAAGCTAGCCACAAACCTGCCCAGCAGCAAGCCTCTTCAAAGATACTGGGAATTCTCAACTAATTCACAAAAAACCGGGGTCTGTGGCCTTGGAGGCAGAGACCCCACAGCAGCCTGCATTATGATCCTTTGGCCATTTATCCCTCCCTGGCCTGTAGCTGCCCCTAGCCCTGCCCCAGCTAGGTCCTAAGCCTGGCCTCTGGGCTAGACACACATCACCTTACAGGAACTCCCAGACCAGGCCAGTAGGGCTAGTGTATGCCAGACTCCATCACTCTGGGCCAGTCTCAGAGATGCTGAGTGACTCAGACACTGTCCTGTCCTGGGTAAGCTCCCAGTCTAGTGCAGGAGGCAACAGATGGCTGTGACCCAGTCTAATAAAGGAGGCAGAGATAGTCTGATGGGGAGACACAGATGGCCCTAACCCAGTCTGACCTGGGAGTGACACCCCTGCCCCTGCATGATTGGCAGGAAGACAAGAAGGGAGAAAAAGCAGGGGACTTGGCACAGAGGTGGGTTTAAATCTTCCCTTCTCTTATTGGGGGAGCTGTGGGTAAGTATTGGAATCTGTGCAAGTTCAGTTCCCTGTGTGACAGACACCGGAACAGCAATACCTCCTGCATGGGTGTTCTGGGACTTCCATGGGATAAAATGGTAAAGCTTGGCACAGAGTAGATATGTTTGTGGCCCTGATCCATCATTTGTCAAAATCTTTCCATTAGTGATGTTATCTTAGCTGATCATGTTATCAGCAAACACCACCTGCCCCCATTTCAGCAATGACATAGTTGGGCCTTAAAGAAAGGAAAGAGGCAGTCCCCCATCCACAGTGAGCCAGTGAGGCAGGGTGACAGAGAAAGAGTGCCAGGTGAGGGTCTCCAGGTCATCTGCTGTCATTTACACTGCCTTGACACCTTGGGGAAGACCCTTCCTCTGTCTGGGTCTCAGGTACAATGAGGGGGTATGTACTCAGTGAACTGTGGGTGTTAGAATTATTTCTTCTAACGACATCTTCCCCCAAAGCTATGTAAGTGATAAAAGCAGAAGTGTTGTGGCCGCACTGCAAACCCCGCCACCCAGCCTATTGGCCCACCCTCCCTGCTTCTGGGCAGGACAATCTTACAGGCACATCCAATCCACTACCTGAGTCCCAGTCTTTGCCCCCAAGTGCAGAGCTCTTTTCCTTCCACCCGCAATCTCCATCCCCCAGACCTCACTGATCATGTGACGACATCAGCTGTGAGGCACTGGACAACTCATTTAACCTCTCTGAATCTCAGTTGTCTTCATCTGTAAAATAAGGACAGTTTTCAGGAGGGCTAAGCACAGACTAAATGCTCCGAGTTGCCAAGTACAGTTGAGCAGGTTGTTCACTGTGATACGTATGCAGCCCCCTCATTTTGTTGAAACCCCCTTGCTCTTCCTTCAGATGGGCTCTGCCTTTACTGTGGAGTAGAAGTTGAGGAGGAAGTCCTACATTGCTGTCCCCCTGTATGGGGGATGGGATCTGCCCCCAGCTCTTGTCCAGCCCAGTGCCTGTCTCTGGGGGGCCCTCTCTACCCATCCCTTTCCCTGTCCTGTGTGTGCTGCTTCTAGGCACAGACCCAGAGGAGACCATTCTCCATGCCTTCAAAGTGTTTGACACCGAAGGGAAGGGCTTCATCAAGGCTGACTTGTAAGTACACCCCTGCCCTCCTGGGGTTCTCTATGCCCAAAGGCTCAAGCAATGAGCCAAATGGGCCAAGGTCAGGGCGGGTGGCCACCGAGGATCCTCCTCCAGCCTGGAACTCAGCTAAACTTGGGTAGCATCTGGCTAGGACCCAGGAGGCCACTTTCCAGTCCAGTAGCCATGGCTTGACGTCCCTTCTCCTCTCCAGCCTAAGTGTCTCCATCTCTGTGCACGTGGAAGTGGATGGAGGTGTGTGTCGCTCAGGGGGAGCTTGCCCAGGAGTACAAGGGTGGGGAGGAAGGAGGGCCTTGAAGGATGGCTGCGGGTTGCTTAGGTGGAGACAACATTCTAGAGGACAGAACAGAGGGAGTGAAGGGTCAGGGCTTGATGAGGAGGAGTTAGCAGTAGCTGGAGGGTGGGTTGGGGACATAGCGGGCTGCTGAGCATAGAGAGGCAAGAAGGGCCTGAGTGGGGTGGCTCACACTAGCCCCTGAACCCCAGGTCTTCCCTGGATATGTGGGAGAACCCAAGAAAGATGTAGTAGGAACAACATGGGGGCCAGCCTGAGGGAAGAGAGGAGAGGGCTATGACTCCCAGGAGGGCCATGAGTGCAGGGAGGGAAAGAGGAATATAAAGGCCATTGCCTGCAGGATACAGAGTTTGGGGACAGTATGGAGTCAGATATCGGCCAGAACCCAAGTGGACGCCCAGATGGAGGTGGGACCACCACCGTGTATAAGGGGTGACAAGGGTTGGGAAAGGTGACCAGCTTAGCCTGGGATGCATGAGGGGGAGGTGGCCATGGGCATCTGTCTAGTGGTGGAGGTAGGAGTGCTGCTGTGGGTATCCCCCCACTCAGTAAGAGCATAGAGGCAGGGGACTCAGGGCAGTGGACAAGATGGCAGGGTGGGCAGTGGGGTGACAGTATTCCCTGGGCTCTGAACACTGAGCTTACCTCTGAGGTGTGCCCAGCTGGTCTCTTTAGAGTCCAGTGGTTCTCAACCTGTGGGTCGTGACCAATGAAAATACATCCTGCATATCAGATATTTATGTTATGATTCATAACAGTAGCAAAATTACAGTTATGAAGTAGCAACGACAATAATTTTATGGTTGGGGGTCACTACAACATGAGGAGCTGTATTAAAGGGTTGCGGCATTAGGAAGGTTGTGACCCACTGCCTTAGACCCTTGCTGCCCCTGTGGGTGGCCCTGAGTGGTGAAATTTCCTCCACAGGCTTCCTGACCAGTTGCTATGATGCTTTGGGCCTCCAGTTTTGGGGGTCAGTTGCTGCCTGTTAGAATCCTCACATGTGGAGGTGGGATGAGAGGGGGCCAGCGGGCAGAGGAGGGAGTGGGACTCCAAGGTTGTAAGTTACACAGGCTGCTGAGCAGGGGAGAGGCTGCTGAGTGTTTCTTCACACTGTAGCCTTCCCCTTAACCACCTATCCCTTGGGGTCTGTGGCTCCCACCTCCATCTTGGGAACCCGGGGAGGCACCTGGGCACTTCCTGAAGTGATCTCAACCAATTCCTCCACTGTCATTCATTTTCATGGTCACTGGTGTGAGGACACAGCTGAGAAGAACCTTTGGGGGACACAATTTGGGAACTGAAGGCATCGCCCCCAGGACATGGGACCTGGAAGATGTGGCCACAGGCCAGACAGGCCACAGTGGAGGCTCTGGTTGAAACAGAGTCTGTGAAAAGTTCCCAGCTTGGAGATCTGGAAACTGTGACTGTCCTGCAGTAACATAAATAATGGAAAATGCGCGTCGGTCCTAAGTGGGGCCTGTGGCTGCCAGACCAGATGACACTCTGGGTGCACAGGGCCCACTCAGCCATGCCCACTGAGCCCTCTGATGTGTTGCAGGGTCCTCTGAGCTTGAGGGAGCATCAGCCATTTGAAGGGCCAAGGGGACACAGACTTGGGCAGGCCTTTTTGTACCCTTGGCCAAGCATGAGCATCGTGTAATCTATAAAACCCTGTTCAGATGTCAGCAAAAAGCAAGCTGGAAAAAGCCATGTGTCCAGAACATGACACAGGCGGCCCTCCCGGGGAGGCTGTCTCCCCTCAGTGACCTGGAGTTTGATGAGGGCATGGTGGGAAATCCCACTTGGTGCCCACCCAGGGATGGGAGGAGAGCTGACCTTATAGACAGGGAAGCCAAGGCTCAGAGAGCTTCCTGAGGCCTTGTGGCCATCAGGCTGATAGGGCCAGTCCCAGGTTGGTGTCCTCCCATGCCAGGATGCTCCCCTGCCTCCACGTGCCCTCATCACCCCTGTGGTCTGCAGGTCTGAGCAGGGAAGCCCTTCCCCTGAACAGTGACTGTTTCTCTCTCTTGAGCAGCATCAAAGAGAAGCTCATGACCCAGGCAGACCGGTTCAGTGAGGAGGAGGTAAATACCAGCTTTTCTCTGCTCTGTTCCCCCACCTCTGCCAGGCCAGGCTGACTCTCTTCTTCCTCCCTAGATCAAGCAGATGTTTGCGGCTTTCCCCCCAGATATGTGTGGCAACCTGGACTACAGGAACCTGTGCTACGTCATCACGCACGGCGAAGAGAAGGACTAGGGACCAGGAGTCTCCCCCATATTCAGAGGCAGCCAGTGCTGGTGGGCTGGGGTGGAGGGCGGCTTCTGCAGCCAGAGAGTGCAGAGAAAAGGCCCCCCTTGTCTATGGTTGGGGGACGAAGCAAGAATAAATAACACTAACAAGGTCTGAGTTTGTGTGATTAATTCTCCAGTTGGGGAGAAAGCTAAACATTCCTATCTTTTTATTTTTTCCAAAACTTTTTGCTTCTCTGGCTTTGCTTGTATGTTCATGGTGGTGTTTAGAACTAATTGACAGTTTTAATGCTCCCCAGCTGGGCCACAGTCGCCTTCATTCATGTGGCTTTTGTTGAGCACCTAGTGCGTGCCAGACTCTGTGCCAGTCCCAGGAACTCCAAGAGGAGCCAGACTTGTCCCCGGGCAGGACACTCATGCTGACTACAGTGTGTAAGAGGGTCAAGCAGGGCAAACAGGGGGAAGAGGACATCTGTGGGAGCAGCACGAGGCAGAACCCAAGAAACCTGGCAGTACCAAGCTGGCCAGAGGCAAAGATGCAAAGGTTGTTTAAAGGATAAGCAAAGATTTCTCAAACAGGACACACATAGCTCCTACCATCAAATAAAAAGTGCATAAATTGGACTTCATCAAAATGAAAAACTTCTGTTCACCAAAAGATGCAGTTAAGAACATGAAAGACAAGGCATAGGATGAGAGGAGATATAGCCAACACAAAGATCATGACAAAGATCATGTCCAGAGTATGTATATTTTAAAAATCCTACCTATCAATAATAGAAATATAACAACCAAAAAATAAAAAAGGTAGATGACAAAAAATAATATCTAAAGAGCCAATAAAGATCTGAAAAGATGCTCAACCTCATTCCTCTTAAGGGAAATGCAAATTAAGATAACAATGAGGTTCACACTACCCACTAGAATGGCTAAAATAAAAAAGACTGTCATTACCAAGTACTGATGAGCAACCAGAACTCTTGCACCATAGTGTAAAGTGGGTCAACTCCTTTTGAAAACTGTTCGGGAGTATCTATTAAAGTTAAATACAGTAGGAGCTCTGTGAGGTGACCACCCAAGGGACTGTAACAAATTGGTTCACATATGGAGGTGGTTAACATAAAGAACTAGGTCTACTGTACTGATATGTACATGTGGTGCATGTCTGGTCATGACAATTAGGTTAACTTTAAGGAGGTGGTTGATGTAGGGAGGTGGTCAACCATGGAGGATATACTAACCCAGCAATTCCACTCCCAGGCATATACCACAAGAAATGTCTACTATGTATCCATCAAAAAACATGTTTTAGACAGTCCAAAGCAAGAGTGAGGTCGCATCTCTACAGAAAATAGAAAAATTAGCCAGGTGTAGTGGTGCGTGCCTATAGTTCCAGCTATTTGAGAGGCTGAGGCAGGCGGATGGCTTAAGCTAAGGAGTTGGAGGTGGCAGTGAACCATGATGATGCCACTGTACTCTAGTTCAGGCAGCAAAGTGAGATTTTGTCTCAAAAAAAAAAAAAAGACATATGCAGGAATTTACAGATTTATATTAGTCCCAAACTGGACACAACACAAATGCCCATCAGGAGCAGAATTGATATTCAGTCATAGTCCCTTTTATTTATTTTGCTTATGCTTTGGATGTTATATCTAAGAAATTGTTGGCTAATCCAAGGTCATTAAGATTTATACCTATGTTTTCTTCTAAGACTTGTATGGGTTCAGCTTTCAGACTTTGAGCTGTCTTATTATTTTATGTGTTGTTCTAGGTGTGAGGTAGGGGTCCAACATTATTCTTTAGCGTGTGGATATCCAGCTCCCTCAGCACCATTTGTTGATCAAATTACTTTTCCCCATTGAATGGTCTTGACATCCTTGTCAAAAATTAATTGATTGTTGGGCAGCACCTGTGGCTCAAAGGAATAAGGCGCCGGGCCCCATATGCTGGAGGTGGTGAGTTCAAACCCAGTCCCGGCCAAAAAAAACTGCAAAAAAAAAAAAAATTTAATTGATTGTGGATATGAGAGTTTATTTCTGGGCTCTTGTTTCTAATTCATTGATCTATATGTGAAAGAAGGCATACATTTTAATTCTATTTATGTGGAGTTCAAAACCAGGCACAATTAATCTGTGGGGTTAAAAGGCAGAACAATATTTACCCTGTGGGACAAAGCCTTGGAAGGGCCTTCTAGGGAGTGGGAAATGCCCTATGTCTTTTTTTTTTTT
>NW_003852472.1:479689-492919 GCF_000181295.1 Otolemur garnettii | reverse complement strand
TTTGGTTGCAGCCATCATTGTTGTTTGGTGGGTCCGGGCTGGATTCGAACCCACCACCTTAGGTGTATGTGGCTGGCGCCTTAGCCGGTTGAGCCACAGGCGCCAAGCCAATGCCCTATGTCTTATTTCAGGCGGGGGACACTCAGGGTAAACATGTGAATGATCATCAGGCTATACCACTAAGATCTGTGAACTTTATTCATGTTATATAGATTCATGTGTTATATCCCAATAGAAAGAGAGAAAGGAGAAAAGGACAGAGAGAGAGGAGGGAAAGAAAGAAATGATGACCTCTCTGGGAGGCAGGGTGGAGAGCCCTTGGGGACTGAAGGGCATATGGAAGAGCTACAAGGTCTCACATGACTTGGTTTTGGTGGCTGATGGCACTGCACCCTAGGATGGACAGCTCTGGAGGAGAATTGGGTCTAGGAGAGAGGCTGGGCTCAGCATGGAAGCTGTAGAGTATAAAGAGAATCCCAGGAGACACAGGATGCTATGTCTACAGTACTGAGAGGCAGTGGCCAGCATGGAATAAAAGGCCAGGGACCTGTGTGCACCTGTGCAGGAAGAACAGGTGGTGGATAAAGAAGAGGCTGTGTGTCAGCCTTGGGTGCTCAGAGCAGGAAGAGGACCCATAGAGGCTGGTGGTCAGGGCAGGCTGGCAGATGGATGCTGAGGGTCAGAGGATCTGATGAGGTCGAGGCCCAGATGGGGAAATGCCAACTACATTTGCTCAGAAGTGCCAGCCCCCAGGCTGAGGTCTGCATGTGCATATATTCATCTCATCCTTATGAGTATAGCAAAGGAAAGTGAGACACAGAGCTTGCCCAAGGTCAATGGCAGAGCTGAGAGTGGAATCTGCACCCATAAGAACCACCCCACACTTCCTCCCAACATTGGGGGACAGAGACTGGAGTTCACCTTGGGATAGAGTAGCTGAGGTTGGGGGAGAGGTACTTGGAGGTAAGAGAAGATATGGGGTAGAATTCAGAGCCTGAGAAACTCAGAGGCAGGAAGTCCAGGGAGGAGGCATGCTGGACATTGCAGAAGGCCAGTCCTGGCTCTGAGGGTAGCGGCTTATCTGTAGGAGTTGTGCTCCCAAACCCTGGGGCCAAGGTTAAAGGTCTCCCCTCCATTTTACCCTCCTCCTGAGCTCCTGCTGCCTCCAGGGAAGGTGGAAGAGAGAGGTGTCACCACCAGTGTGGAACTTCTAGCCCAAGGCACAGGGAGAGGCACGTGACAGAGGAGGGGAGTGTTCAGAAGCTCCCCCTCGCACCCCAGGAATTACTCCTTGAGATCTAAGAGTGTAGCTTTCCTGGAAATCCTGGGCTGTGTCCTGTCTCAGTGGCTCAGGAACTTGTTAGACCTGTTTGTGTCCTGTAGAATCAGGCCAGGGCCAAGGCTGGAGGGAGTGGGCACCACTGTGCACCTGTTCATCAGCCACCCCATGACAGCTGGGCTGGCTCACCTCCAAGACACAGGCTTGAGACATTTATCTCATATATTCCTTTGTCCTCAGTTCATCCATTCATCTACCCTACCTCTGTCCCCAGGGACCTCTGGATGGGGGTTGGGTGTAGGGGACACTGGAATGACATAGCTCCAGTGTGAGTCCAGGGAAAAGGAAAGCCATGACTTTTCAGGGGTACACACCAGCGGGGAGGCTGCTGGGGGTTTGAAGACTGCCCAAGCTGTGGTTCACTGATGGTCTTGGCTGTCCCGACCTTGGCCTATCACTGCCTTCCTTCAGTGTCCATGACTCTCCATCCAAGCCTCTGGGCATCCTGGGCTGGCTCTGCATGACCCCAGGGTCCCCTTCTGGCCCTTGCAGTGGTGTGGTCCATAGAGCTGCCTTTCCAGGGATGGGGGTGGAGGCCCTTGAAAGCCACAGAGAAATCAGCAGGAACACACATGTTGGTGGACATACCATCTGTCCTATGTCACATCTGGAATTACCCTTCTCTTTTTTCTGTCTTTCTTTCTTTCTTTTTTTTTTTTTTTTTGAGACAGAGTCTCACTCTGTCACCCTGGGTAGAGTGCACCTGGCACTATGGGCACCTGCCACCACACCTGGATAATTTTTCTATTTTTGTAGAGATAGCGTGTGATGGCAGGCTTGAAAACTAACCTCAAGCAATCCTCTTGCCTCAGTCTCCCAGAGTGCTAGGATTATAGGTATGAGCCACTATGCCAGCCTAAAGTCACCTTCCTAGAGGCACAAGTACTTCTGCTGGTCTCCCTGACCTCCTTCATCATGGGGTCAGCTGCACAGCTTCATTGAGTTCTCTGAGTGCCCCGCATTTCCTCCTGTCACTGGGTCTGTCCCCCCACCCCCACCCTTACCCCTGTGTCCAGCTACCCCTGTGCCTAGCTACCCTCTACTCAGCTCTCTGGTCTCAGCTCAGCAGTGTGTCCTCAGGCCCTGATGCCAGAATGGCCCACATTGCTTCCATGTACTTTCATGTCACGTGATACTTTTACTTTTGTAAGAGGCGTTTGTCTTTCCCAGTGCTGTAAGCCCCTGAGGTCAGGGATTGGGTTGGGTTTTGTTCTCCGTTGTACCTCTAGCACCCTACATGGGACTGACACTTGGAAAACTCTTTGGGAAACATTTGACAGACTCCAGGAGGCCCAGGGAGCAAACCCTGGACCATGTGAGTCGTCTGGAGGCAGCTCTGTGGCTTTGGGTCTCCAGGATACTGCGGTCCTGAGGCTGACATTGGAATTACAGCTGGTCCAGAGCCTCCTCAGCTGGTCCAAAGCCTCCCTGTCTTTCTGGGCCTTAGTTTCCCCTTAAGCAGAATGGAACCTCATGGCCTTCAGGTTTCAAGCCTCTCTAGCTCTTGGGGAAGCAGCAAACCCAAGCCTATCCTGAGCCAGTCTTGAGCTATAGGTGGCTAGGCTGTATCAAAGGTGACCTATCTGTGAGTTGGCTAAAATGGCTCTCCTGGAATTCTTGGTGGCCCCAGAGCAGACCTGGTAGCTGATGGGTAGAGAACCCAAACAGGGCCACAGCAAGCCTTTGTCTCCCCAGAAAGCGGGGTGCAGGGATCTGGCCCTGCGCTGCCCAGCCCTGGCCCCGCTGCCTCCCCTAGCCAGCTGGGTCTCATTGAGGGTAATTAGCCCAGCAAGACGCCTGGGTCTTGGCATTTCATTTTCCACTCGAGATCCATCAGCAGAGCCTTCGGACAGTGGCCCCCGTATAAATCATGAGGGGGTCGCTGTTAAGAAAAACGGCAAATTCCTTCCACTCGTGTGGCTGGTTAAATTGACTCTGAGAGCAGATTCCCTCCTGGCATTCACTCAAGAATGGCCAAGTCCTTTGAAGGTCCTTCCAGGCTGGACCCCAGGGGCCTGGAGCTGCCTGGGCGGGGAATCTCCCAGGGAGCCTCTGCTGACCGCAGGGAGGCGGGGCTCCTCCTGGGATAGTGTGGCTGGTAGAGGGCCCCTGCCCGGCACCAGGTTCCACCATCACTCTGTCTTCCTGGCATGCCTGGGGGTGACTGCACCTTTTTCACAGCCAGGAAGAGGCTGGGAGTGGGCAGAACACCAATGGTGTCCTTAGCCTGGGACACCAGACCTCAGAGCAATGAAATGTCCCTGTGGAATGTCAGGCCTTGTGGGGTGGTGAAGGCGTGCGGTAAGACTCTAAGGGGACGCCCCAGCAGCCACAGAGTCTGCTTACTGGGAAATTCTACTCCATGCCTGCTGAGAGCTGTGCCCCAGGCTGGGCCAAGGATTTTAGTCTGGCTGGGGGTTGGTCTGGGCCCCACGAGTCTGTCTGTGTCTGCCTGTCTCTTCCTGTCTCTGTCACGCACAAAGTCTCACTTGACAAAGGTGGCAAAAAGCTCTGTATGAGAGAGTAGGGTTGCCCTGTGTTGGCCCTGGAGGCCTGAGTTTGCACCCAAGTTTACCTGGGCAAGTCACCAACCTCACCGTGACTCAGCTTCCCTATTTGCAAATGGAGATAATGACAGCGCTATCTTCCTGGGATGCTTCCTTCCTTCAAGTAGTCTTTGCCCGGGACCCACTGGTGGACAGATCAGACCAAGAGAAGCCAGACACAATGACCAGCGAGGACATCGTGATGCAGGAAGGATTCAAGGTGTCAGAGAGGTGGATGGCTGGAGAGGGGAAGGGATTGAATGATGACCGTAGGCCTTGGAAAAGGTCTGTCCGTGGAGAAGGGATATTTCTATTCCATCGGGAGTGACCACATCAGAAATGTGACTAATTAACCTAGGGTGACAAGTGCAAAGTCAGAAAAGTCCTGTGGAACTGAGGAAGTACAGGGGGATACCCTATCCAGCCTGAAAGGCTTCCTGGAGGAAGCAATAATTTGTCTTGAAGTTTTGGGAGTTGCCCCTGGTTACAGTGTGCTTCCTAGAAGCTTCCTGGAGGAAGAGGTAATTTGTCTTGAAGTTTTGGGAGTTCTTTTGAGACAGACTCTTACTCTGTTGCCCCAGGCTAGTGTGTGCTGGCCTCAGCCTAGCTCACAGCAACCTCAGACTCTGGGCTCAAGTGATCCTACTGCCTCTGACCCCCAGGTAGCTGGGACTACCGGTGCCTAACACAATGCCTGGCTAATTTTTTCTATTTTTAGCAGAGACGGGGGTCTCACTCTTTCTCAGACTGGTCTTGAACTCCAGAGCTCAAGTGATCCTCCTGCCTCAGTCTCCCAGCATGCTAGAATTACAGGCATGAGCCATTGCACCCAGCCGGAGGAAGTAGTAACTTAAAGAATGGGTTGGAGAAGTGCAGCCAGGTTGGGGATGCTGACTGGCCTCCAGGTAGGAAATGTCCTTCCTGACAGCATTAAGGACAGAGGCTGGATTTGGTGCTGGAAGCCTTGGGCTGACCCACCTGCCTCTATTAGCAATCAGGAAGCAGCCACAGGCTGAGAGACTTCCTTAGGCCACGACAGCCAGCTAGGATTAAACGACATTGTTTTGCTTTCATGGTATATATTTTTATGATTATTCTGTTTATGGCACCTGGGACTAGCCCCTCATTTTTCATATTGAGTTTTTTGTATTTTTTGTTTTTGGTAGAAGTTTTCTTTAAAATAAACGTATGTGCATGTGTTGATTTAAGGAAAAAGATGAATGTAAACAATTTTTAAGGTCACAAATATCATGGCAGTGGAATGGGAATTACTGAAGGTATGAAAAGAGATAAATTTTAGAGAAAAGGATATGAGATACTATGCTGAAAAAGAATGTTCTGGAATCTGTGGGCCTTCCTTTCTATGTCATATTCCCGACTTAAGTCCAAAACTTCTTGAAAAAAGAGGCTCCATCCTAGACCCCACATAGACTGGGCAGGGCCAGGGGAGTGTGGCTGCTCACTGCCAGACTGATAGGCAGCCAGGCAGCCAGGCAGATGGATGGACTCCCAGCCCGGAGGCATGGGTGCTAAGGTGTGTGTTGGTGGTGGGCTGTGTGTGTGTATGTATGTGTGTGTGTGTGGGGGGGGTGTTGGGAGGTACCTGTACCATGTGGCCTCTTGGGTGACAATGAGGGCCTATAAAGTGGGGTCTCAGGCCAATCACAGTTTGTAGCAGGGACTCAAGGATCCTTAGTTAGCAGACAGAGGGCATCTATGAAGAGCTGTGCCATGCCAGGCAAGTCCTGCCCTCTCTGAGCCCGGGACCCCTCTGTGCTACAAGGACTCTGGCCTGGAGTGGCTGCTGGGGGTGGGCCTGGCAATGGTTCTGGGAGGGTGAGGCCAGCTGGAACCACCCTATTCTGGGGCTTAGCTCTTACTTCAAAGCCACAGTTTCAGCTTGGAATGTCCAGCCATGGGGGTAGGAGGGGCACTCCTGGTTCCTATCACTCTCCAGGGAGTAACAGTGGCCTTTTGATGGCTGGGGAGTGGGGTAGGGGTGGGTTAGCCAGCTCCAACCCATGCTCCTTATGGCTCTGTGACTTGAAGCCAGTGGTTCAATCTCTCTGTGCCCTCACATTCTTCATCAGAGAAACAGGGTACGTGCCCCCCCTCCCCCCATTCTGAGCTTGTGCAGGAGTAGGGGTGGCAGGGCCTGGCCTGGGTAAAGAGACGCCAGTCTGTGTGCTGCCTGGTGTGTGAGCGGCCCGTGTGGGTCCACAGCGCCACCTACCGACAGCTGAGTAGCCTCGCTCGTCTCCGGCTTCCCTGGGGCGGCCTCGCCTGGCATCTTCTTGGTAACTTTGAGCATTGAAGTTAAAAGTGCAACTTTGGGGCAGACGAGACTGAATATGAGTCCTGGCTGCTTCTGTTATTGGCTGGACAACATGGCTAGCTATCTAACCTCTTTGAAGGTTAAGTTTCTTTAAGTAAAATGAAGCAACAAACACTTACTTAACAGCCCGAGTGCCGATCTCATACAAGGAAGCAGCCATGGAAGTAGATCCTGATATTACCTCACTTTACGGATGAGGAAGCTGAGGTCAGAGAGGGTATGACACTGGTCCCAGGTCACTCAGTCAGTGAATGGTGAAGCTGGGATTTGAGTCCGTGCAAGGCTAGACACAGCTGGGGTACCCAATTTGCTCCATGGCAAGCAGGAATGACACTGGTGATCCAGGTGAAACTGTCCGCTTCAGATGGTATGTTCTTTTTTCTTTCTTTTTTTTTTTTTTTTTTTGAGACAGAGTCTCAAGCTGTCACCCTGGGTAGAGTACTGTGGCATTACAGCTCACAGCAACTTCCAACTCTGGGGCTCAAGTGGTCCTCTTGCCTCAGTTTTTCTATTTTTAGTAGAGATGGGGTCTCTCTTTTGCTCAGGCTGGTCTCAAAACCATGAACTCAAGCAATCCACTTGCCATGGCCTCCCAGAGTGCTACAATTATAGGCAGGTGGCCAGGTGAGCCACCGCACCTGGCCAGGTGGTGTGGTCTGTGACTATAGCCCAGCACTGAGGGTTGGTCTGGGTTCACATCCTGGCTCTGTATTTACCAGCCTTGAGACCTGGGCAAGCCATCTAACATTTGGCACCTCAGTGCCCTCGTCTTTGTTGTCTTCACATATTAGTAATGTCTTTGTTATGGGTTGGTGGCCCCTTCTGGTCCACATGTCCCCAGTGATGGTCCATGAAACAATCTCACCCAGCCTCAGTCCTGTGTCTGCGGACTCAGAGAGGAAACACATCTTGGTTTTGGACATACTGACAGAAAGTGGCAGAGAGGCCCCAAAGCCAGGGCTGAGGGCTCCAGCCCAGCACTGTCCCCACAGCCTGCAAAGGCTTCAGCCTTGGCTGAGGTCTGCTTCCGAGAGGCGAGGCACAGAGGGTAGGTGACAGATAGGCTTGAAGCTGGAGCAGAGACTGAGCACCTGGTTGCTGGACATTGTGCCTGGAGCTTTACATGGCTGGTCTCTCTGAAAACTTGCTTTAGCCTTGTACTGCTTTAGCAAGTACTGTACTGTACTTGCTTTAGCCTTTTCCCATTTTGTGGGAAAATGGGTGCTAACATCCATGTTCTATAGACAGGTAAACTGAGGCTCAAAGAAGCTAAGATACTTGTGCAAGGACCAAGGCTGCCCAGGGGTGTCTCTGCACAAAGCCTATCACTTTCTGTTCCAAGGATGGGGCCAGGCTGCCCTCTTGATAGCCAACTTCACTTTGCAAACTGCCCATGGATGCCTCCTTTGACCAGGCTTGTGCTTGGCCCTGGGAGTTAGAACAAGCTCACACCCAGCCTCTGCTCTAGTGAGGCTTATGTTCCTCAGCCACTCATGGCAGAGGCTACACAGAGTCCTGGGAGGCCCAGAGGAGAGATAAGCTCTTGCCACTGGGGGAGGAAGGAGCCAGCCTAGGTACTGTGGAGCCAGGCCTGGCAGGGTGGGAGGTACTTTGGGATGCCCCAGACAGCCTGTCATCATATTCTTTGGGAGGCCAGTCTCAGTGAGTGGTGGGAAGGGCCAGTCTGAGCTGAGATTCTCAGGGTCAGGTGGAGAGATCTGGGGCCTCCAGCCAGGGCTACAGGGTTGTTCTGAAGGTATGGGGCCTCCCTTGAGGCTTGAGGGCACACACAGGCACTGTGGCTTTTGCCTTCTCTTTGGGGAATGAATGGAAGGCCTGTGCTGCCATCCATAGAAGTGGTGACAGAGGCCACTGCTGGGCACAGTGAGAGGCCTTTCTTGGACTCCTGCCATGTGAGTACTTGGAAAAGCCAGAGACTGCCATCTGGTCCTCATGGGTGGAGCTAAGGATGTTTGCCAAAAGGGCAGAGGTCAGCAGTCTCTTTGGCCTCTGAGTTGCATTTCCTCGGGGCCAGTGTTGGCTCTGGGGACATGCCCTGTGAGCTCACAGAAGAAGAGGAGCCCTAGTAAGCTGTAGGCCCAGCATTTCTGGCAGATTCTACCCAAGATGGAGCCAATTGCTCTTCCTGGCTGGTCCCTTCCCCCAGGATGCTGCCGGCCATTGGGGGATAAAACCCTGACACAGGCTAGGCTGAGAGCAAAATCCATTTAGTCCCAGCTCCCCCCTGGGCCCAGAGGGTAGGGCCAAGGGCCTGAGGTGGTGTGTGTCTGTCTGATGCCACCTGTCAGCTTTGCTAATGCCAACTGACCAGAACACACAAGCTGCCCCCTCTTAGGAAGTGGGCTGGCAGGGAGATAGACTGCTTCCCCACCCCCTGAGGTACACAGGGTGCTTGGCCAGGCCCTGGACCCTAGTGTGCTAGACATGCTGTTTGTCTGCCCCTGCAGTGCCACCCCAACCCAAGCCCCCAACTGGGCCCCTTTCATTTGTCCATGGAGTAAGATGTCAGCCAGTGTGGGTCTGTGACTTGTGTCCTCAACACTGGGTCATCAAAGGCTTGATGAGGCCTTCTGGCAGGCCTGCTGGTTTCCAAGAGGTGAGATCATGCACCTGAAAATGGGGCCCACCCAGCCCTGTGCCCTGAATGGGCTTCTTGTTCTCCCAGATTCTGGCTGTCAGCGCAAGGCCTTTTAGCAGGAGGTGACTCTGTTAGCCACTCCTACCTGGCCAGAGGCCCTGCCAGAGGCCAGACGAGGTGGGAGCAGTTTGGGATTGGCCCTGACCATGCCCTCCAGTTGGAAGGCCCTGCCTGATGTCTCTGCATACCTTGCCCCCAATGGCAGGGCATGGGGGGTGGGATTCTGATGCCCAAACACTCAGTACAGGCTGCTCCTGGGCTCTGATCCTTTCCTGGGGGCCCAGAGGTGAATACACTCAGTGACTGCTTGTGGTGCCTCTAGCTCAGAGCAGAGGGCAGTGAGTTAGTCTCAATCATATGCTCTGGCTGGTGGGATCTTACAGGGGCACACCATAGAGCTGTGCAGAGAATGGAGAGGGGAGTCAGTGCTGGCCTGGGGGTAAGATGGGGGCTGCATAAGGAAGGGTTGTCATGCTCAGTGCTGGTGGAGGGGTGCAGGGAGGCGGAGACAAAGAAGGGATGGCTAATAGAGTCCTCTCAGTGATAGGCATGAGGCCTGAGCTCTGGCCAGCGCAGGCCAGTGGGGGCAGGGAGACTAGCGGGGTGTGCCACAGGGATGCTGTGCTGGCGTTAGGGAGTGTCCCTCTAGAGCTGACTCCCCTTTCCATGTCTAGTCTTTCTCTTCAAAGTCCTCTGTCCCTCCCCATCTGCAGAGAGTTTCCTTTTGATCTCTCCTCGAAAGCTTTCTTAGCATTCCTCCTATAATCTGTTAAATGTTTGTGCCCTGTTAGGCCATTCCTACCCTTCTGTAGACTCTCAAACTTATAAATGAAGAAACAAATAAGCAAAAAAGTCCACAGTGTTGCTTTTTTTAATGTTTGGTTTAGAGGACTAAATAAACGCTCAGAAACACATACGAATCCTTGTGTGCAGAGTGTTCAACGTGATGATACATGTTTAACGTTCTATAGAATGAGTCGGTAAACTTTTTCTGTAAAGGGCCTGATAGAAAATATTTTAGGTTCTTTGGGCCATACGGTCTCTGTCACTACCACAGAAGTCTGCCACTGTCGTGAGAAAGCAGACGTGAACGATATGTGAAGGAACGAGCATGCCTGTGTGCCAATCAAACTTTATTTGTGGATACTGAAATTTGAATTTCATATAATTTTCTCACTTGGGTCACAAATAATATTCTTCTTCTGACTTTTTCTAGCCATTTTAAAATTTGAAAAATCCATTCTTTCTTTGTAGGCTGTATAGAAATAGACAGCAATTTGCTGTCCATAGTTTTCTGGAGTGAAGAATGCCTGGTTGTCTTTTTTAAAAAAGTAGCAAATAGGGGCAGCGCCTGTGGCTCAGTGCGTAGGGCGCCAGCCCCATATACTGAGGGTGGTTAGTTCGAACCCAGCCCTGGCCAAACTGCAACAAAAAAATAGCTGGGTGTTGTGGTGGGCACCTATAGTCCCATCTACTTGGGAGGCTGAGGCAAGAGAATCGCCTAAGCCCGAGAGCTGGAGGTTGCTGAGCTGGGATGCCACAGCAATCTACTACTGAGGGTGACAAAGTGAGACTCTGTCTCTGAAAAAAAAAAAAGTAGTAAATAAATACTTTAAAAATCTTGTAAATGGCTATACCATTTTTGGTTTGCTGCATAACAAACTTCCCCCAAAATTAGTGGTTGAAAGCAATAACTATCTTATTAAATTTCATCATTCTATAAGTTGACTATGCTCAGCTGAGAGGTTCTTCTGTTATATATGATGTTGGTTGAGGCTGCAGTCATCTAGGGGCTCTAGTCGGCTAGAACATCCAAGGTGGCTCATTCACATGACTGGCAGCTGATTTTGGATATTGGCTAGGACTCTATCATGTGCTTATATGTGGCTTCTTTATATGTCTTAGAGCATGATGGCTGGATTCTGAGAAGCAATGTCCCAGGAGCTAGCATTCCAAGATGGAAGAAGTTGCCAGTCTTCTTAAAGGATAGGATTATAATTGGCACAGTGTTCCTTCCATTGCATTCTATTGATTAACCTGTCACAGAGGCAGCCTAGAGATTCAAGGGAAGAGGAAATAGATCTCTCAAAGGGATGACAAATATTAATTCCTAACCATCTTTAATCTATCATACCACTTTGTCAATGTCAACATTGGATGGATGAACTGGTGTTGATTTCAGGTGATCACTGGATGCTTGGATGTTCATAGGCTGCATGCATGAATATCACAGCCAGCTGGACAGTTGGGACATGCTCCCAGACAGTTAATGGCTAACATTTAGTGAACCCTTATGAGGAGCCTATTGAAAATTATGAGATTGTTTATCTTCACAAGATCCTGTGAGGTAGAAAATAGTGTTATTTCACTTTTATAAATAAAGAAACAGAGGCTTATAGTGTTCCATCTGGAACATGCCCAGTTGCCATGTTCATGGGACACCCCATGATGAAGCCCAAGTGGCTAAATGTGCCAGGATCTGGGGCTCAGAGAGATCAGGCTGGGGATGTAAGGGGCAGAGTGGCTTAGATCACGATAAGCGAACAGACAGAAACTACTTGCTTGGCATTCCAGGCCCTGCAGTTTTCTCAGTTATAAAATGGTCTCGGGGCAGTGCCCGTAGCTAAGTGGGTAGGGCACCGGCACAGACACCAGGGCTGGCAGGTTTGAACCCAGCCCGGGCCTGCTAAAACAGCAATGACAACCGCAACAACAACAACAAAAATAGCCGGACGTTGTGGTGGGTGCCTGTAGTCCCAGCTACTTGGGAGGCTGAGGCAAGAGAATCGCTTGAGCCTAAGAGTTGGAGGTTACTGTGAGCTGTGATGCCACAGCACTCTACTGAGGGCAACAGCTTGAGACTCTATCTCACATAAAAAAAAAGATCTCAGGTGTCACAAGGATTAAATGAGATGATGTGTATGATACACGTGGCATAAAATGCTCCCCTCCTACCGCTTGTACTGGTAGAGAAAAGCAAATCTGTCCCCAGTCCCAAGTCCCTGCCCAGTGCCTGACATAGCAGTAGTCAATATATGTTGAATAAATAACTGAAAGCATCCTTGAATCCCTGCAGGGGATTCCTAAAAGAATACAAAGTAAGACAACACGTGCACAGAGAAGAGACACTCAATAGAAAAGTCCTTGAGAATACCCGTCTGCCTCTTGGAAGGATTAGGGTTTCTGGGGCCAGAAGACCCAGGGTCCTCCTTATTTAAGTGCTAGAAATCCATAGGAAGAAGAAAGATGAGGGGCCAATTCATTCGTGTGCTGCAAAATGTGAGGGAAAGCCCTGGCTGGTAGCATTTGCCAATTCTCATGGCTTAAATACTCTCACCGTGGTTGATTTCAGGATTTCAACATGACATCAACTGACCTGCACCTTACTAAAAAATTAACAGTTGGTTCTTGGAACAGGTTCTATTACACCCCTAGGTAAGTTTTACCCCCACCCTCCCACCCCAGGGAGTAGTCAGCAGACCTAGAGGCCCTGGGGAGGATACATAAGGGGAGGGGTAGACTAGTAATTGGAAGGGAAAAAGGACACATCCCTTAAAACTTAGGGGGGCTACCTAATCCCTGTATTTATTTGTTTATCTCTACTCTATTCCAAAATGGAATTAAAACATTTTATAGGAATGAAGAAAATACAATAAGATTGATTGTTTGGATCAGGCTTGGGGGCTAGCAGCAGTTAATGTCTGGAATGTACAGGACAAGGCCAAGAGTGAGGCTTAGACTCCAAATTAACACCATAAGATCTCTTCCTTCCTTTGATCTCCTAAACTGCCCTTGTGGCCTTGACCATGCTCTTGGTCTTCTGTCAGACTGAGAGCTGGGAGGTGAGAGGGTATGGGGACGTCAGGGGATAGTGCCCAGGCTAGGGAAAAGAAGGCACAGGGACTTCACCACTATCTTCATGCTTCAGCAGGGACATTCCAGGACAGCAGGAACATAGAGGGTCCAGAGAGCAGGGCTAGGGCCAACATGGACCCTCACGCAAGAAAGAGCACTTCATAGTCAGAGCCATGCATAGATGAGCCTGACTGCCTAGAAAGGTAGTGAGTGGCTTGGTAGGGAGAATGTGTAGCAGATGCTGGATAGTCACTTACTGGAGGCTCTCTGGGCACTTGACTTGAGGGCCCACCTGATGCAGTCTGTTGACCTTGGTTAAGAATGTGGCTCTGGGCTCGGCGCCTGTGGCTCAAGTGGCTAAAGCGCCAGCCACGTACACCCAAGGTGGCGGGTTTGAATCCAGCCCGGGCCCACCAAAAAAACAACAATGACGGCTGCAACCAAAAAATAGCCGGGCATTGTGACAGGCGCCTGTGGTCCCAGCTACTTGGGAGGC
>NW_003852472.1:469900-479521 GCF_000181295.1 Otolemur garnettii | reverse complement strand
TGCAGTTGGGGCAAATTTCTTAACCTCCCTATGCCTGAGTTTCCCTGCCTCCTCGCCTTTACCTCCATGGCCAGGCCTTTCTGCTGTCCCCCACCCCAGCTGGACTCATGGCAGGCGTGTTCCTGTTCTAACATTTCCAAAGCTGGCCGGGCGTGAGAGAAGCAGGTGCATTCTCCATGGTAGGAAGCAGCAGCACTTTGGAGTCCACTCTTGACATTTTGTGCCCAGTCTTCCCTTCAGCTCCTGCCTGTGCTACTCTGCTGCTGCTGACCTCTCCTGAGCATGGGTGTCTGGAGACAGGTCCTGCTATTGGCCCTCTCTGTCCCCTATACTTCAACATAGGACTAGCACACAGGAGGCCCCAGTGCACGGTTGTTAAATGAACAGAGAGGATGGATGAAAGGATGAAGGAATGGGTGGGTGGGTGGATTGGTAGAGAGGTGGAGGATGGATAGATGGATGGATGGATGAATGAATTGATAATTGGATGGGTGAATAGGTGGGTGGGTGGATGGATAGATGGATAGATGGATGGGTGGTACATGGACCTTTAATATAATTACAAAGCCTGTTCAATTTCTTTAGTTTGTTCTTTCCTCACAACTCTGTCCCCTTCCTCCACAGGACAGGACTATTAATCCCATTCGAAAGAATTGGAAACTAAGGCTCAAAGAGGTAAAGCAACTTGCTCCATGTCTCACAGGGAGGAAATGACTGAGGTATGAGTCAGGATTAGACTCTTGACATCTTGTTCCTGGTGCCTCTTCTAATAAACCATGCTCATTAACTCATTCCTTCATTTATTCAGGCCGACACTCTGGGCCCCCTGGTGCTAGAGACCTGGCAATGAAGCAGACCTGCTCCCTGGCTTCAAGGAGCTTCTAGGGGAACTTCCAGAATAGCTCAAAGCAATCTCAGCACAAAGACCTGGGCTAAGTGCTGAGGGTACCAACTGCCCTGATGCAGGATCTCTGAGAAGGTGAGGCGCAGGAGTTGGCCAGGTAGAGAAAAAGAAGGTCATTGATGTCAGACCAAAGCTGTGCAGAACCCTGGGTCATGGCAGGTCAGCTCCTGCCTGGGCACCTGGAGTAGGGGATGGGTGGTGGAGGGGACGCAGCAGGGGCAGGGCCAGGGAAGCCGGCAGCGCATCTGCAGGGCTGGAACAACAGTGTGCATCAAAGCAGAGGGGAGATATTGAGGGTGGGAATGTGAGGAGGCCCCTGCTGAGTCAGGAAGGGTGTTGGTTCCAACAAAGGACCCCCCTCAGCCCTCAGCACTGTACTATCCCTGCCCCCCATTAATGACCTCCTCTAAGCCTGTGGCCCCAGTGCTGCCTCCTGCTGGCAGCAGGACCAGCCAACCTGAGCAGAGGCCCACCCACGACTGCCACCCCGGGAGCGCTGCCCTCAGCTGCCAAGGGGCTGTCAGCTGCCCTGGAAGACCTCGGGGCTGGGTTTAGCAGGCGCAGGCCTCAGAAGCGGACTGCACGGCAAGATCGCCAGGCCAGGTGCACCCGGCACTCGTTAGGCTGCAGTGCGCAGCCCAGGCTCTTACAGTGTCTTTCTGAGAATCCCCAAAGAAGAAAGAAATCAAAGGCTGGGGATTGAAAAACAAGGATGAGGAGATATAAAACAAGATTTCTATCTGAATAATTTCCTCTAATTGCTGGTAAGAGACATTAATTTTCCTTTTGAAGCTCCCTGAGGCCCCAGGCGCCTTGGGACGTGCCAAGATGGCAGCCCGTCTAGCCGGATTATCTCACCGCCCGCCTGCAGGGCTGGCACTGGGCCTGCTGTGGGGGCGGCTGGCGGCAGGCTGGGTGCCGTTCAGTTCCCGTGGGGGGCTCAGGGTGGGAAGAAGGATCTCTTGATCTGGTGCCTCGAGGATGATGCACAGAAGACCTTCAGAGCACCGTGGCCTGGGCAGGGTTCCTTGCCCACCCCTGGGGTGGACACAGGAGTGCCCTGACCACCAGAGGCCTGGGCTTCTCTTGTTTGCCATGGCTTAGAGACAGAATCTCCATTCTGGGCTTTGGACACAGAGCATTTCCTCACTTTTCCCACTCGTGACAGCCCCCACAGAGGACAGGTGTGGCCAGAAAGGGCAAAGCCAGGGTGTGAGAGGCTGTGCACCTACCCACAGCTCTCACAGCTCCCCTGAGGGAAGAAGCTCTCATTATTATCCCCATTTTTCAGATGAGAGCATTGAGGTTCAAGGTGCAGATTGGTCTCACTGTAAGAGGGAAACTGAGTGGAGTTTCTGTCTCCAAGCCCAGGGCTCTTGCCCCTATCCCCAGATAGCTGTGGAGAAAAAGCCTGGGGGAACTAAGTTCTTTAGCAGTACCTTCAAGACAATCCAAACATGTCCCCGGCTCGCACATCTGATCTCTTCTCTAATTGTCCCTTATCCTATTTCTTACTTCGGGCCATGCTAGAGGCCTTCTCTGGGTTCCCTCAGCACTGGGCTTTCCCTCCCAGCATTGTCATCACCCTTTGCTCCAGCCTGAAAGTATCTCAGGTCTGGGCCATGTCTAAGCCCACTCCATGTTCTGTGCCCAGCCCAGGCCCCCATCCAGGGAGATATACCAGGGACACTGGGCAGACGAGAGGCCCCACACTCCAAGACAGTGGTGTGGAGCATCCCGGCTGGTGATGGGATTCACATTGTCTTTTCCCCTAAGAGGATTTTCCTTCCCTTTTGATCCTTGCAACTTATGAAAAATGGAACGCATGTGTTCCTGATTAATTTCTACAAAAACGATCACGGAAATGTTGACTTTTTTAAAAGAATCATTTTATGTGGAGGCTCCTTTTAGATTCTTTCAAGATTGCCTTTCCCAGGAAGTTGAATTTGGGGAGAAGAAAGGCCACTCTGACATTGACATAAGATTTGGTGCTGTCACAAGAGCTGGCCCCGGTGAGCAGGTGTCCTGGGATGTCTCTACCTCTCGGTCTTCTTCCCTGTCTCCCCTCCATCCCCAGGATAAAGGGCAGTCTTTTTGGTCTGACATTCAAGGCTTCCACAACCCAGTCTTCCAGCCTCTCCATCCTTGGGCACCCTAATACTCTGCCTTGCTGAACTTCCAGTTGTTTCTAGAACATGCCAGTCTTTTCCTGTCTCTATCTTTTTTTTTTTTTTTTTTGAGACAGAGCCTCAAGCTGTCCCCCTGGGTAGAGTGCTTTGGCATCATAACTCACAGCAACCTCCAACTCCTGGGCTCAAGCGAGTCTCCTGCCTCAGCCTCCCAAGTAGCTGGGACTACAGGCGCCCACCACAACGCCTGACTATTTTTTGGTTGCAGCCATCACTGTTGCTTGGTGAGCCTGGGCTGGATTCAAACCTGCCACCTTGGGTATATGTGGCTGGTGCCCTAGCCACTTGAGCCACAGGCGCCTAGCCCTGTCTCTATCTTTTTACACATCTGTTCTCTTTGATAGGAACACTCTCCCCTCACTTTTGCCACCCCACAAATTCTACTCATCCTTCAGGATCCGGGCCCAGTGTCTCCCTGTCTGTTCAGTGTGTGCTGGCTCACTGAGTCAGCACCCTCCTCTTACCCCAGTCTTCAAAGAGGTGAGTCCTCATTTGACCCAAGAGGCCTGGACATGATGCCTTTGGCCTGACCCGGGCACATGAAGATGAAAGGCTGGCATGTCGTGGTAATAAGTAATAAAAAGAGAAAGACAAACCCTCCCCAAATGAAAGCCATGCACGGTGTTTATTTTTGGTATTTTATGGAGTGCTTTTGAAAATAAGAGCTGGAAAAAGAGAATTCCACCCGAGACAAGCAACAGATTTCACCCTTGGGGTGGGAGGAGAGAGAGAGGAGAAACAGTCCCTCTAGTCTGCACCTAACCTCTGAGTACTACCTGGATTCCCAAGGAGCAAGAGATGCTGCCCAGCCCCAAACTGGTCACAGACAAGATTTTAGACTCCAAAAGTGGAGTCCCTCTGACTTTCACACCCTCCATCCCCACATCCACCCTACAAGTGCTTTGTAGCTAATGTTATAAAGTGGGTAGGATGACTATGACCCCATTTTACAGATGAGCAAGCTAAGGCCACAGCATGAAAGGGGTTGGCTTATACTAGTAGCCAGGCACTGCCCTATAGTTCTGGCTGATTCTTTCTACCCCAGGTGTCTCCAGTCCCTACAGAAGCAGCCCTGGAATCTCCAGTCTCTCACCTTGATGGCAGAAGCTGCCACATCTGTCAGTTTCCTCCTGGGCTTCCCGCACCCCTTGCCTTCCCTTGACTTGCTGCTCCCATGCTTGGAGATGGGGGTGGAGGGTACGTGAGGCGTTCCAGCCATGCAATCATGTGGCCTGGCCGGGGTGGGCCACAAACCTGGAGACAAGGGAGATCTGCTTCCCTGCCTAGCTATAGCCCAGAGAGGACCCCAGGACTGCCAGCAGCCCACCCCCTCCCCACACCCACAAAAGCTGGGGAAATCACAGAGGGATTCCTGCAGGAAGGGCCCAGCTGTGGGCCAAGAGCCATCCCCTTGAGGAATGGAAGCCATGACAGAAACTGGGAGAAGCCTAGCTGGGAAAGGCCCTGGGAGCTGTTAGTTGTCAGCCCATGGGAGGGAAGAGAACTCGACCCTTAGGGAGTATGCATGGTGTGGTGGAAAATGGGGTGACCTTGAATGAACCCTACTTCCTGAGCACCAATTAGAAACCTGGCTCTCCTTAATAGCCATCACAGTTACCTGATTTGCTGCCATTTAACAGGGAAGAAAACTGAGAAGGCTGGGGAGAATCAGTGACTCACCTGGGGGCACAGAGCATGTCAATAGCAGATCTAGGATTTAACCCCTGCCTGTCTGACCTCAGAGCCTATACCCTGACCCAGGTCACTCTCCACAGGCCAAGGTTGGGCGAGAGGCTGCTGAACTGGTCCAGAGAGGCAGCCTCAGTGTGTGGCCTTGTGTTGCCCAGCCAGACCCCACAGGAAGCATGAAGATGAATGCTTTGCCCATGAACAGTGACTGCCATACATCACTTTGGAAGGGGGTGAAGATAGGTCCTCCTCTGGACAGTCCCACTTTGATTACTCACAATTACTCTGGCTGGAATGTGAATGCTTTTACTCATGCATGTCTCTTTTCCCAGCAACCCTGGGGCCATGTGACTAGTTCTGGCCAATCGGATGTTAGCAAAGGTGACCCACATCACTTCTGGGCTGGCACGGTCAGCAGTCAATGTCCTCTCTCTGGTTCTTGCTTCTGCCACAGTGCTCTTAGAGGGGCACATGTTCCAGATAATAGAGTCATAAGATTGAGGAAAGCTCTGTGGGACCAAAAATCAAACTTTTATTAAACCTTTTGCAGGGACAAACATTAAAACTTTACTAAACCTTTTGTAAGGACAAAAATTAAAGTTTCATTAAGCAATTGAGGTTTGGGGCTTCTTCTGACATTGATTACCGGAGTATTATTACCCTGAGTAATACCACCCTGGAGAATAGGGATTATCATCTCCATCCTACAGATGAGCACACTGAGGCCCAGAGAAGTGATTTGACTGGAGTCTCTGAGTTCCAGAACCACTTCAGCCCACCACATTTGACTCCAAACCCTGATAAGTTTCACCTGCTCCTTGCATTGTTGACTTGTGGAAAATCATACAGCCCGAGGAAGACAGGGCGGAAGGCCAGGAGAGCCTCGGCCTGCTTTGCAGACTTGCATGTTGTTAAAGCCGGATCAGGCTCATGTAATCTGATGTGGGGCAGGGATGGCTGCTGTTCAGAGAAGCACAAAGGAAACCTAAACGCTGCGCAGACACCCGGGCCCCCCAGGACAGTGGCAGGATGCAGGGTGGCCATGTGATGGATACCCCACCTGCGGCATGATGGGTGGCAGGTAGGGGCCACCAGGACCCGGAAGGCAGAGATAGGACCTGATTTACAGTCACCAGGGAAGAAAATGCAGCCAAGATTTATGGAGGCTCAAGTGACTCGTTGGAGCAGAGTTTATTATCCATCACATGCATCTGAATGTATATTTATGGCTTTCCAAATGATCCTGTCTCCCTGAAAATTATGTCCAAAGAACATCAACAGCAATTAATCTGCATTGAGAAGGGCTGATCCAGAATGGAGTTCAAGGCCTCTCCCTGGTCTCCCAGGGACATGGGGGGATGGAGGCTGGTCCCACTTGTGTGTGTGTAGGTTCAGAAAGCTGATGCTGGCCAGTGGATGCTCCCAGCCGAGCCCTGCATGGCAGCCAGGGTGCAGAGATGACACGTCTCATGGGGCCCTGCTTGCACTCTACTGTCCCAGGTGCTCAGATAGGTGCTAGAGGCAACCAGAGGGAGGGTGAGAATACTGACTCTGTCACCTAACTGCTGAGTGACCCTGGCCCAGCCACTGAATCTCTCTGAACCTCAGTTTCTTCATCAGGAAATTGGAAGTAGCAGCAATAGCAACCTTAGAAAGTAATTCTAAGGCATACAAGACACTGCCTGCAAAGTGCTTAGCACAGTGCCTGGCATTCAGGAAGTGCCCGTAAATACTTTTGCCCTGTTATCATCATGATTATTACCCAAGCACATGTGTAATGTTTGGCACAACCTGACCACCAAACAAAATCAAACTGGACAAATTTCTGGCTGAAGCCCCATTTGGGAAAAGAAGGACCACTTACCCACTTTGCATACTCTGGATACCAGTGAAACAAGCCCCAGCCAATCAGATAACCACCTAAAAGTGGTGGGTTTTATCTTGAAACTGTATAAATACATGAAATAACTGGTTGTGAATGGCTTAAATTGCTAGTAAAGATATCCACTGGTGCTTCTCTGAACAGCAGCCACCCAGTGGATACCTTAACTAAACCCTGGGCTTTGACATAATTGAAGAGAAGAGTTACCATTCTTCCAGAACACACCAACGTAACTGTCTCTTCTCTGTGTGTCAGTAAACAGCAGCCACCCCAAACACTCAGAAGTTCCTCCCCTGCTTTCCTGCCTATCCCAACCTTCCCACCAAAACCCCTTGATTAAGGAGTATCCCAGTTTGGATTGTCCCCAAAGTAGAACCCAAGATAAGGTCTTAGGAGTTGAATGTTGATTTGAGAGGTATCTCAGGAAATAGAAGGAGCAGAGTGTTCAAAGCAAGGCAGAAAAGCCAATGTTAGGGCACATTATCATGGTTGATACACGCAGCAAAGGGGAATTGATTGAGGGGGGACCCCTGAGAAGAGTAGAGAGTGTCTCCTAGAATTTTCCCTCTGCAGGAAGTAGCCTGGAACACTGGCCACCAGCTCCTAAGCCCCTGGAGGTTGAATATTGTGACTCCCTCACAATAGTGGGCAGAGCATGCTCAGAGACTGAACAGACCCTTGTTGTTAGAAAGGACCCTGAGCCATAGAGGGGAAAGGCACCTTCCTGTGTCTCATGCTTCATCATAGCTGCTGCCGAAATCAGAGGGAAGCTGAAGGAAGTGACTTCAAAAGGAAGTGACACTAAAAGTATCTGCTATTGTCAAGCCCTTATGCCACTGGGATTCATGCGTGCCCACCTTCCCTCCACTGTGGCATGGAGTCTTCAAGGTAGTGGACGGGCATAATCTGGAAAAAGACTTACACTCCAGAGAAGAATTATACCAATCTAAGTGCACTCATGGGTCCCTAATCAACACATCTGCCCCCCCCAAACCCACGTGAGATTTTCTTCCCCCTTGGCCAGCACTTCAGGTGGTCTGGGTCTCTTGCCTGCTGGGGCAACACGGGCTCTTACCCACTTTGCATACTTTGGATACCAGTGAAATAGGCCCCAGCCAATCAGATAACCACCTAAAAGTGATGGGTTTTATCTTGAAACCATATAAATACATGAAATAACTGGTTGTGAATTGCTTAACTTGCACCCTACTGTCCCCAGAGCTCAGATAGGTACTAGAGGCAGCCAGAGGGAGGGTGAGAATACTGACTCTGTCACCTAACTGCTGAGTGACCCTGGCCCAGCCACTGAATCTCTCTGAACCTCAGTTTCTTCATCAGGAAATTGGAAGTAGCAGCAATAGCAACCTTAGAAAGTAATTCTAAGGCATACAGGACACTGCCTGCAAAGCCTAAGGGTCCCCATGCCTTGGTTGCCTTGACTTTGTCAGGTATGGCCACCACCTGTTCACTATCATCACTAGACACCAATGTACCAAGAGACTTCCCAGTGAACCCCACATACCAGACAGACTCCTCCCTGGCCATGCTGTGTAGCAGCAACCCAGGCCCCTCAGTTGCTGCCCCTCCAATCCATACTTGCCCTGTTAGTGTGGCAGCTCCTTCCTTTGCCTCCTCTTCCATCTGCATAAGAAACTCACAGTGACACAACGTTTGTCCTGGTAGGTCTTGTAGAACCTTTAGTGGGGTTTCTAACCCAAGTGTTTCCCCAGCTACTGAGAACAGGGCCCTGGGTCTGATGAGCACAGATTCCACTGGAGTCACTGGGAGTGACTTCCGAGGGCTCAGTCCTTGCTTCTGGAACTTTTGAATTCTAGCTCTTGGGATACTGCCAATCAACAGTTGGTTTGATGCATACTCCACATAGAGGACAGATTGCAGCAATGACTTCCTAAAATTTTCTGTATTTTATAAAATTTGACTTCTTGAGTCCTTGCTAATCCTGGAGAGACTGCTCCACCCAGGACTTGCTAATTCCTAGAGATAGTAAACACTGGTCCACGAGCACCAGCATGCCTTTGGTATGCAAACCAACCAATCTAGAGCCCACGCTCTGCACCACCTCGCTCTTCTGGATTTTATACTCCAGGACACAGTATTCCTCAGTCCCAGTCATCTCGGGCCAGACATCAAACAACTAGGAGCAGCTCCTACACCCCTAACTAACTAACTGGTAGGGTGCTAGAATTATTTAAACCAGCCAATCCGAAACCCAGTTAGCCGTCCCCCCCACCTCACCCATTCCTTCCTGTGAAAGCCACAATAAAGGCTCTTGTTCAGGTTTTCCCTCGCCTTCAGCCTCCTGATGACCCACGTGGCTCCCCACCTGTGCTGCCTGTTTCTAAGGACATGTGAGTAAACACTTCTTCCTTCATGGCATTGTTCTCCTGATCTGTGCCCTCACCATACCTGATTAAAACAAATCCCAGGTACACTTTAATATAAGTTCCCACCCCAGAGGGAAAACTCACATTGGTGCCTTAGCTGAGGATTTAACAGGCCATTGCAATGGTCACTCGGGCTGGTTGTATCCAGGTGACTTGACAGGTGGTAGGACTCGTGGATCCCATTTCCTGCTACATACCCATTGTACTATACTCCTTTACTATAAAATGTGTCTAGGCCCAAGGCAGGGCTGTGCAGGATTCTGGCTGGGGAGTCGATCAGTCTCTGAGTTGGCAGGGTGTGGAGCGCAGGAAGGTGCACATACTTGGAGTAGGTGACATTTATGAAAATGTGTCATTGCCCCTCCACAATGGAATGGATCCTATGTAAAGGATTTGCCACCAGCAGTTGGGCTGGTCTCCTTAAGAGCTCAGTGTGGGTCTCTGTGCCGATAGGTCAGACATGCCAACCCACCTCTGTGACAAAGCCCACGCTATGGGCGGTTTGGCGGGCGCCTGTGGTCCCAGCTACTTGGGAGGCTGAGGCAGGAGACT
>NW_003852472.1:386861-469835 GCF_000181295.1 Otolemur garnettii | reverse complement strand
AAAAAAAAAAAAAGATAGTGAAATAGATGGTTTCACAATTCTGTGACTATCCTAAAAACCACTAAATTGTATACTCTAAAAGGAAATTTTATAGTATGTTAATTGTTTCTCAACAAAGATGTTTTTAAAGAACAGAAGCAAAGTCATGTGCGGGCCACATTTGGCCCACAGACAATGAT
The DNA here is from genome assembly GCF_000181295.1 of Otolemur garnettii. Lineage (NCBI taxonomy): Eukaryota > Metazoa > Chordata > Mammalia > Primates > Galagidae > Otolemur > Otolemur garnettii. Next base: position 469,656 of record NW_003852472.1, on the reverse strand, counting down.
TTGCTGACCTTTATATTATCATATTGCTTGGGGCCACCAATACAATGTTGACTAGAAGTGGTGACAGTCTGAATGTTTGTCTTTTTTCCAGTCTCAAGGGAAAAGCATTCAATTATATCACTGATAAATTTGATGTTAGCTATAGTTCTTTGTTTTTTGTGTTTTTTTTTGGAGACAAGGTCTCACTCTATTACCTAGGTTAGAGTGTGGTGGTGTCATCATAGCCCACTACAACCTCTAACTACTGGGTTTAAACCTCTCATCTCAGCCTCCCATATAGCTGTGACTATAGGCATGCATCACCACATCCAGCTAATTTTTCTACTTTTTATAGAGATGGGTCTCATTCTTGCTCAGGGTGGTCTCAAACTCCTGGCCTGCAGTGATCCTCCTGCCTTGGCCTCCCAGAGTGGTAGGATTACAGGTGTGAGACTCTGGGCAAGACTGTCTTTAAATACTCTTCATCAGACAAACACTCCTTACATTCCTAATTCAACACCATAAATAAATGTTGAACTTTAGCAAATATTTTATCTATTTCAACGGGGATAATTCTGTGCTTTTTTTGGTGAGGGGGCATTGAATGACAACTCTTTTTTATCTTTTACTTCTCCTTTATTTGGTTAATGTCATAGATTATATCAACTGATTTTCAAATGTTAAAATAATCTTGCAGTCCTGGAATATGATGTGCCATCCCTCTATTACATCACTGAATTCAATTCTTTAGTAATTTGTTTCAGATTCTTACATTGTTGTACCCCTGCAACCTGAATATATAGACTTGCACCCCACTTCAATGCAAATTAATCAGAGGTTTATTGAAGCTGCACAGGGGACAGCTGCTCCAAGACAGTCAGTCAGTCCAACCTAGTAGAGGGCAGGTTGTCTTATATAATTTCTGAGCAAGCATGCTACAGAAGTGCAACGTGGCTGGTTAGCTCAGGGTGCTGGGGTTACAGCTTGGGTAGTCATGGATACAATTTAAGTAACAATGGGTTACAGTTTAGATCATGTAACAATGGTTACAGTTTAGGTAGGCAGGCTCCCACCATTGTTCATCCATTGGGAACTTGGGAGGGTTTTCTGAGGGGGAAGGAGGAGGAGGCAGGCGGCCTGTGAACTTGCCCAGAGTAGAGGGTGGGCTGGGCCATTCCCAGAGTTGACTCTGGGAGGAGGGAGGAGGAGGGAGGTGAGCCCACTTCAACATCTGTATTTGTAAGAGATATTTACCTTTCATTTTCATTTCTTATAATGTTTTGCTCAGGTTTGGGTCTCAATTTTATGTTGACCTTATGAAACAAGTTGGGAAACATATTCTCATCTCCTGTTTTCTGAAAATAATATTATTTTGAAAATATATTATTATTCTGAAAATAATAATATTCTGATATATAATATTTCCTTCTTGAATGTTTGGTAACATTCTTCAGTTAAGCAATCTCAGGTTGGAATTTTCTTTGTGGGAAGGTTTCTAATTATGGACTCAGTTTCTTTACCAGATATAAGGCTAATAGATTTTTTATCTTTTATTATGACAATTTTGATAAATTGTACTTTTCAATAAACTTATCCATTTCATCTAAACTTTTTAATTATTGGCATAAAGCTGTTCACAATATCCTTTTACTATTTCTATAATATCTTTAGTGTCTGTAGTGATGTCTCCTGACACCAGTAATTTGTGTTTTCTCCTTTTCTTTGATCTAGAATAGTAAGTATTCTTTCAAAGGATCAATTTGTGGCTTTTAAATTTTCTCTATAATTTGCTTTTGATTTTTATTCATTTCTGCTCTTATTTTTATTATTTCTCTTATTTATTTATTTGGGATTCATTGAGGATGCAAAGAATTAGGTTATACTGATTTGTTAGGTAAAGTCCTTTTACCTAATTGTGTCCTGCCCTCAAGAGGTGTGTCATACACTGTGACCTCCAGCCCCCCCACTCCTCTTCTCTCCTCACTCCCTCATTCCCTAAAGCAGCAGTTCTCAACCTGTGGGTTGCAACCCACAGGAACTGTATTAAAGAGTCATGGCATTAGGAAGGTTGAGTACTACTGGCCTAAAGGGTATATGTGGAAATATTTAAGGGATATTTCCACATGTACCCTTTAATTCCCCTACCTCCCCACCATGTATTTGATCATCTATTGTCTTCATATTAGAATTGAGTACATTGGATTCTTGCTTCTCCATTCTTGTGATGCTTTACCAAGAAGAATGTGTTTCACCTCCATCCGGATTAATATAAAAGATGTAAGATCTCCATCTCTTTTAATGGCTGAATTGTATTCCATAATATACATATACCTTCTACTTTCTCTGAATTTGCTATTTTTCTCTAGCTTCTCAAGATTAAATTATAGATCATTTATTTTCTACCTTTCCTCTTTTCTAATATATTCATTTAGAATTAAAAATTTCCTTCTAAGAGCTATACTAGCTGCATCCCACAACTTTTCTGTATCATGTTTTAATTTTTGTTAATTCAAAAATACTTTCTAATTTCTGTTGTGATTTGGTTTTGTCCTATTGGATTGTCAAAAAGAGTGCGGATTATTTCCAGGTGTTTGGATATTTACTCATTTTTTGGTTATTGCTTTCTGATTTAATTTCATTGTAGTTAGAAAACACACTAGATGATTTTAATCATTTGAAATTTGTGTAGATGTCTTTATGGATAAGCATATGGTCTATTTTAGAAAATGCTTCATTTGCACTTTATTTATTTATTTTTGAGACAAGTATCACTCTGTTGGCTGGGCTAGAATGCAGTGGTGTCATCATGGCTCACTGGAGCCTCAAATTCCTGGGCTCAAGTGATCCACCTGCCTCAGCCTCCTGACATGTGTCCTGCATTAAAAGAACATATATTACGCAACTGGTATAATATATATTATATAATTATAATAATATACATAATCTACATATTGTCCATTGGGTCAAGTTGGAAAATTTTATGCCCAAATCTTCTATATTGCTTTATTGAAAATGTGCTTCTTAAAAATGGTATATAGTTGAGATTTTAAAAATCCAATCTGGCTCGGTGCCTGTGGCTCAAGCGGCTAAGGCGCCAGCCATATACACCTGAGCTGGTGGGTTCAAATCCAGTCCGGGCCCGCCAAACAACAATGACAGCTGCAACCAAAAAATAGCCGGGTATTGTGGTGGGTGCCTGTAGTCCTTAGGAGGCAGAGGCAGGAGAATCACTTGAGCCCAGGAGTTGGAGGTTGCTGTGAGCTGTGATGCCAGAGCACTCTACCCAGGGCAACAGCTTGAGGCTCTGTCTCAAAAAAAAAAAAAATTCCAATCTGACCTTCATGCCTTTGGGTTGTAACTAGCTCTAACTCACTATTAATACACTCTCCCTTCTGGTTCTATGCCCCAGCCACACCTTTAAAAATAGCCTCCTTGAAATAAAATCTTCCTCAGATTATCCTAATTTAAGCATGCCATGTGTTTCATGTAGGAGCCCCAACTGACTTATGTCCTTGTATACTCTGGCCTCCATTGCAGTGAGGTTGGGATCATATGACTAGTTCAGCTCAATGGACTGTGAGCAGAGATGACTGCATATCTCCCATGGAACCTTCTTTATCCCAGTCTTTGTGCTGTAGCAATCTCAGAAGCTACATTCTCTGGATGGTAGGACTGCAGGATGGTGAAAGGCCGCCTGACTTAGTATATATAGTACTTTGTATAAGAAGGAGACATTTGCATGAGTTTTATCACTGAGATCCCAGGATGGATTTGTTATTTCTGCATAGACAATTCAAACTATACTTAGCATCATAAACTATTTTTGTATCACAAATATACCTTATGATGGATATCTCCTTCCTTCCTTCCCTCCATCCCTCCCTCCCTTCCTTCCTTTCCTGTCTCGATTTTTTCTAGTTCTCTCTCTCTCTCTCCCCTTCTTTCTCTCTTAGTTCAGTTTTCCCTTGTTCCTGCTGATTTCAAGCCTTGTAATTTTCTTCCAAGGAATTCTTTTTCTACTTTTCCCAGCCAGCCAGCGTGGATTTCTATTGCTAACAGCTAGGAACCTCAATTGATATACTTTTTTCCACTTAACATTATATCATAGACATATTTCCATGCCATTAAAATTATTCAAAATATTATTTTAATGACTGTACATTTCATCATATTTATGTACCATAATTTAGTTAACCATGCCCAAGTGTTTGAGTAAATTATAAATTTCTGTTAAACACTTAACAATGAATACCATTGTATTCAGAATTTTAACTTAAATTCTGTGCATCTCTTTAGGATCTCTTAGGAGAGAAAGTACCAGGTTACAAGTATGAACAATTTAAAAGCTCTTGTGGAATAAAGTTAATTTTTTCTAGAAATTTTATACAATTTGTACCCCCGTGTGTGAGATAAACAGAGATAATACTCAATTGCACTCAACTCAGCAAGATTGAGCGCTGTAATTTTAAATACTCTTTTGAGAATCTGATAGGGGAAAATTTCATTGATGTTTTAATGAGCACTTCTTTGATTACCCATGAAACTGAACACTAAAAACGTGTTTATTGGATATTTTAATTTATTCTTTTGAACATTTCTTATTGACTGTTTTTCTATTGGAATGCTCATTTTTATTGATTTGTAATCGCTTTTTATATATTAGAGGTATTAACTCTTTCTCATTTGTGTTGAAACTATTTTATACTTATTTGTAATTTTCCAATAAATTTAAATAAACTATTTTTTAAAACATAAAGGGATTTAAATTTTATGTATTAAGTTCTTCATTATTTTCTACTGCTTTTATGTTTAAAAAGACATTACACACCCCCAAGATAAAATATTTGTCCTTTTTATGATTCCCCTTTTTTACATTTAATTCCCTATATCTTTTGGAATTCATACTGAGGTAGAGAGTGAAGGAAAGTGCTAATTTTATTTCTTTCCAAATAGCTAGTCAAATGTCCCAGCATCATTTATTGTATAATCTGTCCCTTCCCCACAGATTTGCAATGTCACCACTGTAAGTTGAGATGTGGTGATCACCATGGCAATGGGCTACATTAAATGCATTTGTGTTCACAAAGTGGAGGGCTGGTGCCTGGCAGAGTTCAGTCTAGTCTCACTGCACAGCTTTCCTAATTAAAACGCACCTTTTGGTTTTGTCTTTTTTAATGCTTTCTTTATAGCCATCATGCAAAAGAGTAACTAAGGCCAGGGTCGTATCATGACCAATCTGGACCTGCCAGGGTGATATGAGCATGGTGGGGATGGAGTGGGCAATGAGGAAGTAGACAGTTGGGTGGCACCTATGGCTCAAAGGAGTAGGGCGCCAGCCCCATATGTCAGAGGTGGCAGGTTCAAACCCAGCCCCAGCCAAAAACTGCAAAAAAAAAAAAAAAAGGCAGAGAAAGTAGACAGTGATTTGCCCCTGAGAAGCTGGAAGGACATCACCAGAGTCCTTTAATAGCTGGAGGGTGTGGATGTGGGATGGTCATGTTTGAAAATGCAGCTCTAATATAAAACGAAGCAGTGACTGGTTGCTCATCAGCAGCCTAGTTGAGGACCCTAAATGGCCCTTTCCATCTGGGGGTTGCAGTTTCTGTCATCAAGAGGCAAAACACCCTATACTTTTTGCCCTGAGGCTTCTGGTGTTAGTTCCATGGAATCCTCCTCAAATATCTGTGTCCAGGCCAGGGAGAGACAAGACCAGAGTTGGCCCTTGTCTTCACACAGAGAAGAAAGCTATGGACAGCATGTCGAAAATTCATATGTTAAAGCCTGAAACCCCAGTGTGATGGTATTTGGAGGCTGGAGGTGATTAGGTTTAGAGGAGATCATGAGAGTATAGCCCTCATGATGGGATTATAAGAAGAAACACAACAGAGCTTTCTTCCTCTTTCTCTCTACCACGTGAGGACACAATGAGAAGGCACCTGTCTGTAAACAAGAAAGAGAGCCCCCACCAGGAACTGGCTCTGCTGATGCCTTAATCTTGGACTTCCTGGCCCCCCTTCCCCGGTCTGTGGTATAATTGTTATAGCAGCTTGAGCTGCCTGAGGTGCCTACCTTTGGGGAGGTCTCAGAGATCCTGTTTGATTGTCTGGGGAGATAGTGAAGATGCTTGACAGCCAATTTGAATATCAGGTAACTGCAAAGCCACCTGCTACAGGGGAGGGTCATGACAGGCCATGGTATAAAGAAGCAGAAGTTGTGAACAGACAGAAGGTATGAGGCCAGAGACAGAATGACAGATGCCAGGAGAGGAGGGATGGACATGCAGCACACAGAGCTCATGGGAATCAGCAGCCTCCTGCTGCTGCTGACTCAGATTCAGTACTGTACTCTTGGTGTCTGCACCTACTCCAGCCCCTAGCCTTGAAGTCCCCTGAGATCCCTGCAGCCTTGCAATGAGCCCACACCACCGTATCTCCCCCAGCCCCTGCCTGCAACAACTTCCAGTGCTTTTCCTCTTCTCATCCTAGCAGATCTTTGCACATGTTGGCACCTCCCAGGACTTGCCCTGCCTCCTCCTTCACCTGGTCAACTTCTACTGTGTCCCCTCCCAGGAGAGAACTTCTTCCCTCTGGTGGACTGAGTGCTTCTCTCTGTGCCCCCATTCCCTGTATTCCTTTGCCACCCTCACTGTATCCTTGTCCTCATCCCCTTGGAGGTAGAGGCCAGTCTGTTCCCCATAGACCTACTGAATTGGCCTGGGCTGGGCGGGGCAGGCATGGGGCAGAGCATAGGGTGTCCTCCAGCTACCTTGCACTGCTGGGCGGTGGACCTGGCACCAAGCCAGAGCTGGTCCCATTATCTGGCCCCTGATGAGGCCATGTCCAGCCTGAGGGATGGATCAAGATGGGTTGTCCCTTCCTTTGCTGGTGGCTGCTGCATTCCCAGCAACCCATGGGAAGCTAGGCCTGGGATGTGGCTAGGAATATTTGAAAATGCAAGTCAGTAAATATCCCGTGGTGTGCACAGGCTGCAGGAACCCTTTAGATGAAGAAATCCTGATGAGGGTGTGACTGCACCAAGACTGGGCCCTGCACACGATCCCTGGGACAGAAGAGGGTGCTCTCTAAAACAAACCCCAGAGCATCTTTTGGGTGCTAGTCCTGACACCTGACCAGAGCCTCCCATACTGTGCTCTGAATGGGTCCCAGATGACTCAAACGGCCTTTTGAGGCTGCCAGGGTGCTGCTGGCACAGGGAGAGACCCTATGTGAGGTGTGTCTGCAGGGGCAGCCCTGTACATGTGTCATAGCTCTTACAGGTGTTATCCTGTTCTCTCTGTGCCAAGGCATGAGCAAGGTCAGGAAGCTCTACCTCATGTGAGGGCAGAACAACCCCACTTCATATGGAAGTGTATTTTCTTTGACATCTTAAAAATCTTCTGGCTAGGGGGAGACTGCCCCTTCCAGGGCTAGCCAGCTCTTGGGGATAGAGAAAGGATTGGTCAGAGGGTGCCTGAGTCTACTCCCCTAACTGCCTCTTTATCTAACTCTTGCACACCAAGCCCATATTTCTCCCTGCCCTGAACCATCCCAGGGCTAGGCACCAGGCAAGTAGAGATCTACCTCTACAGCCCAAGGCCCGCTGAAATGACTCAAACTAGCCAGTTCTAAAGTGTTTAGTTCTATCACTTCTAACCAATAGTAGCCAGTCCTGTCACCCACAGAAACTTCAGTAAAGGCTCTGGCCTAGGTTTATCCCTCACTCCATCTGCCCCTTGGCCAACTCTGGTGCTCCGATGGGGCCCTGAGTGACGTGGTATGGTGTGATGTGGTATAGTAGTCACATGGCATGTCCCTACTCCTGTGTAAGTAATAAATTCCTCAAACGGCATTACCTCTCTGTATTGTCTCCCAGAAACCTCCATGAATTAAATCCCCACGGGTACAAATGAGACCAGCCTGAAGCTGATGTTCTATCTGGCCAACTGGTGCCCAGCGTCACAGGACTCCCCAGAGCAGGACATGAGGGAGGTGAGAGACACTATGCCCAAGTCCTAAGGGTTAGGCTGAGACTTCCAGAATATGCTGAGCCTGCAGAGCAGCTTTCAGAGCTGCCAGGGGCCTCCCTCATCATGGTCATGGTTAAGAGCACATGCTCCTATTTACCTGTAAGGAGACATGAAGCACTGACACATGCTGCAACATGGACGAGCTGTGACAACCTCATGCTAAGCCCAAGGGGCCCATCATAGAAGCCTCCATATCCCATGATACCATTTCTCCGACACATCTAGAACAGGAGATCAGCAGAGATGGAAAGCAGATTGCATAGGATTAGGGGAGATGGGAGGATTCCTTTAATATTACTAAAGGGTTTAGGATTTTAGGGGGGAGTGATGAAAATGTTCTAAAGTTGATTGTGGAAAAGACAGAGCAGGAGGCCACGCAGAGGAGGAGGCAGAGATCAGAGGGACGCAGCCACAAGTGGAGGGATGCCTGGAGCCACCTAAAACTGGACAGGATGAGGAGTGGATTCACTTCTGGAGCCTCCAGAGGGACACGGCCCTGCCAGCTCCTTGATGTCAGACTCCAGCCTCCAGAAGTGTGAAAGAAAAAGTCTCTGCCTTAAACCACCAAATGTATGCTAACTTCTTGCTGCAATCTATGAAATTGTGGTTGCTAGTCATTTTTAGTACAGTCATTCAGAGCTGTTGTCCCAAATTCTCACTCAGGACCTATGTTAGATTATCTTCAGAAAAACAGAGTCAATAAAGTGTGTACATGTGTGTGTGTGGGGGGGTGGGCACAGAGGGATTTACTGTGAGGAATTGGCTCACACAATTATGGAGGCTGAGAAGTCTCCACATCTGAAGTTGGCAAACTGGTGTGACCCAGGAGAGCCAATGATATAAGGTCTGGTCCAAAAGACCCCATAACAGCCAATATCTGAGTTTGTCTCCTATGGGGCAGGAAAAATCCAATGTCCCAGACCAAGCAGTGAGGAGCTCCCTCCCAGTCCCCCTTCTGCTCTATTCAGGCTGTCAGTGGGTTGGATGAGGCTAAGTCACACTGGGAAGGGCCACTTGCCTCACTGAGTCCACCAATTCAAGTACTGACTTCACCCAGATGCTCCCAGATTCATGTTTGACTAAATGTCTGGGCACCCCATGGCCCAGGCAAGGTGAAAAAGTTAACCATCACAGAGCCTCTTCATTTTGTCTGTCTTAAATAGAAACAGCATCACCCTAGGTATCTGAGGGTTCAGGAGGCAGGTTCTGTGATCCCTTTTACAGACAAGGACACAGAAGACCAGTTCTCACTCGCCCAGGCCACACGCCCATCAGCTGTGCTGGGACGCACCACCTCATTAGCTTTACCAGCCCCTACCTGAAAAGTATTTAATTCACCGTTTACAAGGCACAAATTGCAAGTTAATTAACTGGCACTTGAAAGTTATAGGTGGCATTAGAATTTATTAATAACATCGAAAATAAATCTCCCTGGAATTCAATTAATTGAAAATCTCTTTTTATAATCCATAAAATAGGTCTGGGAAAGAGACTACATGTGTGGGCAGCTGTAGGGGTGGGGGGCTTCTGCTCTAACATGGGCCAACCTGGGCTCCTACCCTGCTCACAACCTGGAAACTGCTTCTGGGGGTCGGAGAGGGATCACCCTCCCACTGTAAGTGTTGCTGGCATGTGCCAGTGGTTCACTGCACCAGGCCGAGAGCTGGATGTTGTGGCTGCGTAGGTGACCCTGCACATGGGACATTCGCAGTTGATGGGGGAAGATAGGGTAGAAGGGTGCCCTTTGGAGCTGGGGATCCCAGTGGTACCTCAATGGCCCCTGACTGGGGCCCAAGGCTACAATCAGGAAGTTCTTGTCACCTCAGTGGAACAGCAATCCCTTGTGGGTCTTTGGGACATGCCAGAACAGCCTGAGAAGAGCAAGCACCACTGGGGGGCCCTCCTACATACTGTGGGAGAGGGGCAGCTGAGGCAGGACCCCGCCCAAACCTACAGTCCCACTCAGCTGCCGGGCTCAGCTGAGCCCAGGGGATGAGGACAATAGGGTCTCCGAGACCACTAGGCCAGGGCCTCCGGCCCTTTGGGCAGGGGCCTAGAAGGGAAGGGGATACTGAAGTTGTGTCAGCCCCCTCTCTACTACACTTGCTGATGTGAATGCACATATACACATGAATGTGCATACTATGGCAGACGCTATACAGGCATGAGAACACACACTCAAGTGCACATGTGTATACACTCATGTTCACACCCTAGTAATGCATGTGCACACTCGCATACACATATAGCAGGGGCTGGAGGCAGTTGGTCTGAGAAGAAATGTCGAGTTTGATCTGGACACCCAGACACAGGAGAGGTGTTCAGGAGGGGGCACTGTAGAGGGAGGTGCTGGGCCTGTGAGGGTACCCTGCAGTGGGTGGCCAGAGGAGATGAAAGATAGTGCATCTGGGCTGGGCAAGAGGGGTGGGTGAGATAAGAGGGGGTATTGGTGCTAATTCACCCCTCTTGGCCTCATGGGTAGCCCAGGAAGACACACCAGGGGGAACTCCGGGCTATCCAGGCAGTGAGAGGTCAGAGCTCAGCTGTGCCAGGAAGGGGCCTGTGACTCCACTTGGACCAGGCTAATCTCCATATGTCCCCTATCCTTAGGGGACGTGGGAAGAGGGGAAGTTTGGACAGAGCAAGCTGGCTGGGACTCAGGCCGGCTGTGTCCTAGCCTGGAACTCTGGTGATTTGTTTCATAGTCTGAGTGCCGGTGAGGGTGTCCCCACGCACAAGCAAAGGCCCTCATGGTGGAGGATAGAACCAGATGGGCCCAGACCGTCCCCTTGGCTACAAGGGTCAGAGGTGAGGCCTCTCAGGGGTTTACACAAAGCCAAGAGCTATGGTCCTCTTGGGGCTGTGGGTGCAGAGGGAGCACAGGCGCTCTCCCCAGAGGCCCTCTTGTGTTCTGCAAGCTCTTAGCGCCACCGTGTGTCTTAGGGGCCATACAGTGAGAAAACTTTCTGGCTGACTCTTCTGGCTGGGGCCGCTGTGTGTGCAGCCAGGGCAGGGGCCCAGACGACAGCAGCAGGTGGCAGAGCCCAGGGTTGGGCCAGGAACAGGGGAGCCACTGTAGATCCATGAGCAAGTGGGGAGCACAGTCAGGCTGCAATTTTAGAAAGATCATTCTACTGGCCAGATGGAACAGAGAGGCCAAACTGTGAGTCCCTGCCTCCTCTGCTGTCCCTCAAAGTCAATTTCCTCCTCCTCTAGAGTTAGGGTCCTTCAAGGTAACACACCTGACAGCTGCTTCAGTGTCTTGTGAGAATTCTCCCCACCCCCCCACCCCAATCTGCTCTGCTCCTCATCTGCCTCTGGCCTTTGCTCACACCTGGCTGTTCCCACAGTGCCACCCTGGGTCTTTTGGTTTATGTGAACTCCACTCTGCCTTCCAGAATCGCTTGCCTGGGAGGCAGAGCAGGACAGCACCCCAGAGCATGATTTTCTGAGTCCCAAAGATCTGGTCTGAAACTCAGCTTTGCCACTGACTGGCTGTATGACTTTGGGTGAGCCATTCAATCTCTCTGGGTTAACTCACCCCAAAATGAGGGAAGTGGCCATGAAGTTGAAGGAGGTGGTACATGTCTGGCAGTGTTTTGGCAGTGCTAGCTTCACCCTTATTAAGTGCCAGCTCCTGTCACCCCCTGGGGAGACTCTCTCAGCCTTGGCCTTCAGAGATCAGAACTGTCTCTGAGGCCCACAACACCTGCTACCCTGGCCCTATCCAACATTTTGCCAACTGGCTTGTCCACCTTGCTGGCAGGAGCTTCATCAGACATTGTTTCCTTCCCACAGGTGGGGCCAGAGAGCATGTGGCTGTCCCTTCTGCCCTTTTGCTCCTTCTAGACTCTGCTGTCTCCCAGCTCACATGCCCCAGACCTGTCCAGGCCCATTGCAGGATCCAAGGCCAGAGGACAAATGGAGGCATCCATGTGCCTAAACACTTAGAAGTTATACATCACACTAACCACCTATTAAATAAAACAGGCTCTTTCTTCCTACGGTGACAAATATCCTTTATAAAGACTTGGAAGGCCAGGTTTGGCTTTGGCATTGGGACTCCTCAGTGTTCTGCACTGGAAGGTAACAGTTGGCTAGTCACTGGGCCCCTGAACCCTCTCCCTTCCCACACCTGCTTCTGCCTTGCTCCACGAGGGGCTTTGTGTGCACATGTGCAAATGCCCACCTGTCATGTCCAAACTCAGAGCACACTCTCTACACACAGCAGCCCCCCTGTGTGTGTGGGGGTATAGGCATTGGTGGGGACATGGTCTTCCCTTAAGACAGATGGGAAATGGCTTCATGCAGACCTGGGGGGAGTCCCCTTGGGAAGGACATTTTGGTGACCTGGGTAATACAGGACAAGCTTTCCCTTAGAGTGCCATCCCTTAGGTGAGGGGAAATTAATGCCTACTGGCCTGCTTTCCCATGGGGAGAGGATGCGGCCTGGTATTTTGTTCCAGATGGCCTTGGGGGAGCATGTCTACTTGCATGATTATTGTGAGGCTTCACCCAACAAAGGGGGTGCTCAGGGCAGTGAGGTTGGAGCAAGCTGAAACAGTGGCCCATCCCTCTAGGGGCAACACCTGCCTCGGCCCAACCTTGCCACCCTGTCCCCCCCCCTCCTGCACGCTGCATGGGCATCTGTGTGCACCTTGCCCAGGGGCCTGACCTATGGGCCACTCTCCTTCCCCTCCAAGACTTTGCTGATGCTGTGCAAAGGGTGTCCAGGACACCCTCTCCTGTCTAGCTGACAACCACTGACCCTTAATGGTCCTTGTCCCCTCCCCGGCAGATTAGCTGCCCCCATCCTGTTGGTGTGGCCCATTGTGCATGTTACTGGCCTGGGTTCTCTGTCTTCACACCTGCCCACACTGTCACTAGATGTGGCTTTTCAGACTAAGGACCAGCTCTTAGTGGCAATCGTTAACTATTCTTGTTGTGTAGATGGGTTGGTGTATCCATATAGAGGGTGATATTCCTTTATTGAACTGACACCTGGTCTGGGCCAGGACCTGTGCTAGGGGCTGGGAAGACAGAATTCACCTAGACCCCCAACCCAGTCCCCAAGGAGCACACAGAGGGTCAGTATGGGAGGAAGATATTCTAGAGAGACACTGTGGGGGCACCACCAGGGTGCCCTACCCCAAGCCCCAGCTGGGAACGTAGGTTCTGCCATGGAAAGGGGGTGGGGAACCTTGGGCCCCAGAAATATGGGTTTGACTCAAGCTGGAGGCTCCAGATAAAGGCAGATCCCAGTGAGGCTCTGGGTCCTGGCTGCAGGAAGCTGGGGGTGGCATTTCAGTTCCTCACCTCAGCAGGGGCCCAGAGGAAGGCCCTAGTCCCTGGGGCTTGCACCAGGGAAACCTTTGGGACAACATTCTTATGAGGCCAGAGGCCCTCAACATTCCAGAGGATGCCTGCCAATAGGAGGATTGTAGGGTCTTGCAGGCTGGGGTGCAGAGCCCAGGTACCCTCCACTGTGGCTCTGCTGGGGGTACCCCAGCAGGAGAAGAGGGTGCTGCTGCACATTGGCCACAGTGCTTCCCTGTCAATTAAGGAGACTTGCTCGATGCTCCTGTTTCTACAGGAGGGTGAGCATCTCCCTTTGCACTGCAATAAGGCAAACAGAAGTCGTGACTAACACTGAAGTTGGAGCAGCTACTCCTGGTGCAGCCCTGCAGTGGCTCCTCGTTTCACCCAGAGAGGAGGCACCATCTGCACATGGCCCAGGGATCCCAGGCCCACCTGGAACCAGGCACCTGGGATCTTGCTTCCTGCCTTACCTGGTTCCTGCCACCCTGGCTCCGTTGCCACACCCTGAATGCCAGGGCACCTCCAGCTTGGGACTTTGGCACTTGTTCCCTCTGTATTGAATGTTCTTCCTTGATGGAGGTGTTCTTTTCTGATTCGCCTCAATGTGGCCTTCCCTGACCTCCTACTTAAGCCTGTACTTGCCAGCTCTTAGCCTCTCCATGAAGCTCCCCATCTCCTCCTAGAATACTGCTCTCTTTTAGCAACTTTAAAAATAGGCACACTAACTGCCTATTTTGACTTCTGCTCCTGGAATTATCAGCTCTATTGGAGCACAGAGCCTTTTCTGTTTTGTTCAGTGAGTATCCCCAGGGCCTTGCCTGATTAAGGTGCTTGGTAAGTTCTGTTATATGAAAGAAGGAAGGAGAAGAAGAGAGGGAGACAAGGAAGGAAAGAAGGGAGAAGGGAGGGAGGGAAGGAAGGAAGGAAAGTAAGTTTTATAACTGGGTAAAGTAATAAAAGGGACGAGGCACATTCTCCAGCCAAAACACACCATGGTCCTTGCCTGGGGCAGTTGCTGAGCTGTGTGCCTGCCAAGGTTTGGCTTTGGGCACCTGCCTCTCCCCAGGTCCCCCTGGTTGCTGAGTGAGCCCTGCCAGGCCCAGAGCCCTGTGGCTGGAAACGAGGCCCACTGCTAGCAGGGGCTCCTGCCCTTAGAGCATGTGGCATATCTGCCTGCAAGTACAGGCAGGGCGGGCTCCAGCACCATCTCTCTCTGTTTCCTTCCCCTCTCTTGGTGGCTCTCCAGGTCCTAGACTCCTTTTTTCCTTCACACACTCAGCTGGGTGTTATCTGACTTCTCTACTGGGTTTGTAGCTCTGGGTGGGGTGGGTAGGGATCTGGTCTGTCACTGGGCCCAAGCAAGTGCTTAATCCCTACACAGGCCACAAGATGACTCAGTGGCCACCCAGGACTCAATGTGGCCCCCTCAGGCTTGTCGTCAGAACATAGGATTTCCCTGGAGTCCCAGGGGAGGAGAACATGTAGCTAACCCCAGGCCTGGGCAGGCCAGAGCCGAAGGCCTCCCCAACTCACTCCCCTCCTTGCAGAGCAGGGACCAGGCCCAGCTTAGATGCAGGGCAGCTGGGTAGGGGCTGGGGTCCCTCTGAGAGGCTGCCCTGGCTGTCCTCACTTTCCTGGAATTCCTGGAGGCAGAGCTGGGCTTCTCTGCCTTGGAGTCCTTGTGGCAGCCCTGGGCCTGGCCAAAGCTGCCCATAGGCTCCCTGGCACATGGACCAAGGAACGCAGTCCAGCCTCAGGCTTTGCTGCCATTACACAGACAGACCCACGGTGGGGAGAGCACCTTTATTGTCAGATACGATGACAGTGCTACAGGCTGGTGGTGCCAGTCAGAGGTCCTGCCTGCCTCTGGCTTCCCCTCCAGACCTGCCACCTGGGCCTCAAAGGCTGAGAGAGGCAACCAGGCCCAGAGGGACCAGGCCACATCCTCGTAGGAGCACCAAGAGCACCAGGGACAATCGCTCCTGTCATGAGGGAGATGTGTCCCAGGGTGGTGCCAGCACCTTTGATTCTCTGAGTTTGCTGCCATCACCAAGTGCCAGGTCCTGGCCCAGCGGGAGGTGACACCAGGACTGGGCAGTCACAGGAGGGCTGCAGTCTGAGCCACAGGCATACCCCACAGATTTCCCAGGAGGATGGCAGGGGCTGGGGCTGCAAGTCCCACCCAATGGACATTCCCATTAGGTGCCCCCTCTTCTGGCTCAGGGGGGTGGGCTTAGTGATCCTGGGTGGCAGTGAAAGGGGATGCCAACCTGATTCCCATGTACTCCCTATGCTGCTGTCACAGTATCTATGTCCTTGTGACCATCAGTGGTTTATTCAGGGTCTCCCTGGCCTCTGAGAGCAGCTACAGGCCAGGACACACCCAGCTGGAGGAGCAAACCCCAAGCCCTGGGGAGGGGACCAAGGAAGAAAGGCCCAAGGTCCTCTGGTCTTGCACTTGGATGTGTTGAGTAGGGCCCCACTGTCCTCCTGACTGGCCCTATGCCCTCCCATCTGAGTTTCCTCATGAAGACAGGGAGCTGCCAGGGTTGAGAGTACACAGCTTCGGGAGCTGAGGACCCTGGGTTCAAATCCTGCCCAAGCCACCTGTGATCTGGTGACTGTGGGTGGGTAATTTTTACCCTCTGAGCCTCAGTCCTCCAGGTAAAGTGAGGATAATATGCCTACCTCCTAAGGGTTAAATGAGACAACTTAAGGACAGCTCCTTGGACAGGCCCACAGGGACTCAATAAATGAGGAGTATTACGATTATTTCCATACCCACCCCCAGCCCACCAAGATCCTGTCTCCAGCAGGGAGTGGGGACTGGGGGAGGGCAGGGCTCTCTCAAAGGTGCTGGTCCCCTCTGGACCATGCCCCTGGAGACACCATCTTTCCCCAAGGCCCTCACAATGGTCCATGTCTGGAGCTCAGGCTCACTGGGGCATTTTCAGGAACCAGCAGCAGCATAGGCCTCTGAGGCTGGGTCTTCGCGCAGGGCGGGGCGTATCCGGAGAGCTGGGCTCTCACTTCCTGCCACTGGCCTGGTCTGCGCTTTTCTGCCCAGGGTCAGGACCAAGCAGGGCAGCAAGGATGCCATCAGGTTGGGGGCCGCCCCGCTTCATCTTGAGGTTGGCTCTCAGGGCAGTGTCCTGGCCAGAACCCCCCTCAGGGGAGGCTAGGGGATCTGAAAGGAGAACAGGGGTGATGACTACAGACAGAGCCTTGCAGGTTCTTGGAGGCACCTCTATCCCCAGTCACTGGCCGTGCAGAGAGCTCTTGTCCAGTGTGGTTAAGGCAAGGCAGCAGTGGGCTTCAGCCCTTCATGCACTGGTTCGCATGCCCATTCCTTCATTCATTCACCTGTGCATCCATCCATTTACCCGTCATTCACCCAATCACTCATCCCTTCATTCTCCTGAGCCCCAGACCCTGGAGAGGTGCCACTGACCACCCTGCACAGGGGCTCCCGGGGGTGAGGGAGAGACATGGAAACACCACCCCACCACGGAACAGAAGACCCCACAGAGCACCTTGGGGCAGAGAAGGGCTCAAGGAAGGCTTCACAGCTGCAGAGATCTTTGAGCCAGTCCTGAGGTGGGAGCTGGTGGTCACTGGGCAGGGGGCCTGGCCTGAGCAAAAGTATGTATGGGAGTGGGAGGGGACAAGCCTGAAGGTGAGGTGTCACCCACCACAGGACTAGATGGGGAAAGCCTTGGGGAGCTAGACTGATGTGCCTAGAAGTTAGTCAAGGGCAGCGGGGAACCACTGGGGGCCCTTGAGCAGGGGAAGGGCAGCATCAGACCGGGCTGTGGTGAAGGCTCATGGGGTCAGGGAGACCAGAGCCCAAGGCAGCAGGGAGTGGGCAATGGAGGGAGGGAGACTACCAGCTGGGGCCCTGGTCACTACGCACCATGGATTCCAATCATGTGCTCCAGGATGAGGACTCTCTCTGCCAGGATCTTCAGTGCCTCTCGCAGCTGCTGCACCCCCTCGCCCTGGCAGGGAGGGGGGATGGCCAGGATCAGGGTGAGCCAAGGGGAGGAGCCAGCACAGGCCACCGCAGCCCCTACTCTGCCTCTTCCCACCAGTTCCCATCACTACAGACATCATCACAGATGGAACATCGACTGTGTCAGGCTGGGGTACAGACACCTGTTCACAGACAAGGAGCCCAAAGCACAGAGAGGACAGGAGACAGCATCCCTAGTGCCACACAGCCCGAAGTGGCCAAGCCAGGCTTCAGATCCTGGCCCACTGACTGGCTGCCTGGCTGCGTCCCCTGGGTGTCCTACTTCCAGAAAATACCCTAATCAGGGCCGAGCCCCCAGCACAGGGCCCAGAAGGGTAAAGTGCTTCACTGGTTTCCTTCCTGGGCTGCCCAACTGAGAGCCCTCTGCCACAGTAACAGTGCAGAGCAGGCTGGGGCAGAGCAGGCTAGGTGAGGCTGCACCAGGCAAGGAAAAGCAGGTAGGTCCATTGCCCCATGATGTGCTGGGGGCAGGCTGGCCTGGTGATAGAGCCTTCTACATTCCTAGAACCAAGAACCCTGTACATGGAGACACATGAATGAGCCAAGTCAGGGTGCTGACTTCTCTATAAGACAGGTGTCAATGCCACTTTAAAAAAAAATGGCACTATCCCCAGCTAGCCCAGCCCTGGGAGACAGCAGCAAAATGGTGCCTTTTGCTGGTGTAACATGACAGATCTATCTTACATTCAGATTAATTTAGCTTAAAACCAAACAGCATCTTACTGGGATGTAAGGAGAGGTCTCCCCATCAGGAACCCAAAGGAGATAAAATGTCAAGCCATGTAGAGTCAGGGACAGAGCTCTGGACAGGAGCATGGGCTCTGGGCCCCTCTGTCAGGGACCCCTTCAAGCCTCACGTCCCTGAACTGCGGTTGCTCTTCTTATGAAATAAGGGGGGGGGGGATCACAGTAACTTCTCAAATTCCCATGGCACATGACACGTGGCCCTGGGGCTCAGGACTCAGCATCTCTCTCACCTTGCTCCTTGCTGCCTCCTGCTCCCGCCTTGGCTGCCTGGATTCCAGCCTCTTCCCCTTCTCTGCTCCTGCAAGGACCTCCCAGAGGTCCCCCAACTCCAGCCTTGCCCCTCCAGCTGTGCCCCCAACCCACTGAGCCCTGATACTCCACCTGGGACCCCTCAGCATCCTTCACACCATCCTGCAATCACACAGCGTCTCCCTCACTGGGCTGTGAGCTTTCGGGGCAGGGACCGTGTGGGGGGTTGGTACAGATTTGCGGTCTCGGTACAAATCTGTCTGTGGGGCGCCCATAGCAGGGGCAGGAGGGAAGTGCGGCCCACGGGCACAGTTACCTCTGTGGCGGTGGCTTTCTCCCCTTCCTCCCCCTTCACGCCAGGCTCACCCTAGGAAGCAAGTCACATAATCAACTCCTGTTGGGGGAGGGCACCCCTCCACCCTCTTGGGGGCCTGTAGGGAGTCAGAGGCAGGCTGGGCAGGCAGGGCCAGAGGACTTCTGCCCTGGGGTGAGTGGAGAAGGGGAGGCCATGGCCCCAAGCCACACCCTGCATAGGCTGCCATGGGTCAGCTTTTGGGGCTTAGTCCTGCTTCTGGGGCAGAGGCGTCTCAGGGTCTAAGCCAGCAAGCTCATGTTTGGGCCCTTCCTGGATCAAAGTACCTTCCTGTCAGGGCACTGCTTCCTATCTCTGAAATGGGGCCAGTAACACCAGCTTCACAGTAACATCTACAGAGCCAGGTACTACTGTGTGACCTTGAGCAAGTTGTTTTACCTCTCTGTGCCTTGGTTTTCTTATCTCTAAAACAAAGGTAGTAATAGGAACTATCTGAGAGAAACAGGAGGCAGATAAAGGAAACCAATATTGAGCTTACAGTCTGGCAGTTGGAAGCACCATCAAAATGTTCACCATTATTTTTTGTCAGTAGACATAAGCACAGGATAGGGCAGGATGGAGGCTGACACCCCTGGGTCAAATCCTAGTCTACTGCTACCTTGCTGTGTGATTTGGGGCAAGTTACTTAACTGCTCTGAGTCTTAACTGTCAGTTCTTGCTGGGTCATTGCAAAGCCTAAATATACTTGGGAAAAGAGAGAACCTCCAGGTGGCCAAACACAGTAGGTGCCCAGAAAAGATCTGTTCCTCCTCCCCTGCCCTGTTCCCCAGAGTAAGGTTTGGGTACCAGGGAAGCACCTGCCTTCTTGGCCTTGGAGGCAGAAGTTGAGACTCACAAATTCTTATTGCCAAGAAGGGCAATTAGAAGCCAGCTGTCTAAATCTCTGCTTTCTCGGAAGTTCAGAAAAGGGAAGGGACTTTCTGGGTCACACAGCCCATTACCCAGGGCTCTGAGCTCTCTAGAAGAGACCTAGGTCTTTCCCTGAGGCTGCTGCCCTCCTCACTCCTTTATAAGAGGCTATTTCAGGCCCTGTTCACACATTCCCAGTAGCCAGAGCCCTGGCAGAACCACCCAGGACAGACTCCACCCACTGGGCACCTGGGCATGGCCCTGGTCCATCTGCACAGCCCATACTTACAGATGGCCCTGCCACAGCCTGCTCTCCCTCCAGGCCCTGCAAAAATCAGACAAGGCATGGGAGGTGCTGCTTTCACTCACCAAGTCTCCAGTCCCCTCCCCCCCCCCATTCCCCACTGGGCTCTGGGTCTGAGGAATAGGACAAGAGGAGGGTAGTCTGGCATAAATAGAAGGCCAGGGTGGTGCCCATAGCTCGGGTGCCGGCCACATACACCAAGGCAGGCAGGTTCGAACCTGGCCTGGGCTTGCTAAAAACAATGATAACTGCAACAAAAAATAGCTGGGCATTGTAATGGGCACCTATAGTCCTAGCTACTTGGGAGACTGAGGCAAGAGAATTGCCTAAGCCCAGGAGTTAGAGGTTGCTGTGAGCTGTGATGCCACAGCACTCTACCAAGGGCGACATAGTGAGACTCTGTCTCAAAAAAAAAAAAGAAGGAAGGAAGGAAAGGAAGAAAAGAAAGAAAAGAAAGGCCAGACTTGAGGGCCCCTAGTCCCAGATCCACAGGGGGCTGGTATGTGGCCCTGGGTGTGAGCCGAGCCTCATTCTTCTCCCTTGCAAAGTAGGACAATGTCACACAAAGAAGGGGACAGCAAACACTTAGAGGACATGAATCATTGTTAGCAATGGTGATGCTCCCTTATGCACTGATGCCAGCCCCGACAGCTCTCAGGAGCGCCAGGCCTATGTGTCTAGCCATTCTCTGATATCTTCCCCCTGCTGACCACCAGGTGCCCCGCCCTACCTCTCCCCAAAGTAATCCCCATCCCTAGGCCTCCTCTCCTCAGGAAATGGCTCCTGGTGCTCCCAGCAGACACCTGGGAAAAAACCCAGACCCTCCCTTTCTCCCTTTGCCAGGTTTACTCCACCAGCTAGACCTGCCCAGTCTACTTTCTGAATACATGTCTTCACTCAGCTGCATCCCTGGCAGGCTGCCAGGACCTCCTTCTGGTCTCTACCTTCCCTCACCCACCCTTCATCCCCAATAGCTGGGGACTTATGAAGATGCAAATCCTCCCTGGGACTCAAAGGCTCCCTTGCAGCTATTATAGGGGCCCACACTACATGGCCGGAGGTCAGGCCTTGCTCTCTGCACCTCAGCCCATGCTACTGTCCTTGTTCTCTGCACCTCAGCCCATGCTACTGTCCTCTGTGGCCTCTCCCTGCCCTGGGGCATCATAGCTGCTTGCCCTACTGTCAAGCTGTTGAGCCACACAGCTGGGGAGGAAGAGCCAGTCTAGGGTTTGCGCTGCTTCCCCCTCCACTGTGATTCTCAGGGAGGGGCAAGGGGCTGAGGAGGACATTGTGTGACCTGATCCAGCTTTGCCCACACATGTGTGACCTCAGGCAGCACCTGGACTTTCTGGAACTCAGCCCATCTATGAAATGGGGGTGCTACTAACACCTCCCTGGCACTGCTGCTAACAGAGCTAGCACCCCACACCTATCCTCCCCTAGGCACCCATGGCCAGATAGGCTGGCCCCTTCCCGAAGGATTCATGCTGGTAAGAAGCTGGCTGCTGCTAGCTTCTCTCCTTGGGAGACACACCTTCCCCTCCTGGCTCCTGTTCATAAGCCACTCCAGAAACAGCAAAGTCCTCACCTGGGAGCCAGGTACTCCTGGGGGTCCTGGAGGACCTCGTGGTCCTGGGGGACCTGTGGGCAGAGTTACACACAGTCACTGGGGACCAGAGATGCCCACTGTCCCCCCATCAGCTCTGGAGGGAGCCATTCCCAGCCTCCTATCCTCCAGCTGTCCTGGGCCTGCCTCTGGGCAGCAAATGAAGGTTTGCTGAATGAATAGCTGAGGGGCCACATACTCCCCAGGCCCCCTATCTTTGGAGCCCAGAGTCCTCCCTCAGCTCCCCTCCCTGAGGGCCTTATCCCTGAAGCTGCCCCAATCCCAAGACCTGGGATGCCAGTGAGGGCATCAGGCCAGATTGGACCCTATTCCAGCTAGCCAGTCCCCTGGCAAATCCCTCCGGACTGCCTTGTCAGCTTCAGGCCTAGAACCTGACCCCTTCCAAGCCCACCCCTCCTGCCCATCATGTGGCTACACAGAGCAAGCTTTCAGTAACACAAACCCAGTTAGGGAGCTCTCAGGGATCCCGAAGTCCTTGGCCCAGCCCCTTCCCACCCTTAGCCCCCAGGTACTCTCCTTGAAAGTCCTCGGTGTCTTTACCAAGGCTGTTCCCTCCACCTGGAGCTTCTCTCTCCCTCACTTTCCCAGTAGACTCTTTCCTACTAGTCTCAGGCTGAGTGTCACCTCCTCCAGGAAGCCTTCCCAGTACCTCTCCCAACCCCTCCTCTAGAAAACTGCTGATGTGGAACAGACATCACCCATGGCCACCACTCTTTTCACGTTTGTCTCCCCCACAGGCTGTGGCATGACCAGAGTGCCAGGCTGGGCCTTGTGTGCCCAGCAGGGGGCGGGCGGCTCAGGACCAATCTCTGGCACGCTGGGAGGAGTGCAGCCTCTGTCTCCAGTGGTCCTGCACAAGTCTGTGCCTCCTGGGCTGCAGGAAGCCCCAGCTGAGCTGTGCCAGTGTGCTCCTACTCCCAGATCTGGGGAAGACACGTCAGGAAAGCTACCCCAGAGGGCACATATCCAAACTCGGTGTTAAAAAGTAGATACCTCTCTCCAGTCTAAGTGTTCCTGAGACTTGCAGGTCACCTGGAAGGGGCCCCCAGCTCACTCCTTCTTCCCCCTAGAGTATCAGCTCAAATGCCCCAGTGCCCTGCCACCCCAGTTTCACACTTGTCACTCTCTCAGATCCTCCTCAAGCTACATATTTATGGTATTCATGCCTGGCTTGCAGCCCTCTATGAGAATGTCAGCTCAGGGACAATGACAGGGACCTTTGTTTTGATTATTCAAATGTCCCAGGAGCCTAGAACAGTGCCTGGCACATGTGGTAGTGGGTGCCCAGTGAACATTTGTCAAAAACACAGAAGGAAAAAAAAAAGCACAGAAGAGCAAATGAGTGACAGGGAATATGTGACGGGACTGTCTCGGGCAGAGCAGGGCAAGTGGTCAGCCAGCCCCTGGCCACAGTTCTCCAGTGCAGTTTCCTGGAGGACGGGAACTCAGGCTAGGCCTAAGCACAAGTCCCCACCCCACTGAGCCCCAAGGCCAGCCCTGTCCAGTGGGGCCCTTGCTTTCTGCTTCAGAGGACTGGGGCCTTCTGCATCTCATCCACCTGCCCCACCAGCTCCTGGATGCCCCTATACTGATCCCACAACCCCCTCACCTGGGCCTCCATGTACCCTGGTGTGTCCCAGTCTGACCCATACAAGGGCAGCCTGGGGCCACTTGCTATGGACAACTTGCTCCAGAAGAATCATGTGGGGTTTGTGTATAGTCCCCTAGGTTGTTGCCACCGAGAAGCATGAGGTGTCTCCTCAAGTCATAGCGGATTGGGGCAAAACCAAATCCCAGCACTGTCCCAAAGCTATGGACCCTCAACTGGCTCTAGCCCCTGTGGGCCCTTAGGGTTAGGCCAAGCCCTGGGGGTCTTCAGTCTGGGCCAGCCTGTGCTACTGCCCTGTCTACTTACCTGGCGGGCCAGGGGGACCCCGGGGCCCGGGGATACCCGCTAGTACTGTGTCCACAATAGCAGATGCCAGCCGTGAATCTCCATCTGTAGGAAAAACAGAGTGGCCAGTGGTCTGGTAGAGCAGAGCCAGCAGTCCTGGGAGGCTGGTCCTGAGCCCTGAGCCACCTCCCAATCCCTGCACTCTGCTGCAGCCCTGGCAAACTGGTACTCTCGTGCCTTTAGAAGAGCACAGGGACTTCCAGGCAGTCAAAGGGCAGGCCAGGTCAGCTTGATGTAAAACACAAACTCCTTCTGAAATATTCCATGCCCTTCAGACCCTGGGCCTTCCCGGCTCACTTCCCTAATGCCCCAGGTTGGCACTTTCTTCCAAGTTCCACCCCACATGCCTATCCTAATGCTCCCAACTGAGTCCCTCATGCAAGGTCCCCTTCAGAAAGTCCCCTTGCCCAGTCTTCTGAGCTGCAGTGCCCAGGGCTGCTTCTATCAGGCAACCTCACTGCCTGAGGCTAGGATGGGGTGGGTCTAACAAGCCCTCTCCAGGACAAACCCCAGGCTGCTCTGCCCTGCCCTGCCCCCCATACACAGAAACCTCGACATGGGCTGACAGGTCTCATAGCTGCAGATAAACCTCCTGCCGGGGGGCACAGTCCCTATGGCTACTCCACTCATCCATTCTCTTCCCAAGCGCTCATTCCGAGCCCACCAGGATGGCTGCTACCCTGAAGGCCCTGAAGCTGTGAGAAAGAGTGTCTAGCCTGAGAAGGGTTCTAGGTGGTAGTGGGCAGGGCCAGATGCAGGACATCAGACCTAGGTCAGGGCAGGTTGAAGCCCTCAGATGGCTCCTTGTGGCACAGGGGTTCTGGCTACCATCCTCCAAGACACATCCCTCCAAGGCACTTCACATTCACAAGTGTCATCTATTCTCTCTCTGCCCAGGGAGCATCACTGTGCCCACCACCTTGGTGGGTAAACCAAGTCTGCAGACAGTGAGTTTGCATTTGTCGCCCCCCCAGGCTCTGCCCCCTGGCTGGCCCAGCCTATGACCCACTGGGGGCAGCCAAGGACCCCCGCCTGGTGCTTGTGTTTCAGTCTCCAGATCAGCTCTGCCAGGCAGTGTTACCATCTCTGCAGATGGGGACACTGAAGCTGAGAAAGGGACGGTAGGATTCAGGCTCAGTTGAAAGCTGTGCTGCCTGGGGGTGAGGGCAGGTGGCAAAAGCCCCAGCAAAAGGGGACTCGGGTTTCTCCAACAGCTAAACGGTCCCCCACCCCGCACTGTGCCTGGGATGCCCCAGCTCAGACTTACATTCTCTTCTCAGAATTTAAAGTCAGTTCTGTCACTTTCCTCTTAAAATCCTCCTCAATTGCCCAGGACACTTAACCAAAAACCATGTTCCTCTCTAGGGTTGCAGGTTCCTATGCCTCACTGTTCCCTGGACCCAGAGTCCTGGTCCTGTCTGCTCTCAGGACTCCCCTGTCCCTACCTTCCCATGTGGAAACAGATAGTTCTGTGTTCAGAGCCTTGGGCTCCAAGCCTAGGGATCCTCTGAGGAAGGCCAGCCCCCCAGAAGGTAGTGTGATTCAGCCCTGCCCACCACCCCTCAGATGCACACTCACTGTCTTTGTCTGTAGGCGGCTGCAGGGAGTAGAGAGCTCCTTGGGGGCCATTTGGTGAGGGGCTTGGGCTGCCTGCTGGGCCTGGGGGTCCTGGGGGACCAGGGCGCCCCATCTCTCCAGGAAGCCCACGGGGCCCTGGTGGCCCCAAGAGCCCTGCAATGGAGAGGAGTCACAGTGAGAGCAAAGCCTGGGCTGAGACAATCCAAATGGGGAAACTAAGGCTCTGAAGTGGAAGGTTTGATCAAGGCATACAGCCCTGAGCATTGAGTCAGTGGCAGCCTCTGGACCCACAATCCTCCAGAAGGAATACCCTGGAGTGTATATGAGATGGCCTCTGCTCCCCAGCCCAATCTGGAGGGGACAACATTAGGGGGAGGGGCCTTACCTGGGGGACCTGCAGGGCCCTTCTCTCCTGTCTGGCCTGGGTCACCTTTGGAGCCTGGGGGGCCTGCAGGCCCTGGCGGTCCTGTCTGCCCTGGGGGTCCTGGGGAGAGAATGAGACCAGTCTCAGAACAGAACACTAGGCCAAGCCTCCACCAGCAGCTTCAGGCCTGACCCCTGGGCTGTCTGGTTCACTTTCCCTCAGGGGCACTGCCCACTGGGGCCTCCTCAGACAGGGGAAGGCTCTAACATCACCTTGGGTTTGTTGGATTTCATAGTTTACAAACCATTTTCTCACCTATGAACATCTCTGATCTCAAGAACTGCTTTTGTTCCCATTTAAATGGGGGGAAACTGAGGCTCAGAAAAGTCTGCTCCCTTGCTCAAAGTCATAGAGCCAGCCTGCACCTCAGGTCTCTTAATGCTGAGTCCCTCTCTCATTTCCTATCACGTCTCAGAGTCAAGAACTGGGCCTGTGGCAAAATGCTCCCCAGTAGGGTCCCTCCCACTCAGGCCCCAGAAAGCCCTGAACAATGCACCTGCCCAGCTCAGGAGTTCCAGGCTTTGGAGAGTGAGTAAGAGAAGGACACCAAGAAGTGAGGCCCACCACAAGGCTTAAGGACAGCTCTATTTCCCCCAGGGCTGTCAGAAGAGGAAGCTCAAAAATATTTGCTGATCTGATGATGGAGGGACCTGAACTGGCTTTTAGGGCCCTTCTTGCTCAGGCTGCACATGACTCTGGTCAGGGAGGGAGGGCCTGGCTGAGGGCTGCTGGGCTGGGGAGAACCCACCTGCCCTGGGGATTCCAGGGCCAGCCAGGTGCTGCCATATGTGGGGTGTCTGCTCCACCTGGTGGCCATCCTTGGAACTGTATTTCCCTGGTTAGAAAGTGGTCAGGAGTTCTTGTGGGGCCTTATCCTCTATGGGACAGTGAAGCCTCCTCCTTCTCCTCCTCCTCCATCCCAGAAGAAAGATTTGAAGATGTGGGCATGAGGAAGTCCTCTAGGGGTGAGATTTTGGGAACAGTGGCTCTAGAGGTGTGCTAGGGAGTTAGAATAAGATGCCCCCACCTTCCCTGTAGCAGGCCTGAGCTTCCTATGCCCCCAGATTTCGGCCTCTCCAGAAGAATGCAGGATGCCTTTCCCCCATCCCGAGGCCTTGGAACTGGCCACTACAGGACATCTCTCCCACTCTGCCAACGTCTGCCCTCCCTGCCCTGTGCACTCTCCAATGCAGCTATATATAACAGTAGAACAGAAACACACACAGGACAGAGGGTGGGGAGGAGGGGAGCTCTGCATGCAGGGCTGGGTCTGGGGGCTCACCTGGGAGAGGTGAGAGGGAAGGTGTCCCCTCCAAAGCAGTCTAGGGGAGCTGAGAATCATTAAGGCAAAATGTCTCTGGCTTTCTGGGTAACCCCTGGGGAGCTAACTCACTTCTCTGAGCTTTTCCTCTGTAAGCCCAAGGCTCATGAGCCTTGTACGAAGATTAGAAATGGTATCTGTACACCTAGGATGACAGAAAAATGCTGAATAACTGGCACAGCACAGACATTCATGATGGACACCACTCATGATGGACACCCCGTGCATTCAGCCGTGTGGACAGGTGCCAGCTAAATAGGTGCCCAGGATAATGCTCTAGCACAGTGTCTGGCAGCAAGGGGGCCTTCAACAATTGCAACTGTTATTATTGCAATTGTTATTACTATCTGTAGCTTGATAGGGCAGAGCCTAGATCAGCGGGTAGAATCTAGAAAAGAGAAAATTTTTACCCTTGACTTAAAAATGTGGGAGGGAGAGAGGGTGGCAGAGGTCCTCCCACTCTACCCTGGGAAGTAGGGGAGGCAGTAAGCTCCCCTCTCTGGGAATACACAGGCAGGGTTGTTGCTGCAAAACTGAGCCAAGAATGGATGGGCCAGCCTGGGGCCCTATATGCAGATGCTAAGGGCCAGGGCTGGTGATGAGGACAGCAGCAGGCCTGCAAGACAATAGAAGTGGTGTGGACTGCAGCTAACTTAGACCAGATCTACAACAGCAACCAGGATTCTGCTATAGCTGATGGTTTCCACAAGGGACTGCCAGTCTCAAAGTCCAGAGCTTCTATTTTTTAAAGAGAAGCTTTGATTTTTATATGAAATCTTCCAGTTTTGAAATATTAGCTCAATTTTTCAAAACGCTTGACCCAGAGGACCTGATATGACTTAATATGCTGAGGCTGTGGAGGCCTTACTCACCAGCAGGACCTATGGGCCTCCTCCTTCGGGGCCCTGGATGGGCCAGAGGGATGGCATCGGGGAGGAAGTCCTCATTCCAGGGTGGTGGGGTGCTCTGGGGGGCTGGCAGGTCATTGTCAGGGCCTGGGGGCCGCTCCGCTGCTTCAAGCAGAAGAACCTAGGCCAGAGAAGGCAGAGGGTCAGGCCAGGTGGCCAGGTCAGCGACACGTGCCCCATGAGAACTACAGCTATCTGCTGCTGCATATGGCCAGTCATGTTCTTTGGTGGGACCATTGTGCCTGTAGCCAGAGTGGTCTCTCCCTTGTCCTCTTCTCCTTCCCACATCAGTAAGCCCTCTGACTCCAGAGTCCCCATTGGACACCTTCCAAGTAAGTCCCTGTATCCATGCATCCATCACGGTGATGAGAGGTTGTGGATGTTTGAGCAAAAACCTCATTTGCCCCTCTTCCTGGCAGCTGTGGGGTTTCGGTAGGGGGTCTATTTGTCTCCCTCACCATCTGGCTTGGGGCACAAATTCCTCAGTCAGGGAACATTTGTGGAGGGATGGAAGCATGGAAGGAAGGAGGGAGAGAGAAGAGGAAGAAAGGAAGCAAAGAATGAAAAGGGGGGAAAGAAAAGGAAAGAAGGGAGAGAGGACAAATGGCATAAATAGGCCCATTTGGTACTTGGTCCTTAGAAGGCCACTCCAAGAAAACAAAAGGTGACTGTGGTTACTCAGGACCAGCCTGGGGAGAGGCCCCATCTTCTTTCCCTTGAGGGAGGCAGGAGGCAAAGACCTGGAGCCTGAGGGGTAGG
Organism: Otolemur garnettii; assembly: GCF_000181295.1. Taxonomy (NCBI): domain Eukaryota; kingdom Metazoa; phylum Chordata; class Mammalia; order Primates; family Galagidae; genus Otolemur; species Otolemur garnettii. Next base: position 441,206 of record NW_003852472.1, on the reverse strand, counting down.
GGTGGGACTTTCTTTCATTTAAAGGACTTGGAGCCAGACCTCAAGGGCCCCCGCTCCCAAGAGTCCCTGCTACCCCAAAGAGGCCAGCAGGGGGCACTGCGTGCCGGGGATGGGGCAGGGGACCAGTCACTCCTGCTATTGCTGGTGGGTAAAAAGGGCAAGGGCTGGACGGAGGGTCTGCAGCGCACAGGGAAAAGGTCCCTGTGGGCAGCCCCCGCACTGGTCTACAGAACAGAATCTAGGGATCCCTGAGAATAAAGTGGACTGTTATAAGCCCAGCCCCAGCAGGTGAGTCCCCAGGGCACAGGTATGTGGAGGGCAGACATGTCCTTGCTACTCAAGTTCTGACCCAGCCCCCAGGTGCTGGCTGGACCACAGATAGGCTCCTCCTCCACTCCCTGCAGGGAGCTGCTCCCTGGGATGCCTGGCCCAGTCCAGTGGGACTCCTCCCCCCACAGGCCACATCTCTGAGCCTTTCCTCATTCTGGTCCTTACAAGGGCCCATTAGACAAGAAGGGCCACAAGCGATGTGGAAATAGAGACTCAGGGATGGCAAGGTCACCCAGTGAGTAGGCAGTGGGGTCAGGGCCTGGTGCAGCACTTCATCCACCAAACCCAGTTTGTCCTTCCCATAGCCCAGACCTGGCCTTGGCTGAACTCTGTGGAGGCACAGAGAGGGGAAATGTCTGGCTCAGATCACACAGCAGTATGGGTGGCGGTGGTGCCTGGAGTTCCCATGGGAGAAGGAATCTGACTCCTCCTCTACCATTGGGCATCCCCTGAGCAACTGATGCCACAACCAAGGCTCCTGGGCAGTAGAGGAAGGGGTGGTCCCATTAGGGGAGATGCCAGGGCAGTGGGTGCCAGGCTGGGGTGAGGAGAACCCTAGGACCTGATGCTCAGGGGCTTAGCTGCAGGAGGGTGATGAAGGTTGGGGTTTCCCCCTGTTTCAGGCTTGGCTGTGGGGTACAGTGGAGTTGCCCTCCGTCAAGAAAGAGCATGGAAAAGGGCAGGTTTGGGGGTAAAGGAGACAGGTGGGCTGGGTTGCAGCATCTGGGGGGACCTCCAGATGGACATGTTTAATAGGGGTGGTCCTGAAGGCGAGGAGCTGGGGGGACTTGTGAGGGGATGGGGGAAGCCAGGGTAGAGAGGAGGGAAGCAGAGAAGTCGCCACTGCAGGGTGGGTGGGGGCAGAACCTAGGAGGAATTGGGGAACCTACCCTGGGCCCCCAGGGAAATGCCTACATGCTTTCCTCCCTTGGAAGGGTTCTGGGCTTCCCTGAAGGGAGGACCGATGGCCTTGCCCCAGCACAAAAGGCTTGCCTTGCTCCCTCCTGAGCCACCTCCTGTGCAGACACAACCCATTGCCACAGAACCCATGGACCTGGGCAAAGGAGCCCTAACAATGGTGAAGTTAGATTTAGCCTGAGCTGGAGTCTAAGCCCTTCTGGGCTGGCTGTGCCCAACCTCCTGGAGACACTGACCCCACCCCTGCCCAGGCATGAGCTCACTGGGGTGAGCAGCTGTGGGTATGAGGACTCAGCCCAAGAAAACCAGACTGTGGCCTCAAGGGCAGTGGTCCTGATGATGTCACTGTGGCTTGGTCAACTGGCTAGTACACCGCCCTCCTGCTCCAGAGACTGCTGGAACTGCAAGGCTTCTGTGACCCTGGTGCAGAGAAGTCTCCTCAGGCTTCCTCCTATAGTTTGTGGTCCATGAAGTCAGCATGTAAAGCTCAGGGGAGGAGGGGAAGGAAGGCAGGAAACTTCCCTGGTGCCTTGCTGGCCTTCTCCCCATCCAGCTTGTCCCAGGAATCCAGAATCAGCTCCTGGGTCTGGGTGCCCAGTGGGGAGGAAGGTGGGGCAGGCTCTACTGATGCCTGCCCCCACTGGCCGTTCCGCCCTTGTCCAGAATCCTCTACTGTGTTCCTGTGCATGTGGCCCAGGAGAGGAAAAGGACTGGCCCAAGCCAGTCTTTTTCTGTTTGGCCAGGTGCCCAACTTCCCAGCTCCCTCAGGACTAGAAGGTGGTATTACAGCCTAGCACTGGCCCCTGGCACACAATGAGTCTGTTGGGCCAGTCTGCCTCACCTCTACTTCCTGCCTTTAAACACAATGTAAGGATGTGATGCCTTGAGCCACAGTAGTCACTTTGTCATCATGAGGCACCAAACATGAGGGCAAAAGCCAACTTGCTAAGGGGAAGTCTGTGAAAAGCCTGGCTTCTGAGCCACCAAGCCAATTGATCTCAAGATCACTTACTTCTGGACTTCTTATTGAACAAAAGACAGTGGAATAAATGACCACTGGCTGGATTTCTATTGTCTGCAATCCTTTCCAACACATCAAAACAGATTTCTTATCTGTTTTGAAGCCTCAGTTCCTAGGCCTTGGGGTTGCTGCTCTTTTTTTTTTTTTTTTTTTTTGAGACAGAGCCTCAAGCTGTCCCCCTGGGTAGAGTGCTGTGGCATCATAGCTCACAGCAACCTCCAACTCCTGGGCTCAAGCGAGTCTCCTGCCTCCGCCTCCCAAGTAGCTGGGACCACAGGCACCCGCCACAATGCCCGGCTATTTTTTTGGTTGCAGCCGTCATTGTTGTTTGGCGGGTCCGGGCTGGGGATTCGAACCCGCCACCTTAGGTATACGTGGCTAGCGCCTTAGCCGGTTGAGCTATAGGCGCCGAGCCGGGGTTGCTGCTCTTTATGCTGCTGCCTGGCCCCTGACTGGCCCCTGCCTGGCCCCTGCCTCCCTGTCTGAGAGGTCTGCCTGCCTGGCTGCTGCCACTCAAGACTCTCTACCCTGGGCCAACAAAGCTCCCAGCAGCCCTGTCTTTGCAGAAGACAAGTGGTCCTGGAGCAGGAAGGTGGGCAGCTAGAAGGTGATCCAGAGAGGACACAGGAGCTGAGACAGGAGTCTTCCAGCCCTTACCTGGGGATCCAAGCAACTATCCTAAGGAGGGGACACTTCAAGCTCAAGTTACCTTCCCATGCAGGAGCTGCCCAAGTTCACAGCACTAGACCAGCTCCAAAACGACCTGGAGTGGTAGAGGTACAGGGGAGTGATTCCTTCAATTTCCATTTTCCAGGGCCACTGGCATGAACAGCCTTGCCAAAGTGGAGTAGGGCTGGGATGGGAACCCAGCTCCTTATACATGCTGCTGCCCTTCCTCCCAGCCCTTGAGGTCCACAGAGAGGACATAGCCCTCACCCTCAGGGTCACCAAGCAAGCTCTGCCTGGGCCTGCTGCCTGAAGTCATGTTTCCAGGACCCTAGGTGGGGGGCTGTTGGCACTGGAAGGGTTGTGTGTGGGGGGAATTGCTCATAAAGGGAGGGCGTGGGAGAGGGCCAGGTGGGTGGGGGACAGAGGGCAATGTGCCAATCCTGTCCTAGAGCTGCGACTTAACACCCACACTGCTGGGCCAGGGCCAGGACAAGCTGTGGCTGCCACTCTGTGCCAGGCCACATGGAGACTTCTGGTGCTTGGAAAATGTCTGTCATGCTGGGCCTGGCCCCGAGACCCTGCCTCTCCTGATGTCTCAGGTTCCAGAAGTTCATCCCCAGGATCTTCCAGGACACCCAGCCAGGGCTGTAGTGGCCCTGGTTCAGCCCAGGTGGCAGTATTTGCTCCCCAGAACCTTCCACCCCTACCCACCCCCCAGAGCTACTGACCCCAAGGGAGGGAAGTCAATCCTTTCCCACCCCTGGTCTGTGCCCAGGGGTTTCTCAGGGGCCTAGGCTGCTGGGGGACCCCGGCCACCCATGTTGGGCTCAGTTGGATCCAGACTCCTGGTACTGGCTCTTCCCTAGAGGACCAGGCAACTGGCAGATCCTGCTATCCCAGGAGGCTTCACAGAGATTTGGAGGCAGCCTTGGTAGCCTTGTCCCCCCAGGTCTGTCCTCCTCCAGGCCATCACCCAGAGCCGCCTCTGGGTGCAGAAGAGAATGGGCTTGTCCCCATCTAGGGTAGATGCTCTTGGTGACCCTCAAGTGCCCTTTGGTCCCATACTGCTTTAGCTTCTGCCTGCAGACACCTGCAACTCTGCCAAGGTCTTTCTTTGTCCACAGAAGCACACTCAGTGGGCTCGAGGGGCAAGCCAGAGTGACAGGGAATGTTCCAGGGGAAGCCTTGCCCAGTGGGGAGCAGGAGAGACTTCCTGGCTTCATCATCGCAAGGTGGGCTGGCCCTGAGGTGTGTGTAAAACCATCTCCCACGGGATCAGGCCCCAGGTAACCTGCCCATTAACACGCCAGTACTGTGCACATCCTTCCCTTCCAGTCTCCTTACCCATGGCTGCCTGGGGCCACTCCTAGATAAATTACTTGTCCTTTGTGGAGTCCTTTTGCCTCTGCAGTGACTCCACCTTAGACTTGATCATTCTACTGCAAGCTAGCCACTTCTGGGGAACTCCTCCACTGAGTCTTTTCCCATAGGGCCCTCAGTGCCAGAGCTGGGGACAGCAGCCCTGAAAGTATAAAGACTCCTTCTTTCTACTGACTTTTGGGTGTCCAGCCTCCCAGTTCCCAAGGTTCCAGAAACTCAGTACCATTCCGTCCTGCCCATGCCCAGCCTGATACCTGAGACTTTCAGATTTCTTGCTCTCCCACTCTCCCTACCCCAGGAGGTTGGCAGAGCCTGAGAAAGCCACCCAGAGCCACCAAAGCCTTAGCAGCACCCAATACCTAGGACAGGCTGCTCAGGCCTGCTGGGCAACCTGGGCTGAAGATTCCCCAGCCACACCCAGCAAGTGCCTGATATCCCCCCAACTCTGGGCCAGGTGCCCAGACCCAGGTTCCTCAGCCCAGCTGACCTTGGCCTCCAGCGTGGTCAGCCGCTCACTCATGTCACTGAGCCGGGTACAATTCATGCATTCTGAAAGATAAGAGCAACCAACCTGAGGACAGACTGTAGACCCTGGGGAGAGAGCAGCCCAGGCAAGCAAGGAAATCTCCAACCATTTTACCTGGAAAACTCCTATTCATCCTTCTAGGCCTTATCCTCGGGGTTCCTCCATGCAGCTGGTCAGACCTCTGTGCCTCCTTTTTGAACACCCACAGCACACTGTCCTGTTTATTCAGCAAAGTATCTATTCCATGGTGTGACACTAAGCCAGCACTGGGGACACCATTAGCCTGCAAGTGCCATGCGGGCAGGGGTCTTTGTCTATTTTGTTCATTTATGAATCTCAGTGCTTGGCACAAAGCAGGACTCAAAAATTATCTGATAACTGGTGAAATAATGTTAAATGAGAAGCACTCTCTGACTTTGAGAAGGAGACTGGCAAATAGACATAGGCTGGGAAGGACTAGCTTGGCTGTAAGAACAGAACACTGCCAGCCAATCCCAGAGGGTGCAGTCAGGGAGGACTTCCTGGAGGCAGTGGCACAGTGCTTGGCCACATTCAGTAGAGAGAAGAATAAACACTAAGGCCTGGAGGGGAGTACGAATAGGGCAGTGTAGGTGACTCAGCGCACCTGGGGCCCTTCAAGGCTGCAGAGGTGAATCAAGGGGTCTGGGGGGGCAGTGTGAGGCAGTGTCTGGAGGTCCCACGGGCAGCTGCTGGAAGTCAAGGTCAGATTTACATTTTTAGAAGTTCACTCTGGCAGGGGAGCATACAGCGGGTGGGTGGGAGTGGGAAGGCGAGTAAGGAGCTCCCTCATGGTGACCCCCTCGCCCCAAAACACACATCTCCCTAGGCTGTAATTATCTGTTTATGTCTGTCTCCCACCAGGCGGAGACCTGGAGCTCTTTAATGAGGAAATACATGGTTCAGTGCTGTTCTAAAGAGCTTTTATTGCCCTAGAAGTCAAAGGAAACCTCAATTCTTTTCTTTCTTCAGCTCAGTTCAAAGCCTGACCCTTCAGGAACCCCATCCTGGTTAAACAGACCGCAGACACATAAGAGGTACCTGGGTAACTCAATGGCCCCCACTTGGCTGAGGCTGACTGCTTAGAGTGTCCTGTCTGAGGCCCACATGCTCAGATCACCAGCATGGTCTGGGCCCCCCACCACCACCACCACATTGCCAACTTCCTCTGTCTCCTCTGTCTTTGGAGATTTCCCCCATTTCTGTTGCTGGACACAACAACACAAGTTACCTTGCACATTTCCCTCTCCTAAAATACTGATTCCTCCACAAGTGACCTGGGGCTGGAGGACCAAGAGGAGCCTTAGGACCACGGGAATAAGCAGCCAGGCTTTGCCCTCCCAGGGGGTGCCCAGCCATAGGGCCCTACCAGGTTTACAGAAAGACATCCTGTGGGCCAGCAGAGGCCCCCTCAGTCTCTCCCCTCCCTTCTCCCTTTGGCAGGGCCAAGCCAGTGGTTTATAAGCATTTTTTAGGAACAGAACTCTTCCCTCTCTGTAAAACCTTGTCAGTAACCATGATGCCTAAAGCAGATTAAAGACAGGCATAAACACTGAACAGTAAAACAACCAGAAGAATGTATACAGTTTTCTGACCCTGGGATGGGACAGGACTTTATAAAAGGCAAGTAACAGAGGGAGGTGGGCGGTTTCCTGGTTAAACATGGGGGACTGAACACATATTTTCCCCTCTAGTTCCTGCCAGGAAAGGAGTAATAAAGAAATAAAAAGGTATAAAATCCACAAAGTAGAGAGAAAGACAGAAGGGACCTCTCGGCAGAGGAGTGATGCATGTAATGTTTTGCAAGGTGGCAGGCAGCCAGGCAAAGCTCAGGCCAGGGCTGGGGAAGCCCAGGTAGAGGAGAGGAGGGGGTCCTCTCTGGGACTTAGATCCACCAAAGGAAAAAGGCTCACCAGGACTGACATTTGGGGGAGGCCCCGATGAAATGGCTGGGTCCCCAGAAGACCAGCCTCCATGAAGCCCCCACTCAGCAAGGCCCCATCACATGGACAGAGACCTAGGGGGCTTTTGGTGCCTTTCTCTTAAACGTAATCAGGGATTCCTGGGCTGCTAAAAGAAGCCCTTAATGGGAAAGGCAGAGATCAAAATGAACAGGATTCCATTTGTCCATCCACCCATCCTACCCCGCCATCTAAGCACTCACCGTACCCGCCTATGCACCCCCATCCACTTACCTACTCCCCTGCCCTCATCCTCTGAGGGGGCAATGGGTGCTTGTGAGCCCTGGGTGAGGATGTGCTGACACAGCAACCCTAGGGGTGGGACAAAGCTGCAGGGCTGGAATACTGCCCTTGGGACTGTCTCCTTGGAAGCAGAGAGGCCCGTGAGCCACCATGACTTTTAGGTCACTGTTCAGCTCCAGGCTTGCTGCCCTGCCCACACAGGGAGGCACTGCCCCACCCTGGGGCCCCACAGCAGGAACAGGAGGAGGTGGACCTCAGGGAGTTATAAATAAAAGCTCCCCCCAATTGCCTGCCCAAGGCACTGGGCAAACATTCTTGAGGCTTTAGGGGCCCTGAAAAAGCATTTCCAGGACCTGAGGCAACAAAAAGGATCCCCTGCAGGAGGGAAGGTCAGTGAGGGAGGAAAACTCTTGTAGGGACCTATTTCTGGAAAGTGTGCTGGGCCTGGGCCCAGTTTGCTCTGGCACCAGGCACCCTCCTTGGCAGGTGAGGTGTGGCTTGGCTGTCAGTGGGCACAAAAAGGGGGGCCCAGCTCCCCAGCCAGCATGGACTCCATGCACCAGCAGCTGGGGCAGGCACTCCAGCTCTGGGCAGGTTTGTGGCTCTCCTGGCATCTGTCATTGACAGGCAATTAAAGTGTGTTTGTTTAACTTTCTCTCATTATGCATTGGAGTGGTGGAAATGGTGCTGGTGGAAGGGACCCTGCTCCCTTCTGGCTCTGTGACCGGACGAGGCCCTGCCCATCCGGCTCCAAGACGTGGGCTCTGACCCTCTGGGATTGTGAGTCCCAGGTGTGCAGCCCCTCCCACAGCACACAGGCCCTCAAGCACCTGGGCCCATGGTATGTTTCCTGGGGTTTGGAGCACACACAGAAGCCAGCGAGGATAGGGGGGTGGGTAGGAGCTTTGCCAATATGTGTATGCCGGAAGTGTCAAAGTACCAGGCAGACCTGTGTGCGCACGCAAGGGGGGGGGGGGAAGGAGATGACTGAAGAGAGAGAGAGAGAGAGGAAGGAGATGACTGAAGAGAGAGAGAGATGACTGATGCTTGGTGTGTTCACTGGAAAGAGAACTATAGAGACCTGGGTCTAGTCTGTTGCTAGCTCATTGCGTGCTTAAGAGGCCCACTCTCTCTCTGCATCTGTTTTCCTATCTATAAAAGGGGGTTATACTGGATCAGCTCCAAGGGTCTCAGGCTCCAGAACTCTTTTGCTCTTGCAACCTGTGCCCTTATCCTCAGCCTCTTGCTCCCAGGCTCCGTCCACCCCCTACAGGACAGCAGTTGCTAAGTCTACCTGCTATTTGGCTATGGCCAGCAAAGCTGCTGGTGATGGCTCTACTTCCAGAATTCAGGACCCACCTCCTGCATGAGGCTTGATTCCCATGGGAATCAATCCCTTGATTTGGGCCCTGAGGGGGGCTTTGCCAATAGGACAGGATTTGGCTACTGTAGGGAGGTCTAAAGAGGCAGCATGAGTCTATTGTGGGGCTTGGGCCACAAGACTCCAGTGAGAGCCAGGGGCCCAGGCCCCTCTGTGAGAAGCCTCAGAGATGGTCCACAGGCAAGGGCATGTGCAGGGTGGGTGTCACCAGCAGGTCACCCCAACCTCCCAGGCCCAGCTTGGGAGGAAAGAACCTTCTTCTTGGAAAGAACCTTTAAATCCACCTGGAGACCTTTGAACTTAGCCAAGACTCCTAGGCCTTGTTAGGAGAAGAAAGCTCTAAGGAGGTCAGGGGTGTCAGCTGCTATGGGACCCAGAGTTGGGGACAGGCCAGTTAGGTTGGCCTTGAGTGCTCATACGGGACCACAGGTACAAGGAAATTCAGAGTGGCCTCAGTTTCCCTAGTGTGATAGGGGACAGAAGACAGCAAAGAGCCAGGCTGGGCCCAACACAAATACATGAGGCACCTTTCAGTCCTACTGTACACAAGGACAGCCCCACACTACCCAAGAGGCCTGTCACACATTCTTTCATTGGGCCTCTAGAGGTCACTAAGACCATCTTCCACTGGCCAGATTTGGTCACCTCACCCTCTGCTACAAACACTGACCAGCTCCTGTTTCCTCAGGAAAAAAATCCTTGTCATGGCTAGGCTTACTGTCCTTGCCCACTCTGATTTCTCAACATCACACCCCCAAAGCCAGGCCAAGTACCTCAGCCAGGCCATGCCCCCTCGGTCTAGACCACACCCCTTCTGACAGGCCCCGCCCCTCCCATCAGGCCCCTCCAGCTAAGTCATACTCTGGTGCTCTCCCTGATCTCTAAGCTTTGCACGTAACAGTTCTTTCCTTAGCATAGCTCTATTCCCTGCCTCCTTTGTCTCACAGTTCATTCTCAATCACAGAAATGCAGTTCTGGCCCACCCAGAAAGACACAATGGCAAACAGGAGGGTAGCACATCCTGCTGTGTCTGTCTCCAAGGACAGTGACTGGACCCCTATTATCAAAATTTCAGTGAGAGGTGAAGGCTGGGCTGCCATGGAGGAGACGAGCAAGGGCAGGAAATTCTCTAAATATTTTGATCACCTCCTAACCTAAGAATGAAGTCAGACTGTAAATACTGAGCAGTGACATTCCTGCACTCTTGCCCCACCTGGCTCCTAAAAAGGTGGTAACAAGGGCTATACCACATCCTCAGAAACCTTAAGATCCCTCTTGTGGGAAACTGAGAAGCCCAAGAGAGAAGACCCAGCGATGCAGCGACTTTGGGACAGCAGACACCCCTACAGAGAAGCCCATGAGAAGGTGAGCCTGCCACACCTATGGAGATCACCTCTGAGTCATGATTAAACATGAACAGAGAGCTGGTCACAGTGGCTCCCACCTGTAATCCCAGCACTTTGGGAGGCCACAGTGGGAGAATCACTTGAGGCCAGGAGCTCAAGACCATCCTGGGTAACATAGCAAGACTCCAACTCTACAAAAAAAATTTTTTTAGAAGCTAGGCTTGAGTGTGGCAGATGCTTATAGTGTCAGTGACTCAGGAGGCTGAGGCAGGAGGATCTTTTGAATTCAGGAGTTTAAGACTGCAGTGAGCTATGACTGAGCCACTGTACTCCAGTCTGGATGACAGAGCAAGACCCTGTCTCTTAAACAAACAAACATGTGCAGAGAGCCCCTAACATGAAAGGCAAATACCAAAATTATCAAACAGTAGGAAAGTGTACTCAGAAAACAGAGACAATGAGTGTATATTAAAAAATTTTTAAATAAACAAACTAAAAACCCCATGATAATTCTATTGGTATCCTTAGAGAGATATGCAAAGATACTGCATCCCTAAAAGGCTATTCAAAAAGAAACTTCAAACCAAAAATGCAGCTGGGCACAGTAGCTCCCACCTGTAATCCCAGCACTTTGTGAGGCTGAGACAGGAAGATGCCTTACGGGCAGGATTTCAAGACCAGCCTAGGAAATAAAGTGAGACCCCATCTCTACAAAAAAGAAAAATGAGCCAGGTGTGGTGATATGCTCCTTAGTGTAGTTCTCAGCTATTTGAGAGGATGAGGCAGGAGGATTGCTCCAGTTCAGGAGTTTGAGGTTATAATGAGCTACGAAGATAACACTGCACTCTAGTCAGGGCAACAGAGCGAGACCCTTTCTGAAAAGAAAGAAAGAGAGAGATAGAGAGATGGGGAGGAGGGAGAGAAAAGAAAGAAAAGAAAAAGAAAACCAAAAAAATCAAAGCCCAAACCCCAAAACCGTATTTTTAGATATGAAAAAAAAATTAGCTGACATACCATAGTCAGTAAAAAGATTGAAACATGAGAAAATTTTCTACAAAGTTTTTAAAAAAGGGGGAGTTGTGAAATTGGAGAGAAAAAATAAGAAAATTAGAAGATCAATCCAAGAGGTCCAACATCTGACTAATGGGAGGCTCTAGAGAAAGAAACTACAAAAAATGGATGAAAGAAAAGCATCAAAGAAATGATCCCAAAGGTCACCTAAAACTGAAGGATACGAATTTTTAAATTGAAAGAGCATAGAAAGGGCTAAATGAAAAAAATGCCTCACACCAAAACGCACATCATCACAAAATTTCAGAATCCCAGAGACAAGGAGAAAACCCTACAGGCCTAAGATTTAGTACCTGGCTTAAATATTCCTTAAAGTTTGAGAGTGGAACGAAGAATTTTTGGACATGCATGACTTCAAAACATTGATATCTCTTCTCAGAAAAATGCCAAAGGATATACTCCACCAAAACAAGGAAGTAAATGAGGGAGAGGAAGTCACATGGATAAGCAAAAACAGGAAATCCAACATGGAAGAGAGACCAAAAAACATCTTGAGAAGGAGAATAAAGAAATATCACATGATGACAGCTGTGCAGCAGGCCTGGAGCGCAATCAGACCACATTAGACCACAAGACAGGAGGCCTCAGAAACTAGACAGCATCTGATGTATGTAAATGTAATGAAGGAGGAATTAAACCTCTCTTGGAAAATCTGGATAAGTAAGTAATATGTCAAGTGATACATATCTATGACATTGCATAGAAATCTAAGCATAAAGCATGAATTATTAACTTCCAGGAAAACCAGAAGTCTAAGAGAGGAAAAGCATCTTGGGATCTGTGATTATAAATGTCTTTCTTATGACACTCTCCTCCCTGTCTGTCTGTCTTCCCATACCTGATTAGAACAAATCCCAGGTACATTCACAACACTGGGGTTTCCTACATTGCAAGGGTATATTAGCACATAAAGGTGAAGAAAGAATCTAGAAATCTGGCTCTACTACCACCTCATCGCCTTTGCAAAAACCGCAACACTGGAGGCTCACGTTTCCTTGTCAGGAAAGTGGGCATGATAATCTTTCCCTAGCTTGCCCCAAGAATTATGATGGGCCTCAAAGGAGATTGACACACACAAGTGTGTGTGGAGAATGGGTCTGTGGGTCACTTATCTGGTCTGGAGTAAGGAGGGATTGGTCCCCCCACCAATCCGATAGCCTCTTAGGATTAGTGACCTTGAGACTCATGGGATGAAGGGCATCTGGAAGCCTGTGATGGATTTTTTTATGGATCAACTTGGTGAGACCCTGCTAGCCAATTACTTAGTCAAGCACAGGCCTACCTGTTGCTGCAAAAATATTTGGTAGATGTGGTTAACATCCCACAATTGGTTGACTATAAGCAAAGAGATTACCGTCTGTAATGTGAGTGGGCCTCATCCAATCCATTGAAGGCCTTAAGTGGGATAATTGAGTTTCATGGAGAAGAAGGAATGCCTCCCCAAGACCGAAACACAGAAATTCTCCTTGAGTTTCTAGCCTGCTAGGCTGTACCACAGACTTTGAATTTGTCGGTTTCCACAATGGCATGAGCCAATTCCTTGACATAAATTTCCTTACACACGTGCATACACACACATATCCTGTTGATTCTGTTTCTCTGGAGAACCCTGACTGGTACAAGGTCCAACCCACAAATAGGTCCTAAATGGACCCACCAACCAGGGGAATGTCCCCTGGGTTTTCAGAGCTCCAGCTGTCTTAAAGACAGTGTTACCAGATTTAGCAAATGAAAGCACAGTGTTTTATCTGGCAGCTTCCTTAGTTTCTTGTTCCTTCTACAAACACACCAACGTTTTCTCTGTAACAGGGATCCAGTGATAAGAGGCCTCCCTGCAAGGGTCTCTGGATATGCAGGTGCCCACCTATGTGCTAAGGAGGCCCGTGGGTAGGGCTGAACTCAGCTATGGGAGACCAGGAGGGCTTCCCAAGGAGGTGGCACCTAAGCTGAGCCCTGATGACAATTATGACAATGACAACCACCAATAATAAACACTTGTTGAGCATTTGAAGCCTCAGAAACCTTGAGGCAGGCACTAGATTGCTATCCCCACTTTACAGATGGCAAAAGTGAGGCTTGGCAAAGTTAGGCAAATTTGCTGAGAGTTTCTGGGCCAGAAACTGACCTGGAAGCACATTCCTGTTGCACTTAATAGCTGAACTATTGGCTCAGCTCCTGTGGCTCAAGTGGCTAAGGCGCCAGGCACGTACACCCAAGGTGGCGGGCTCGAATCTAGCCCGGGCCCGCCAAACAACGACGGCTGCAACCAAAAAATAGCCGGGCGTTGTGGCGGGCGCCTGTGGTCCCAGTTACTCGGGAGGCTGAGGCAGGAGACTCACTTGAGCCCAAGAGTTGGAGGTTGCTGTGAGCTGTGATGCCATGGCATTCTACCCAGGGGGACAGCTTGAGGCTCTGTCTCAAAAAAAAAAAAAAAACAGCTGGGCTTTACATGACAAAGGCTGGTGCTCACCACACACCTGATCCATACTCTGGATTGGGACTGGGGCTTTTGCATATATGACTCTTAAAGTCCTTGCATCAGATATTGATGGACTCTACTGTTACTCCCACTCAGAGAGAAGGAAATGGATAATGGCCATGAGCCTGAGCCCAGCAGCAAGCAGTTAGTGGAGATTGAGCTGGGAGGGACGCTGGCTGGTCCACCACCCGCCACTTTTGGGAGACTCTTCTGGTCTCATGCTGACTGCCTGCCCAAACATACTTCACTCAGGTCCCAGGTTTAAGTTCCTATAACAGGTGGGAACTCACTGGCCAAATGTGTCAGAAGTGGGGGTGGGGAGCAGCCAGCTGTAAGCTAGACTCAGTTTGCTAGGGGTCCCAGGACTCTAGGGCAAGCAGGCCATGATGATTCCAACTATCTTTAGTCCTGGTATTACAGTTTAGCTTGAAGCTTTGAGGTGCCCCTCTGGTTCTCAAGCCCAGCTCCATGGAGAGCAGAGAGGCCTGCATCTGAGAAGCCACCTATCTGGTTAATTTCTTTTCTTTTCTTTTCTTTTTTTTTTTTTGTTTGTTTGAGACAAAGTCTCACTTGGTTACCCTAGGTAGAGTGCCGTGGCATTATAGCTCACAGCAACCTCAAACTCTTGGGTTCAAGTGACACTATTGCCTCAGCCTCCGAAGTAGTTGGGACTACAGGTACCCACCACAATGCCCAGCTATTTTTTAGAGACAGGGTCTCACTCTTGCTCAGGCTGGTCTCGAACTCGTGAGTTTAGGCAATCCACCTGCCTCAGCCTCCCAAGTGCTAGAATTACAGACGTGAGCCACAGTGCCCAGCATCTCTGGTTAATTTCTGGAGCACCCTTTGTCCCAGGTAATTGCAGAGACTGGATTTCTTTTAAGTCACAAACCTAAAGAGAGGACAAGGGCAAGCTGAAGGTGGGAGCCCTGCCACATGCCAGAGCAGTGATACTTCCCCTAGGGAGGAGGGGGCTTGGAGCCTGCCAGTCAGAAATAGCCATGGCTGCTCACCAGGCCCTACTGGAGGGCTCAAGGACTGGACAGAATAATTAAATTCCATCTTTTGCTTAGCAGGGATCACAGAAAAGACAACATTTTTCATTTTCATTTTCATTTTTCAGACACTTCTGTCAAGAATTTTATGAAGAAGAACTCGAATTCTTTCTTGGAGAAGGGTAGCCTCATATGGATGTCCCCACTGTGGAAACACAAATCCCCAAAGGACCAACTGCACCAAAGCTTAGAACATCATAGCCAGCCACTCCACCCCCAGGCACCTACATCATCAGCCTCAGAACTGTGGAACTTTCTGGTGATGTTCAGATGCACCACACAGATAAAAAGAGCAATGCTGGAGAATGAACTTGTCTCTCCAATTTTAATCAGGTGCCTACTGGGTGAGAGACAAATATACCCTGGTATGCTGACCTTCCTCTGCTAGTGAGAAGAGAAAAACCAGAGAGGTTTGGGAACCTGCTTACACAGATTATTGATTAAAGGACAGAATCAGAGCCCAGATCTTCCCTCCCCCCAAGGTCATGGTGGGCTGGGCTAGATGCCCCCAGTGAGAGCATCAACTCTTAGTGTGATGTGAAAACACGTGCCTGGACCATGGCTGGGCATGAGCAAAGTCTGCCTGTGATTTCTACACCCTACAATGGCTCTAGGGGATCTATTAACCTGGCTGGCTGAGTCTTTCTTCCTTCCTTTCTATCTCCATATCCAACCCTGATTTCAAGGAGTGATGAGTCTTGCACCATGGCTGGAACATCCCCCAAAGCATCTTTTACCCAACAAAATCTAAAGAGGAATTATTAAGTTAATTTAGCAATACTGCTGGAACATAGACAGTTTTTAAAAATCATCATAATCCTACATACAACATGTAAATATAAAAAATAATTTTAAATTGATACCATTTAGCATCATACAGTATGAAATTACTTAGGACTAAATCTACAGAAAACTAAGAAACATCACTGAGAGAAACTGAAGAACTAAATAAATGGAAAGATATACTATGTTCATGGATTCAAAGACTCAATGTTACAAATACAATAATTCTCCCCAGTTGATCTATAGATTTGATGAAATCTCACTCCAAAATGTAAATGAAAATACAAAGCTCCAAAAATAGTCAAGACCATCTTGAAGATAAACAACGAAAGAAGACATATAGGAAAGATTTTAAACAACGAAAGAAGACATATAGAAAAGATTTTTCAATAAATGATGCTAGGTCACTTGGATATCCAAATGAAACAGAAAAATAAAAGAATTTGACCCCAATCCACACCACATGAATTCAATTTTAATCAGATTGCAGATCTAAATCTAAGAGGTAAAACAATATAGCATTTTGAAGGAAACATAGAATACTACCTGTATAACATCAGAATTGAGTCCTTAGGCAGTATACAAAAAGCTCTACCATGAAGCAAATTTTTGATAAAGTGGCCCACATGAAAAGTAAGAATTTCTTTTCATCAAAAAATTCCATTAAGAGAATGAAAAAGTATCACTAGATAGAGAAGGATCCCTGGAATACATATACCTACAAAACCAGATATCCAAATGTCCAATGGTCTTATGAAGAGGGATCCCAAGTCATTAGCTATATAAGGGAAATGCAAATTAAACCACAATGTGACATTCCCACATACCTGCCAGAATGGCTAATATTAAAAAGATTAACAATTAATCTTTTTACCAAGTACTAGAGAGGCTGTGAAGCAATGAGAACTCTCATACACTGCTGATGAGAGTGTCAATGGTACAATCCCTTTAAAAAACCATTTGGCAGTTTCCAGTAAAGCTGAACATAAGGCTACTCCATGACCTAACAATTTCATTTTAGATTTCTATACAATAAAAATGAATAAATATGTTCACCAAAAGTCATGTACAAGAATGTTCATAGCAACATTGCTCATAAAACCCCCAGTTAGAAATAACCCAAGTTCCTATCAATAGTCAATGAAATTAATAAATTATCTAGTGACAAAATGAAATACCATACTGTAACAAGAGTAGACAAACCACATGCAACAGCGTGGACAAATCCCAGCCCCGTAATGTCGGATGAAAGACAGCAGATGTAAACAAGTATGTACCATTCGATTTCATTTATCTAAAGTTCAAAAATAAGCAGAAGAGTCTAAGGTGTTGGAATTCAGATTAGCAGTTACCCTTGGGGAGAGTCATGATATAGAAAGAGGCAGGTCACGAAAAGGTTCTTTCTTGATGTGCGCGCTGGTCAGTTTGTGATAAACACATGAGCTGTTTTCCTAATTGTCCTAAAATGCCAATTTGACCATGTCACCCTCCAATGCTTCCATCATTCTGCTGTTGGCTGCATTCCGTGCTCTGAGCACCTCTTGCTTTTCTAGGCCTTAGGTTTCTAGAAATGGCTCCCAATCCAGCCCACTGATCAGCTAACTCCTGTGTAAGTCCCACCTCCTCCAGGAAGCCTTCCTTGACCACTCCAGGGGGACTCAGGCACCCACCTTCCCACCAATCACCACATGCCCTGTGCACTCCTTGCTCATAGCACTTAGCATGCTAGATAGGATAACCTTTTGTATATCCCTCTGTTTTAGTCCTTTTTGTGCTGCTATAATGAAATACCTGAGACTGAGTATTTTATTAAAAACAGAAATTTATTTTCTGTTTTGGAGTGTTGGGAAGTCCAAAATCAAGGGATAGACATCTGATGAGAGTCTTCTTGCTATGTCATCCCATGGAAGGTGAGAGGGCAAAAGAGAGACAAAAGGGACCTAACTGTCCTTTTGTAAAAAAAGACCCACTCTTGAGCTAGTGAGCCTACTTCCATATCAGTCTATTCAGGAGGGCAGAGCCCTCATGGTCTAACCACCCTTTAATACTGTTACAATGACAATTAAATTTGGGCAGAGACAAACATTCAAACTATAGCACCATCTTCCCTGTGAACTCTTTGAGGACAGGGGCCATGTCTCATTCTTGTATTCTAAAAAAATGGGGTGAGGCATATACCCCCTGCCACATGGGGCTGCAAGGATGCCTGTGTGTCCTCTCAGGGACCTGAACTGGATAGCTGTAGGTCTCCAAGTGGGACCCTGCCTGCCTTCCCTACCCAGCGAGGGTAAATCAGGACGAAGCTCCTATCCCGGGCTGCCTGGCAGGGAACAGCCAGGGGCAGTCAAACTCATGATGTCCTGGAGGCCAGCATTTCTCTCTGGGAGATGCCCAGTGCTCCTGGCCATCTGTCAGGGACAGCAAGGACAGGGAGGATAAGCCTGTCAGTAGGGGATGCTCACAGGTCTGCTGCCAGGAGCTGAGGAGGCTATTGACCTGTGAACTTGCTGTTTAGGCTTTTCTAACCTAGATGCGCATCAGCCAGAGCAGTAAGGCCAAGGATAAAAATTCCCAAGTCAGGAACACAGGAAAGGCAAGGGTAGAATATGTGGTCCTTACCTGGTCATTGCCTACGAACCTGAAAAAGCCATCAGGGCCCACCCAGGAGTGTGGGCAGAGACCGAGCATAGGGACTCAGGACCTCTGACTTGTGTTTGAGAAGGCTGTTTGCAGATGCTCCCATTCTGCCCTGACTCCCCTGCCAACCCTGGGAGTATCAGGGGACCCAGAAAGAGATGGGGCTGCTCTCTTCCTGCCCCAGATGACCCTGGCATCTCCCTGTCTCTCCCTGACCAGAAGAGCTTCTCCCAGCCCCCAGAAGCAGTTTCCTATTTCCACTAGAGATAGAAAAAAATGCAAGTAGCTGCCCTGGGGCAACGGGGACTTAAGATAGCGCTAAGGAAGGCATTTGGTGCCAAAGTTCGTCATGTTCTAGCTATGTCATCATAGGAAGAGAGGAACAGTGTCTTAAAATTTCACAAGAGCCAACCATCTGCCTCATGTAGAGTGACACAGGTCATGATAACAATAAAAAGAAAAAAAATCACAGCATCTCACATTCATGGAGGCAGACATTGTTCAGAGTGTTAAACCTATGCTAATGCACCATATTGTGTATAAATGAGCCTAATTTCTACAATAACTCCATGAGGTTGGGGCCATAACTATTTGCATTTAAAGAGGAAGAAACTGAGGCACAGAGAGGTTAGGTAACTTGCCCAGCATTACCCAACTAATGGACAAAGCCTGATTTAAACTCAGGCAGTCTAAGGATGGCATCTGAGCTTTAAGCACTATGCCAGCTTGCCCCAGAAATGGCCTGCCAAAGGCCCTGCCCTGGATGGCTTCTCCTAGTTCCAGCCCCACCTGTTAGTTTTTGAAATTCCTACCCCAGCCAGGAATGCAGAGGGCTCTGTTGGTCTCCACACTACTCCCCTCTTCACCCCCTGGCTTCTTCCCAGCCTTTCCCCAGGTGCCATCCTGGCCCCATGCCCAAGCTGAGAGCACTATGGCACTTTCTTTTGAAACATTAAATTAAACTCATGAAATGAAATGAAATGAAATCAACTCATTTCTTTAAGAAATCAGAACCCTCCTCAAAGTTAGTTGTGTCCCTTTGATGTCTAGCACTAACACATTCCCTTTGCTGCTTGTGTCCCGAGGGCAACTGGGCCCAACTAAAAAGAAACCCAAGCTGGAGCCAGTGTGGGGTGGGAGTTGCAGGAACCAAGGGGCTAGCCCTGGAGAGGTGCCTTAGGGTAGCAGCAGTGGCTCTGGACCCTCAGAGGGTCAGGGCCCTGCTGCTGCTGGGGTACACAGGAGGGGGGGGCAACAGAGAGACCATATGCCAGCTGGAAACATGCAAGAGCATGTGTGTCCGTGTGTGTGTGTGTGTGTGTGTGCACACTCAGTCTAAGTGGGGGGGGGCCTGTGGGGGTCTCTCTCTATGTGTGGATACTTGTGTGCACACTGTTTCTGGCTGGCTGGCTCTATTCCTGATTCATCACAGGTGGAAACTCAGAAACATCCTCCATTTCTATAAGGCCCCATGATTTGCAAGACACGTTCATACCCTTTATCTCACTTGGCATCTCTGTGTGGGTGAGGACCCGACCATCTGTTGTCCCCATTTATAGCTATGCAGAGGGCAGCTTGGAGGGAGAAGGGACTTGTCAGGTCACAGTGGCAGAGCTGTGACAAAAATCCTAGTGACCTCCTCTGGACAAAGTCAGGGACTCTCCCAATGCTCCTACCCCTACCCACAGCCTCTCCAGCAAAAGGAACCAAAATGAGCACCAAGAGGCTAAAGAAGGAGGTATCTTAGGCTATTTTCACACTGCCATAAATGAATCCCCGAGGCTGGGTAATATGTAAGGAAAAGCAGTTCATGTGGCTTATGTTTCTCCAGAATGCACAAAAAGCATGGCACCAGCATTGCTTCTGGTGAGGGACTCAGGGAGCTTCCACTCCTGGTGAAAGGCAAAAGGAGGTGGCAGTGTGTGCAGAGATCACAAGCAAGAGAGGAACCAAGAGAGAGGAGGGAGGTGCCAGGTTCTTTCCAACATGCATTCCTCAAGGGAGGTCAGAGTAAGATCCCACTCACTCCCATAGAAATGGCACCAAGCCATTCATGAGAGACCTGCCTCCTCCCAACCTAAACACTTCACATCAGGCCTCACCTCCAACACTGGGGATCAGATTCCAACGGGAGACCTGGCAGGGCCAGGCAATCCATGTCCAGATGATAGCAGATGGGGCTGCTGGGCCCTGTTGCCCCTTATAAGCTGTGAGGTCAGGGGACAGCCTCCCTCTCTGTGAGCATGTGCCTTCCACAGTGCACCGCAACAAACCTGCTCAGCCCCTACCAGCACCTGCTGGGGCTCCCTGGACAGGGAGTGGGGTTAGTCTCTGGGAACTGCACTGAATCCTCAGGCGGGGCACAGCCCTCTCTGGGCCTCAGCCTCCCATTAGTCAGATCCAGGGACCAGTAGGACCTCTTGGACATCAGTAAGTGAATCAGTAACCTGGAACCAGAAGGTATGAAATCTGGGGCGTCCATCTCTCCCTACTTCCCCTGGTGGAAAAAGCCACTGAGTTTTGCTTCCTGTGAGCAGATAGGTCACATTGCTGAGGCTCATCCTCAAACTTCCAAGTTGAACTGTGATCCCCTGTGAAGTTCTCCAGGGCTGCAGCAGCAGCCTATGTGCCTGGGAGATTCTGGGCAAGGCTGCCGTGCAGGGCAAGGAACTAGATGTCCTGGTCCCATCCCTATAGGGCTCATCTGCTCCCTATCACAGGCCCTCAGTTTTCCTCCATAATGGGGTGATAGTTCCAAAACTGTGTAGCCACGAAGTCCTGTCCAGACCTTTGCCATTGCCCTGTAGAGTGCTGTGGTCTTCAATCTCTGCTGTTGACCAAGGAGGGTCTGCAGGCGGAGGTGAGCTCTCCATGTCTGTTTTCAGGGCAGGGGCAGCTGCTGCTATCCCAAACCCCTCAAGAACATTAAGGGGCTGAAGGGGATAAAGGGACCTGAGGGGCTCCTGGGGCAAGCCCACCAAGCACCTGCCAGGGGCAGCTTAGCCAGGGACAGCATAGAACTCAGGGTCCTAGGGGCACTCCCAGATTCCAGGTGGCACAGCCTTTTGCATTCAGACCATTTGGAGAGAAACCCATTTAATAAGTTCCTGATCACCCCATGCTCTAGCAGAGGGCATGAGTTATAGGCCCCTACTGTGCAGACCGCTAATGTGAGGGCAGTCACCTTCTAGGGGTATCCAAGTATGGAGAGCGGCTGGCCCTTATGTTAAACACCAGTCTCCACAACGCCCACTCCCTGCCCCCACCAGCTGGCAGGCTTCCTGAGCCCTGGACTCTGAGTTTAGATGCGTGATTTTTCTGAACGCATTGCTGCTACCAAGTGCTTTCTTCCCACTTCTCACTGCCTGTCTATAAAGATGACAAGAACAAGCGACACACTCCCTGGAACACCTGCAATGCTCCCCTGGGTGTTATAATTGTTTTCCACATCATAGGTATTTTGATTCTTCCTTTATAGCTGATTAAAATGAAGACAAGCAGTTATGAGGTTGTCCCAGTTCCCCCAGGTGGCAAGGGGCAGGCACCCAGATCAGAGATGCTCCAAAGCCCAGGTTCTTGCCTTAAGAATTCCCTGATTTTGCCATCTTGGAAAACTCATGAGCAAGTGAGTTAGAACTGTAACCTTGGGGAGAGTTCCCGGAAAAGGCACATGAGCATTATTAGTGCCTGGTTTGGATGCCCACTGGGGCCGCTCTGACTCTGTCATGATTGTGTCACTGACTAGAAAGATAACTCACCTCTGAACAGGTGCACATAACAGGTTATGGCAGGGCGGTTTGATTGCATTAACGTATTTGTCATTAGCACTATTCCCAGTGGGTTACAGAGTGGCTTTCCTCCAAATTGGCTCTGGTTGGCAAAAGTCCCAGAATTGATGACATGATAATGGAAGGGCAAGAATCCTGCAGGAAAAAGTACTTTTTGGCTCTCAGTTGAGAATGGTTTGGGTTCTCCACAGCTGAGGACACTTCGATGAGGGCAAGCTGGGTTACAATTTGCTCAGTGGAGAGATTGCAAGTCTTCCAGGAATGGAAGTGGACTTTCCGAGGAAAGTCCCTCAGGACTTGAAAGGGATTTCATTACAATAAAAATAAGTGATCCAGTCTCTGCAGCCATTTGGAGGGGGAATACAGTGGCGGAGGTGGGGGGGGGGTCCTCCCTGCTTATGTTTATCTTTCAGGGTTCAGTGATTCAGCTGCTTCTCTTGGGTGGATTTCTGAGGATCAGGTTGTTAATCTGAAGTTATTGTTTGAAGTGCTCTTCCTCTTTTTTCTTCATCCAGAAAGAAATCATAAATATCTCCAGGGTCCCATAGAGCTGGCGGCTGGCAGTGCTTTGGCTTGAAAGATGACACCGAGCACAGCCAAGGGAGCTGAGCCCTGTAGTTCCTGACCCACTTGCACATGGGGTCAGTGCTGCCATGCTCTGTGTCACTGGGAAAGAATCCTTAACAGAGCTGCACGCCTAAAGTCAAGGGGCCATGAGGCAGAGCCACAGAGGGGCCCTCCAGACCATGGGGAGGGTTGCCTGACTTCAGCAGGGGCTCTGAACCCCAAAGGGCTGCACCAACAACCTCTACCCTCCTGCAGTCCTAACCACTGAAGGCAATCAGCTCTCCAGAGGAACAGGCAAGATTTCCCCCAAAATACAGCAAAAAGGAGGCAAGTCTCTCTGGCCATTGGGACTTTCAGAGGGAAATGATAGCAGAGTTTTAAACACTAAAGACAGATCACAGGCAAGTCTCTCTGGCCATTGGGACTTTCAGAGGGAATGTTTAGAGTTTTAAACACTAAAGACAAATCACTGGCTCTTCCCCTGCAGGGGTGGAACTTGAAAGATAAGGAAGGAGGAGCCCTGGGGACCCAATCTGCATCTTCTTCAATGGCCAAATGCTCCCTTTCCCTCTTGGGTCTCTGCTCCTCTGAAGGCAAAGTGAGGGCCCCAGGTGGCTGCCAGCCTCAGGTGAAGATTCACCTGGCCCCCAGGAGAGACCCTGGCCTCATTGTGGGGCCATCTGCATCCCGGTGATTGGTCAGGGGAGCTGGGAGGGGAGTGTGGGTACTCTTTCTAATGCTGGAGGCTGAGCCTTCTGGGGTCTCTGTTAGAGGAGAATCTTTGGCTGAAGGGACCACCAGACTGACCTCTTGTTGGCTCAGAGCAACACGTTTTTGAACATTTTTTAAAAGGGAGTAAGCCTTTCCCCACTCCACAAAATTGCTTCCCAGATCCCGATGGGTAACAAATGGAAGGGAAGCTGCTCTGTCCACAGCAGGGGGGATAGGAGCACCCCCCCGCCCCGCTATCTCCTGCCCCCTGGGCTCAAGGTGGTCAAGGGATGGGCAGGTCTGAATCCCCCCACCCTGGGTTCTTAGGCATCCAGGGGAGTAGCACATGAATGAGACCCATGTTCTCTGGGGATGTTGTGCTCACATAGAAGCTGCCCGCTCCATGGCATTGGGCAGTCTGGGCTCATCTCCCAAGCGGCTGTGTCAGCTCAGTGATCCAGTCTCTGTAGCCATTTGGAGGGGGAATACAGTGGTGGAGGTGGGGGGGGGGTCCTCCCTGCATATGTTTATTTTTCTGGGTTCAGTGATTCAGCTGCTTCTCTTGGGTGGATTTCTGAGGATCAGGTTGATCAAAATTGCTTCCCAGATCCTGATAGGTAACCAATGGAAGGGAAGCTGCTCTGTCCACAGTAGGTGGGATTGGAATGCCCCCCACCCACCCACCCAGCTATCTCCTGCCCCCTGGGGTCTTGGGTATATTTCTGAGCTAAGTATGAGTAGACAGCTGTCATACTCCTGAGCCAAAGAGGGGCAGCCTGACCTGCCACTTCCCCCCGTACCTACTGGTCAGCTGCCGGCTCCCCCTACCCAGTCCAAGTCTAGCTGGATTCTAAGGCATCCTGTCAAGGTGGGGTAGGGGAAAGGAGCAGGGAAGGAAGGATCGTGCGGCAGGTGGCAGAGACTTCTTGACCCTCAGGGTCAGACTTGGGACCACACCTTTCCTGGCAGGAAGTTGCCATGGCAACTAAAGGAGCACTTGTTGGGGTTCCTTTGCCCACCTGGCACAGACCTTCCCTAAGGATGGGTTTTTCTTCTGACTGCCTGTATTTTCCAGCCTGGAAGATCATGCAATACAATCTGGTTCTTTCTTAGGGATGCTTTCCTGTTATTGCCCCCTGAATAGTTTAAAACACATTTGAGCAACACAAAGGCATTTGTGTAGGATCTTGCAAAGGTTACCTGACAGCTTAAAGCTTAGTCACCATCTCTCTGGGACCACAGCCTCCAACAAGCTGTGTGACCTCAGGGAAGTTACTTAGCTCTCTGAACCTCAGTTGTTTGGCACATAAAACAAAGGTAATCAAGGCCATCTTCTGGGGCCCCTGAACCTGCTAGAGAATGCAGGATTAGACTGCATATCTGGGAAAGGGTAGAAGTTATTTGTATTATTATATTAAAAAGTGAATTTCTCATTCAATTGCAAAGACAGGAAGGCTCTTAGAATTATCACACTCAGTCCTTCCTTTATACAGATTAGAAAACAGATCTGGGTGTTAAATAGCTTAGGGCCCCAATTGCATATTTGAATAGTGGCTGACCCAGGGTTAAAACACAGCTTACCCTCTGAGGGCGGCACCTTGTTCTTCCCCCCCTCAATCATTTATACCATAGTAAGAATGAGTCTTCACGGTACCACTAAGAGCTCAAAGTTCTAGAAAATTCTGTTCAACTCTCCTTCCAGAGAGCCTGAGAAGGTAGTCTTGTTCATGGCCCAACCCAGAAAAGGTAAGAGAGAGGGTCCTGAATCCAGAAACACCTTTATCAGTGGCACCATCTACAAGCAGGTTCAAGGAAGGGGACAGGAAGCCCCCTGTGCTCAGGCACGGAGTGTGGTTACTAGGTTGGGGATCCTGTCACCTTGTCTTTCAGCACCCAGATGCAGGCCTGGAGCAGCACAGACAGCTTCTGGCCCATGGGCAAAGCTGGCATCCACATGGTCCTATCCCAGGGTTCTGGAAGCCCAGATGGATTCACTAATAGGAGATAGGAGAAGGTTTAGGCCAGAAGTAAAGTCATTGCAGGGGCAGGAGACAGATGAAGGCTGGTCTCAGTGTCTGATGCCTACTCTCTGCTCACGGCTGGGCTAGAGCCTTGTAGGAGGAGGGAAAGGGGCGCAAATCTCCTCCTTCCAGCCTTTCCGAGCTTAGGGACACGGTGGTGGTAGACAGACATAGCTGGAGATCCAGAATCTCTCAGGGGATAGTCTGAGTGCAAGGGAAGGGTGGTCTGGCCAGCTCACCCACATCCCCTTCTCCCTTTCTCCTACCCCATAGTTTTGCAGGCTGGGCCCAGCTTCTGCAGCCAGAGGAACATCTGGCTGCTTGGGAGGAGGGCCCGGACACCAGCTGACTCCAAAGAGGCAGAGTCTCAGTTGGCCCCACAGGGCCTGGGGTAGGACCCAAATAGTATTGCCCATTGGCTACAGCTCCCTGTCCCCTGCCCTCTAGGCCTGAACTGAGCCCTGAAGGACAACAGAGTCAGGAGTGAGCCTCCCCAGTGCAGTTGGGAGCTGCCTCTGGTCTCTTTTCTTCTGCAAACCCCTCCTGTCCTAGAGTCCCAGACTGTGCTGGCTCTGCTGGTGGGGTGTGTGTGAAACAGGATCTCACTGTGGTTTGAATGTGTATTTTCCACTTTGCTAATGAGGCTGAACATCTTTTTTGAGCTATTTCTGTTTCCCCTGTCTGTGAGGTGCCTGTTTGTGTCCTTGACCCATTTTCCTATTGGATTGTTCTGTCTTTTTCATGCTGATCCACAGGAGTTCTTCCTGTATTTCTGATTCCAGCCCGATGTCAATTTTATGCTTTGCAAGTATCTCCTCCCAGTCTGTGGCTTGTGTTTGTGCTTTGGTAACACTGCCTTTTGTCATAAAGAACTTTCTGATCTATTTGCCTTTTATTTCCTTACCTCAGCATACATGTATCACACAGGTTAGGACTTCCAAGGCAATGCTGAGTAGAAGTCAAAATAGCTACCTCCAAATCCCATTCATGAATTTAGGGCTCCTGTTGTCCCATACAAGTGTGATGCTTGCTGGGGGAGGCAGTAGCTCAGATCTATGTGCCAGGAAGTTTCTTTCTCTTCCTAGTTTGCCAGGAGTTTTCATCATGAATAAGTGTTGAATTTCATCCAATGCTATTCTCTCCTAATCTGTGAATGAGCTGAATTACAGGAACAGATTTTCCAAAGAACCTCATTTGGTCAGGATCTATGATGTTTTCATGCACTGCTGGATTTGAATAGCTAATGTTTTATTTGGGGGTTTTCACCTGAATCATTTATAGCTCCAACTGAGAACCCATATTTGGTGGTCACAGAGGTAGGGTCGATTTGAGCCTTAAATGTGTGTGAGGAAGAGGTCAAGGGTTTGTTTCCTCAGACTAATCTTTCCCCATCCAGAGTGCAGACAGAGGTGGACAAGCTTCCTTGTTGCCTCTGTGAGCCAGACATGGAATTTCCTGAGACGCCTCTTTCACCAAGTTTCAGCTCCAACTCCCTGCTGCAACAGAGGAACCCAAGCCCCTGCCCTGTTCTGACTCAGGTGGCCCACATCCTCATGCACCCCTACCCCACAGTGACAACAACATCCACAGCTAAACCCTCATTTCCTTGGTCCTGTGCCTGGGACAACTGGAGCTCATTCCCATCTTATGAATTTGTGTATTTTCAATAATTCTTGCACAACTGTATCTTTTACATGTATTTCTAAGCATTTGCGATGGGTCGGTTTCTAGGTTATATGAGTCCATAGTCTTGGCAGAATTGGACCTCAGTAGAATTTGGCCTTCTCTGGCCTGTAGGAAAGCACTTCTGAAGGGTCACTTCTTATAAGGGTGGAAGTAGTTAACACGAATACTATCAACCACACTGGCCTGACCCAGGGTATGATCCCATGTCCTGGAAATAAGGACATTCTTGTTCACACATGGCTCTTGGAGACTGCCATGGCCAGGGACCAGCAAGGCCTGTCTACCTTCAGCCTAGAGCAGGGCTGTGAGCTACTTTTTCTTAGGATGGTTTAATAGAACCTATAATGGCCCAGCTCCCAGTCCAGCCAGGCCATTTTTGCCCTGGAGCAATCAGGATTCACTGTAGGTGTTTGGTTTATAGCCCTCACATCAAGCACCCAAGAGTCCCAGCCTTGAGACAAGTTCCTGCTACCCTCATTGCCAGGGAGTCTCCTGTGCCGCTAGGCTAAGTGGGCTTTACTGTCCATGTCAAAGCCATGGCACCTCTAAGCATTATGACCCAATGATAGGAGAAGCCTCAGTGTTCAGTGTGGCAGGCCAAGGAATGTCCACGTGCTGCCTTCTGACATTGACTGCACTCAGACAGGCACACAGGTGAAAAGAGTGAGATGCTCAGTGCTCTGAATCACCCTGTGTGCTGGCTTAGAAGAGCCCCCAGTGCTGTCAGAGGCCTAGAAACTAAACCATGGGCCTCCAGGGGCCTCATTCTCAGCTTTAGCCCACCCGCCTCTGGCTGAATCTGGAGCCTTCTGGGGGTGGGCATGGATCCCTGCCCTGGACCTCAGCAGTCCCGGCCTTCATCTGGCAACAAGCACTGATGACCCTGGCCAGGTCGGCACCCTAGCCTCCATAAGAGGTACTTGGTCCGAGGGCATAGAGGGAGGAAGTCAGTGCACATGGGGGGCTTGGCAGCCAGGCCTGGAAGTCTGGTGGCACCAGGCCCAGGTGTTCACCCCCAGGAACACATCCTTGGAGGATGGTTGTGGCAAACAAAGTGTTCCCTTTGATCCAACACAGATGTTAGGACTCTGATCTGAGTATCCTTATAGTCAAGGAAACTGAGGCACAGAGAGGGTTAGCATACACCAACATTAAGAAAGAATGTAAATGTTCTCATTCTAATTCCAGAGCTCTTTCTGTTCCAGGCCAACCCGCAGTGGGAGCAAAAGAAGCTGACAGAAGCCTCAGGAGAAAGATGTGGGCCTACCTGTGGGCATGCATGTGCATATCTGTGTATGCATGTAAGTGCGTGCCTATGTGAGTACGTTCAGGCGATGTCCTCATGTAGACCCACCTTAGTCACAGCCAAGCAATGGACATCAAAGGACCAGGGTCCATGTGGGAGCTTAGGGCTCCCTGGGCACAGAAGCCACTGCCCCTTAATGCTCTGGGTAGAGCTGGACTATTGCCCTATTTAGCACCATTTGTTCATAAGGAGGCTACAACCCATCCTTGGGACAGGACATGAGGGCTATGAACTTGATCAAAGTCAGCAGGAACCAGGCCAGATGCAAATTCAAGGAAGCATCAAAGCCTCCTTTACTCTCTCTATGAAAAAGGAGGAGGGAGTTTCTTACCCTGAGTAAAGATAAAGAAATAGACAATCCAAGAGGAGATGGGAGCTAATCAAGAGTATCTAGTGGATACATGGCACAGGCCTAGACTTGAACTTGATTGGTCTGACCCCCAGCGCAGTGTTCCTTCCTCCAAACCATGCTTTCTGCCTAGTCTGGGAGGCTTCAACTGGACAGTAAGTCCCTCCATCTTGGACCAACCATCTCTGGGCTAAACACAGACCCCTGCAGGCCTCCCATGAAAGTCAGCAGAATCAAGGGAGTTGAGGAGCCCTGCTGCATTGATCCTGCAAGGAAGATGGCTCCTCCAAGCCTTATGATTTGATAATAGGAGAAACCTCAGGATGCAGCTTCAAGTGAGAAACTTTTGCATCCAGCAACTGCCTGGAAGGACTGGCTCCAGCTCCCTGGAGCTGTTGAATTCTTGGAGGCAGTGCCTGCTGGATCTATAAGTGGCTCCAACAGATTCAGAAGCCTGGGAAGCCAATGGGTGTCAATCTGGTCCAGGACCCTGGGTCTGGCCCCAGGTGATGAGATCAGATTTGGTTGTTAGGAGGTGCTCCCAGCTGAGTGTGGGAGGACAGGGTCCACTTCCATAGAGGAAGGGGCTTCCTCGCTTCTAACATACAGTAGGTTCTTAGCTCTGGGGACTCTGCAGTGCTGCTGAGTGAGAACAGCCTCCTGCCTTTGGAAAACCTTCCCCAGATCTGCACTCAGGTGGACAGTGCTGAAAGTACTTTCTACAGAGAAGAAAGATCTCCTTCATTCCCAGTCGCAGCACTGACCATAGCTGACAACCACAGTGTCTCCCAGGCCCACACCTGACCCCATGGGACCAGGCAGCTGCAAGGAGCTGGTGACAGAGCCCAGCCTGGGAAGACCAATGACATCTAATATTCAGTCTGACATCATCTGGCTGCAGTTCCCAGAGACTAAAATTAGGCAGAGGAAATTCAGGATGTTGCTTCAGATTTCCAAAGAAAACAGGAGTGTGGGCCAGAAAATAGATCATAAAAGAATTTTTGTGACTCAGTCCCAGCTAGGGAAAACAGGCATGAGCCCCACTAATGGGAAGAAGCAAAGGAAGCTTTTCTCCTCTCACTGTAAGGGAGCCCCAGACTCCCTGTGCTAATACATTCCCACTAGGGGGTTCTCACTTCAGCCCCATTTTACAGGTGGGTGGGAGAGATGCTGGGCCCAGCCCAGGTTTGCTGGAAGCAGCTGAGCTCCATCTCTTCCCCTCCTGGGAGGGTTGGAGAGGTCCTAAAAGGCCTGCTGCCCAATCCACATTAAATTGTCTATCCCTAAGGCCTAGCTAAGAAAGGGCTAGGCCACTCAGGTGGAGGGGAAAGTACCTTGAAATTTGCGACCCCTACTCCATATGAAATGCAGCCCAGAAAGGATTAGTGTTCTCTCTTTGTTCTACCATCTGAGCTAAAAAACCTAAGGTTTGGGTTCCATGAGTGATTGGAGAACCCTCTAAGTTCCTGTAAGCAAGAGACTCTGTGCCTGGGCATGGGCATGCTTCAGGAGAGGGTCCAAAGTTTCATCTGATTCTCTATATGGGGTAGGAATGGGGATGTCGACAACCCACCAAAAGTTGAGACCATTTATTTGATTGTCCAGTTCAATTCTTCTTTTTATAGATGAGGAAATGGGGCCCCAAACAGGTAGGATTATTTGCCCAAAGTTACATGGCTCAAGAGGGGCAAGACTGGGCCAGGCTCCCAGCCAAGTTTAGCATTTCCTCAATCAAGGTCCTTGTGCAGATGATGGTGGTAATACCTTATTAGGTGAAGGTCAACTGGGCATTCTGACACTTAGGCAGGTGTAAAGATGGAGAGAAGGAAATGCTTGGGCAGGAAAATATAATGAAGCTAAGAGTAAGTTGGGGTTTAAGAAATAGAATTTGGAGAGCCTCCTCCATTGTCAACCATCAGACACAAACGGGTTAGGATTAGGGAAGCATCTAGGAAGGGAAGCATCTCCAGGAGGCTCAAGAAAACAGAGGTTTCACTTCTGGCAAAGGTCAGAGGAATTTCTTCAGGGGCCTCCCCAAGAAGGAGGCTGAGTGAGGTCTCCAACCCCTCCTGGCAGGTCCACACCAGCACTGAAGGAACCTCTCTAAAAACAGCCATCTCTAAAAACAGCTAGGTGTTGTGATGGGCACCTATCCCAGCTACTCAGGAGACTGAGGCAAAAGGATTGCTTAAGCCCAAGAGACTGAGGATGCTGTGAGCTATGATGCCCTGCACTCTACCCAGGGCAACAAAATGAGATTCTGTCTCAAAAACAAAACAAACAAACAACCCAGAACTATATATCTATGAACAAATGATTTTCAACAGTGAAAGTCAGTAGAGAAAAATAGTTCTGAGAATAACTAGATATCCACATGCAAAAGAATGAAGTTGGATCCCTACCTCACGCCATACATAAAAATTAACTCAAAATGAATCAACAAGCTAAATATAAAAGCTAACAACACAAAACTCTTAGAAGAAAATACAGAAGTAAATCTTCATGACCTTAGATTTGGCAATGAATTCTTAGACATGACACCAAAATCAGGGGCAACAGAAGAAAAAAATAGATACATAGATAAATTGAACTTTATTAAAATTAAAAACTTTTGTACATCAGTGCATATGATCAAGAATGTGAAAAGACATCCTACAAGATGGGAGAAAATTATTTGCAAATTATATATCCAATAAGACTTAATATCCAGACTATAACTTATAACTCAACAACAAAAAGACAAACAGCTCAATTTAAAAAGGGGCCAAGGACTTGAATAGACATTTCTCCAAAGAAGATGTACAAATGCCCAATAAGTATATGAAAAAATGCTCCATATCACTGATTATTAGGCAGACATAAATCAAAATCAAAATAAGATGTTACCTCCCACCCACCAGACTGGCTATAATTTTTTAAAAAACAAACAGAGAATAACAAGTGTTTCATGAGGATATGAAGCAATTATGGCTCAGTGCCTGTAGCTCAGTGGCTAGGGTGCCAGCCACATACACTGGAGCTGGCGGGTTCGAATCCAGCCCGGGCCTGCCAGATAACAATGACAACTACAACCAAAAAATAGCCAGGCATTGTGACAGGCACCTGTAGTCCCAACTACTTGGGAGGTTGAGGCAAGAGAATCACTTAAGTCCAAGACCTTGAGGTTGCTGTGAGCTGTAATGCCATGGCACTCTACCCAGGGCAACATAGTGAGACTGTCTAAAAAAAACAAGAAGAACCTTTGGTGTACATTGCTGGTGGGAAGGTTAATGGTGCTGGTGCTGTTGCAGTGGAAAACAGTGTGGTGGGGGCTCAAACAGTTAAACACAGAATTACTACCTGACCCAGCAGTTCTACTTCTACATATGTACCCAAAAGAATTGAAAATAAGTGTTCAAATAACTAACTTGTACACACATGCTTATTGTTCATAGCAGTGTTATTCACAGTAGCCAAAAGGTGAACACCCTTATATCCATAGACAGATGACAGACATAAAAAAGAATTTAGTAATGATACATGACACGACATGGATGGACCTCCAAAACATTATGCTAAGTGAAAGAAGATAGCCACAACAGGTCACATATTGTGTGATTCCATTTTTATGACCTATTCAGAATAGATAAATCCATAGAGACAGAAAGTAGGGTGGTGCATTCCAGAGGCTGGAGGGTGAGATGAAACGGGGCTGAGATGGGGAGAAAGTGCTTAATGGATATAGGGTTTTAATTGGGAGTGACAGAAATGTTTTGGAACCAGAGAGAGGTGGTGGTTATATAATACTGTGACTATACTAAATGCCGCTGAATAGTTCACTTTAAAATGGGTAATTTTATGTTGTGTGAATTTTATCTCAATAAATTACTTTAAAAATAAACCAGAAAATCTGTTACAAACCACAAGGTATCCTTCCCTGGGCTGGATGCTCCTCACCCCTTCTCAGACCCCTAAACCAATAAGTTTTCTACAACTGTTCCATGGAGAGCCCACGCCAACCTTTTCCCCAAGCTGAGTAGCAAAAGATGTTCAACCTAGACCTGTGGGCTTTGCTCATGCTGCATGGGCCCTGCCTCAGGGATGACAGACACAGTCATGCCCCAGTAGGAAAGGTCTTGGTCTGAAATGGCACCACTTCTCCTTAGAAATGACACCACTTCCTGTTTGAAACATTAACCCCTTCAGTCCCAAGCATTCCATTTCCTTCAAAAAGGCAACTACCAACCTAATTAGAAAATTCCTTCCCCAGACACTTCACCTGGGGCTGCCCCCACAAACACTGCTTCTCTTTGGGGCCAATTTACAAAGCCTTTCTCACTAGCAGCCTGGTTTGAGTCTGAATGAAGGCCTGACGCAGTTATGGCTGAGGCTCAAAGAGGTTTGCCACTCCCCCAGGGCTACAGAGAAGCAGGTGGCAGAGCTGAGACTTGACTCTTATGATCCTGGCTAATGTGATGCCCATTCTACTTCCTGCCTCCTGGTATATGATCTCATAGCTACTACAGAGATGGCCTTGATGCCAAGAAAAAAATAGTCTGGGCACCACCCTTCCCACTGTACCTGCCCTACCCTTTCCTTTCTCTGACCCAGGGTTGCAGGCCCTGCCCACCCCACACTGTACCTCCAGTTCTAAGACTTCAGGTGAGAAGCCAGTAGCCCCTAGAGACTGCCATAATCCCCTACTTCTCCCAAGGAGGCAGGACAGGCAGAGCTCAGACCCACCTCTGTAGTTGCTCAGATTAGGCTGGAATCCTGGATCCATCCCTTAGTAGCCAAGCGGCCTTGAGAAAGTTACCTAACCCCAAAGGCCTCAACATCCTCATTTGTAAAACAGGATTGTGACTAGGGAACTGGATCATGAATAGGGTTGCTATTGTTAGAATTTAATAATTCAATAAGCTCGCCATAGTGGTCAATCAGTGATAATTGTTATTCACTTTTCCTTCTTGGCTTCCTTTGTCATTTATTCCACCTATTAAATAAAGGACATTTGCTAAGAAAATCTCAATCCATTTTGCCTTTTTGAACTGAGGACCAATGTAAAGACTACTTTGCTTAAAGCCAGAGTTAAACAGCAAAATGCTCAAAAAGAGTTAAGCTGATTCTCAGGACAAACTCTGGGAAGTTTCTACTCCAAGACCAGTGTCAAATAGCTGGTGTTTAGGCTAGACCCAAATAAGACCTTGCCCTTGTCAGCAAGAAGCTTAAAGCCCAAGGACATCCAAGGGACATCCAAGGGACAAGGATAGCTGTTGCTAGAGCTATGCCACAGGGGTACCCAGGGACTGGGGTCTGGAGGAGAAATGGAGGGGCGCCTGCCCGATCCTGGCCAGGAAAGTCTTTCTAAGAAGTTGACATGGCAGAGAACAGGTAGGTGGAGGGGTTGGAGAGAGTTCTCAGCAGAAAGCACGCGCAGCAGGGCAGAGGTGAGGGATGATAACAATAATAATAGAAAACCAAGATAGCATCACAATGTGTCAAGCCCTGTTTGGAACACCACAACCCCATGAGAAAGGTATTCCTAGCATCCTCATTTTACAAATGAGGAAACTAAGGACACAGAGGTTAAGAAATAACCTAGCAGGTACAGGGCAGAGCTGGGATTCTGTCTCCAAAGTCTGCATTCTTCATTGCCATGTTCTAGTGCATTTAGAGAACCTCAGACAGCTTCATAAGATGTGAGTGGGGCAAGGTGGTGAAAGTGAGGCTCAAGAGCTAACAGGATCTTGGAAGCCACCAGCAGATGGATGCAGAGTGCATGGTTGCATGCACAACCCTAGGGGGCGCCATCACACTGCCCGGTCATCATAGATTTGAATATTTATTACAACAGCTTTCCAGCAGATGGCAGTCACGTGCCTCGAGGAAGCGGTGCCTTTTCCTTTTCTGCACAAAGAAACATATGCAGTTTGGCTTATATCCAGAAGGGGATGGGAAGCCACTGAAGGGTCTCAAACAGGGAAGGGAGATATTTAGATTTCCGTTTTAGACAGCTTGCTCTGGGTGGGGGGAGATTGGAGATATCTGAGGTCCTCTAAGTGATGGGTGAGATCTAAGCTAAGAAATCAGCAGGGGGGCAACAAAGAGGAGATGGTTCAAGGGTTGGATAGACAGAAGGATCTATAGGACATGCAGATCCCCTGGAACTGGGGTAGCCAAGAAGAGGAGAGGTGGGACTTTGAGGTTTCCAGATTCAACAGCGGATAGACCAGAAAGAGCGAACAGAGAATTAGAAGTGGTTCTGGGGAGTAGCTTTTGTTATGGTTTAGTTTGTTTGTTTGCTGGAGACAGGATCTCTGCTCTGTAGCTCTGTCACCCTGACTAGAGCACAGTGGTGAGATCATAGCTCACTACAACCTCAAACTCACGGGCTCAAGAGATCCTCCTGCCTTAGCCTTCCAAGCTAATTTTTTTTTAAATGTTTTATTTGTAGAGATAGGGTCTTGCTGCATTGTCCAAGCTGGTCTCAAATTCCTGGCCTCACA
The DNA here is from genome assembly GCF_000181295.1 of Otolemur garnettii. Classification (NCBI taxonomy): domain Eukaryota; kingdom Metazoa; phylum Chordata; class Mammalia; order Primates; family Galagidae; genus Otolemur; species Otolemur garnettii. The sequence continues at coordinate 406,475 of NW_003852472.1, read as the reverse complement.
TGATCCTCTGGCCTCAGTCTCCCAAAGTGCTAGGATTAAAGGTGTGAGCCACTGTGCCTGGCCAGAAGTTGCTCTTGGACATACAGGGAAGGTAGAGGACACCTAAAATGGATATTGGGAGAGTGGTTGAATCTCAGCACATAAGTGTTCAATCTTAGGTGTTAGCACCCTGGGAATTCCCATGGTTCAAATTATCTTGCAAAGCTGTCAGGAGAAAGTTAAGGGGCAAGTCAGGGTGAAGCTATGGTGGGACCAGGAGTCACTGCTCTCTCCTATACCATGATCTTTAAATATATTCTCTCCATGGGGGCCACAGTGCCTGCTGACTAATAAGGACACCTGAGGTACCTCTTTTGCAGTTAGGAACATTGAGGCTAGAAAAAAGGAGAAAAGGGATCCAGGGTCCCCCAGCTTGGATCCAGGGGATCCAGGGCTGGCACCAAGCTTCTCTAGTGTCTAGACCAGCCCGCCCATGGTCTGGGAGCCCCCCTTAGCCCCCTCCAGCCATAGTTGCTGTCCTAGGGGTGGGGCTGGGTGGGTCTGGCCCAGACCGGTTTGGTTTCTGCTAAGAGGCCCCCACCAGCTCTTTGATTAGCAGCCAAGATATGCTTCTTTCCAAGTCAAAAATAAAATAAAATAAAGCATGTTACAAAGTGACTCTCTCTCCTCCAATTCATTTTAATGTGGTTTTCAGCATGGGTTTACTGTGAGCAGCTCGTGTGCAGAAAAAACATGTGCTTGCAATATGTGTGCGACAGTCAGGGTTCCAGGGAGCCGCCCAGCTGCCCGCCCCAGCAACCCAGGCCGGCAGGAAGGAAGTTAAAGGCACATCAGTGAGGATCAGGTAATTGGTGACTCTCAAATATTTGTCTGAAAGGCTCTGAACGGTGTGCTTTTTTACCCAGAGTCCTTTCTCTTCCTGACCCAGGCCTGGCTCAGAAGGGAGAACTCAAAAGCTGTGGCATTAGGAGGTAATGGGGTGCTCACCTCAGAGTATGGCTTGTCCTAACTTGCTCCCCAGAGGTAGAATCAGGTGGGAGGGAAGAGTTCTCTGGCAGGCAATTGGAGACTCAAGGTTTAGCCTGTAATAACCCTGTTCCTTCCTGTTCACCTTCCACCAGCTGAGGAGAACCTTCTGGGGCCTAGTTCCAAGAGAGCTCCACTTGCCATATCCATATGAAAGGCTTTGAAGCAAATATTAGTTTGTGGATTTTTACAGTCATCCCAGTCTCTGGGCCATTTCTAAATGGTGGGGGAAGAACAGTCACACACTCTCGTGCATGTGTACACACACTCATGCACATCCCACAACATGGGTCTACACTCATGCACACCTCGACCTGTGGGCTCATCCACACTCAAGTGGACACACAGGCACATGCAGGCATTCACCCCACATGCACATGCACACGCGTGCACACACACACACACACACACACACACACAGAGCTCTCCCTGGGAGTCAGGGAATCTGGGCAAATATCAAGAATCCAGGCTCTGGGCCACGCACAGTGACTCCCACCTAGAATCCCAGCACTTTGAGAGGTTGAGGTGGGAGGATGGCTTAAGGACATGAGTTTGAGGTCCCAGGGAGTGAGGATAGGTGGATCTGGCCCACAGCAAGACCTTGTCTCTAAAAAAAATACAAAAATTAGTCAGGTATGGTGGCATACGCCTGTAGTCTCAGCTATTCAGGAAGATAGGAGTTCCAGGTTACACAGAGGCTCATGTGTATAACAGTAAAAAAATCCATAAAAAGCCTTTTGCTCCCGTCAGCCTCTCAGGACCCTGGAGCAGGATCAATGAGATGGCAGGGGTGAGATGTTTTATAAATCACAGGCCCCAGGCCACATAGTTAGCAGCTGCAGTGGCATGTCACCTCACAGTCAGAAGTTCTGGTGCCTCTTGACTGGAGAGAAGTGAGACAAAAATCCCAGATTTAAGATGAGCATAAGTGATAGCTCAGCCTTGGTCCCTAATTCCAAAGTGAGAGAGGGAGTGACCAGGGGCAAACAGGAGGTACCAGCTCACACGTGAGCCCAAGGGTGGGGAGCTGGGGTCTGGGGAGGTGAGGTCTGGGAGTCCCTGCCTGGAGCAAGGCCACTTGCCCACTTTCCTAAAGAAAGAAAGGGACAGCTCAGGGATGATACACAGTTGCCTATCTGGAAATCACCATAAATACTGACCAACGGTCAAGCAGGAGGTGGCAGACCACAGCAGAAGAGGGTTTCAGACAAGGAGGGGAACGGCCATCACCCATTCTTGACCCTCAGCAGTACCACTTCACTGGCCCCAACCCTGACCAGCAAGGAAGATCTCAAGACTGCAAGACGCACCTTGCCTGGAGACATTCCTTTGGTTCCTGTTTCATTAATACCTTGGCTGCTCTAAATGTGGTCCTGACCAGTGATGTCAGCATGCACAGGGTGGCTGGTTAGAAATGCAGGTGCTGAGGACCTGCCCTGGCCCAGCCCAATCTGAAGCTGCATTTCAGGAGGACCGCAGGTGATTCTTACTCATGGGACAGTTTTAAAATGTTGCTTATATTTCCTTACCCAGCCCTCATTCCTGGGACACACAAAACTAGGTGCACATAAGACAAACCCATAGGGCAGCAATTGCCGTGCCACCCTCAGGACCCTGCAGAGGGGAGGGGGCCTCTGCAGACCTTGCACCCAGGACACAGTTCTGGACTCCTGGGAGGAAGGCCTGTAACTGATGAGAGAAGAGATCACGAAAATGGTGTGCAGTGGGAGGGACCACATACACACCCAGGCCCTGCCTTTTGCCACATGGCCCTGAGGATCTGGAAGGAGCTGGGCAGCTCACCTAAGGAGAAGGAGGAGGAGCCACAGACTGTGTCCATCATGGACAGAGCCAGCAGATGGGCCCCACCTCAGAGACCCAGATTCACTGGCAGACACCACCCAGAGTGGCCCCCAAACCCTCAGAGGATGAGCTCCCAGCAGAGATGGGCTGCTCAGGAAGGAGGAAGTGCCTGTCCCTAGAAGTAGCCCAGAAGTTTAGACAGCCACATGGGGCACTTTGAAGGATACCATGAGCTGAGGTTCCCCTGGGCAGAGCTGCCTACCCACACTGAGCCAGGGAGGGGGCTCCTGGTCAAGTCACCCACCCCAGCCGCAGCTGCATGGCCTCTTTTGTGGATCCCTAAGCATGGGGAGGGGGGGACCGGGGGTGTGCCATTCCATCTCCTGCCCAAGCACTACACTCTCCCAGAAGCTGCCACTCCTTTTAAAGGCTCAGGTTCCAGCTTTGACTGTGTTTGCAAGTTAGAAGCCTGCTGATATGGAATGTCCAGTCCCTTCTCTGAACCTCAGTTTCCCTCTTTAAACAAAGAGTCTTCAGAGAGTCATTTGGCAGGGATAATACATCCCATGTGCATTTTTCTAGAGAGCAGCTTTGAACTAGGATTATAGAACCTGCATATACAGCCCATGCACAGGCACACACTATGCACACATAGCCCACATACACACAGGACCCATGCGTGCACATGCCCATGTACACAAATACAGTCCAGGCTTGCACACACAGCCTTGCATACATGGCTCCTGTACACCCCCCAACACACACACACACATGTTCTCACACTCCATGCTTGCAAACACACACACTCTTCATGAACATGTACCACTAACAGTTTGAGTACTCTTGTGGTCAAAGCCTTGTGCTGGGCACTGTGGGATGGACCCAGTACCTATCTCACCCAAATGGAGTGAGCCACCAAGCATGGGATCCAAGCCTGGAGCAGCTCCTGCAGGGAGCCTGGCTCCCATCTGGACAGACCAGGGAAGGCTTCCTGGAGGAGGTGCCTGGAAAATCTGTACGGGCAGAAGATTTTGGAGTTGAAAAGATGGGGGGTGTCACCTCTGAGCTCACAGCCCTACCTCTGCAAAGGGAGGGAGCCTCTCCAGACCCCACATGGTGGTCATGAGAGCACCGGGTGGGGGTGTGTGCAGGTCTCCCTGAAAATGTCTCTTGTGGCTGCCAGCCCACTTCCTCCCTAATCCTGCAGGCTTATTCCAATTGGCAGATTCCTTAGCAATATTTAACTACCTCATTTAGAAGATCAGGCAACTTTCTTTTTTAATAAGAATAAAAATAAAATACCTCCAGGTAGGAGGCTCAACTCCTGGGCTCTGCATTCAGAATCTAGTTCTGGCGAAGCTGATGGTCCTGCCCTGGGAGCTGGTGCTGTTGAACCAATATCTCCAGTTGGCTGCTTATACAAGAGATGTTAAAGGAGCATGTGACTTAGAGAGGGACCAAACACAACTCCCAGAAGGAGCCCTTGGAAGACTGAGATCACAGGGTTTGCTGACCAAAGACCCTTCTCCTCCCCAGAGCAGAGGTCTCTGCATAGGGCCAGGGGCAATAGCTTCCTTGGACCCATCATGATCTGGGAAAGATGCCTTCATCCCACCAGACCTGGTCTCTCACCCAGACCTAGCCCTGGCACCCAAGCCCTCGGCATGTTGGCCATGGGAAAGAGAGAACCCTCCACTAGACATCTCCCATGTCCCTCCTCAAACATGCTAGCTCCCGATGGAGCCCAGAGACTGAGGAGAAAAGGGAATGGTTTGCAAAAATGTCCTGCCCCTTCTAGCAAGATGCAGTTCAATAGTCCAGGATGTGCTAGGGTCTTGAACCTGCCTCTGACCCCACAGGAAGAAACATTTCCTACAAAATCAACATTAGACAGAGGCAGATCTTGTCATCAAGGCAGAGCTTGGATCAAGGCAGAAAACCTTGGTGGGTAAACAAAGGGCACTTGCTAGCTGAGTGGTCTTTGACAAGTTACACAATCTTTCTGAGCCTCAGTTTTGTCATCCGTAAATGGGGATAACAACAGTTATAAAATTATATACTATTACATACATTATACATTATATATTACTGTGATATATATATATTACTGTGATATATATAATATTATTTGACACAACATATCAATAAAGTCTGCTTCATGGCATTGTTGGGCAGACTTAGTGAGAGAGCATGCACAGAGCGCAAGTGTGGGGTTTCTGCACTAGCTGCGGCTGTTGTTCCCATTGTGAATCAGGGTGTTAAATTGAAAGTTTCCACTAAAGCACCACACTGCCAAATACCAAAGTGAATTTAGAAATGAACATCATGCAGCAAGTTCAAAGTAGGTAACAGAGAACCTGTGACACAACTTGGCCTCACCCAAGATATCAAAGGGCTGAGAAGATTTCTGGAGATTTATCCAGAGAGGATGGATTGTGCTGTGGGACCCCAGGGGCCTCTCACCATGAGCCTGGTGAGTGGGCTTCAGTGAGACAGCTCATCAGACTCCCGTACTCTGTAGCAGGAGATCTTTGCAGTCACAGAACATCCTTGCAATTACAGGTCATGGGAAGCTGCTAGGAGACTCTTGCCCTAGAAATCTAGAAGATAAGGGTGGGAGAAGGGTGAGGGATCAAAAATGACCTATCAGAGGTGGGAGCATATTGGCTTGAACCTAAAATCCGAGCACTTTGGGAGGCCGAGGTGAAAGGATCACATGAGGCTGGGATATCGAGACCTGCCTCTGCAACAACGTGAGACCCTGTCTCTGAAAAAAACACAGAAATTAGCCAGCTGTGGTATCCTCAGCTGTGTCTTAGCTACTCTGGAGGCTTAGGCAGGAGGATCACTTGAGCCCTGTGTGTGAACTATGACTGCACCACTGCACTCCAGCCTGAGCAACAGAGTGAGATCCGAGCTCAGAAAAAAAAAAATTACCTATCAGTTACAATGTATACTCTTTGGGTGACAGGGACACTAGAGGCCCCAAGTTCACCATTACACAATTTGTACATCTAATAAAAAATACCTGTACCCCCTAAATCTGTTGAAATAAATGAAACAAACAAATACAAAAAGAAATCTAGAAGATGAGTGAATGGTTGCTTTGGTAATGGAACCAATAAGCCTTGCAGGATCAGCCTGCACTCTCGGGCTTTTCTGAGCAAAGGACGTCTGGAAGTTTCCCCTAGATCAGATATGGGTCAGGCACACAGCCAGCTAGCCAGGGCATCACCTCCTGTCTAACATGAAGAATTAGGCTTCCACAGAGGAGAAGCTGGAGGTGGCCTCTGAATTCCTGGAGGTTAAAATAGACATAAACAGCTGCCAGAGGGAGTGCCTTTCCCCAGGTGACTGGAGATGGGGCATCCTTTGGGGAGAGCTGGACTTTCCCCACCTCCCCCACCCTTGGATCAACACTGGAGTGGCCAGAGAGGTGGAGTATTGCAATGGCAAAGAAGGGGAGCATGCCCCAGCTCACTGCCCTGGCAGGCCTCAGCTGGGGAAGGGGACAGGTTCAACTCTGAATCAAGGTCAGAGTTTTCTATAATTACACCTAACAAGACATTGTTGGTTAATGAATTGCAGCTTACGACCTAAACTCAGTTGGTCAAACAGTCATAGGAATGCCTAGTTTCCACTCAAGGGCAGAGGCAGACCCCTACACACTCACATGAATGAATGTGGGGGATAATTACAGAGGGGCCGTCTGACCACACCCACAATCCCTGCATTTCACATGCCAGTTTCTAGGACACAGGTGCCTGCACCAGGGACGGGCAAGTGACTAACTTGATTTCCAGCACCCCTGTCCCATCTTCAGGGAGTAGACTCCCCAGTTCTTGCTGGGACAGACCTTCACCTTCCTGACTGTGGAAGTATGAGCTGCCGTCCTCTGCCATTCCTGCCTCCCTGGTTCAGCCCTTCTCTTTAGCTAGCTCCTGCCTCCCAGCTCAGTGGATGGGCCAGGGGGACCACAGGACCTGGCTGGGCCAATCAGAACCTGACCTGGGAGTTTTTCCTCTCCAACATCAACAGGATCCCCCTTTCCTCTGGCCTCAAGTAGTGAGGCTGTGAGCTTGTGTCACTCCTGGATGTCCCCTGTGCTATGGGGAGAGACTCCTCTGAGAGAGTGAAGGTGAAACACTCAAGGGAAAGATGCAGAGGCAAGAGACAGAGATTGCAGGCAGGCTCCCTCATCCCCCTACCTATCATGAGGTTGGCTCCAGTTGACCCCTTTGTAACTTGGCTGTGGGATTCCCCTGCTGTCTATGTCCCCCTCCATGGCAATCACAACAGTGCCACTTGGTGGAGAGCTCCTCAGCTCATACAGCTGCCTCCTAAGTATGATACCACTTTGTCCTTCCAACAACCCTATGAGCAAGTCATGATTATCCCCACTGTACACATGAGAAGGTGACATGATCTGCACATGTTTTTTCCTCTGGGAACGGCTGCCACCACCGCCCACCAACATCCCTCCTTCTCCCCACCCCAAGCTGCCTCAGGGGGCACACCCCTCCCCCACCCTGTGGTCCTGCCAGGGACTTTACAAAAGGGTGACAGACTCAGTGATTATTACAGTCCCACCAGCACCAATCATGGGGCATTGGGTCTTCCTTAGTGTCTGCCCCTCAGTTTCCTCAAATGCAAAGTGGGGTGACCATCCCACCCTGCCTTCTTCTGGGCCAATGGGAGAGCATGTCTTTGGGGAGCTGGCAGCTACAGAGCATAGCCTCACTCCCTGACTTTGCGGGCAGGGTGCTAGAGAGACACAACAAAACCCCTCTGTGTCGACTCCAATAAAGAACCAACTTCTAGCAGTACTGGCCCAAATGGATATGTAAAAGGAACACCCTTAAATCCAGGTGGAGCCACCCTGATGGCCTATCCACAGACCCTCCAACCATCCTCTTAGCAACACAGGGCCCAAGATCACTTTTCAGGATTCCTGGTCTTGTTTTTTTCTTCTATTCATTCACTTATTCACTCATTCCCAAGTATTTATGGAGCAACTGGATATGTCAGGGAACACAGCAGACAAAGCCCTAGAGGAATCTACATTCTGGCAACACTAAGGTGGAGAGAGATAATTTGCATAATAAGTAAATCATGCAGCACTCTGGGGGTGATGAGGGCTGTGTCTGGAGTGCAGAGTTGGAGTGTGGGGCACACCATTTAGATAGGCACTCCCAGCTAAGAGTACCAGGAGGTGCAAGGGCCCTAGGTGGGAGTGGTTGGCAGTGCTGAGGGTTGTCCAGGGGCCAGTGGGCTGAGGTATAAGGAAGAGGGGAGCCCTGGGAGACTGGGCCAGAGAGGCAGGGGGATACCGGAAGTTGCCCCAGTGTGGGCAGGAGCCACCCATCTGAGAACAGACCCCATAGGGTTGGCTCTGAGAGGCAAACATTCCCCAGTGCATTTCTGAGGCAAACTAGAACAGGCCTGGGCAGGGGCCAAAAGCCCCCACTCTGTCCCTACTCGGGCTATGATTCAGACACAAGATTCCATCACCACCTTTGGTGTGTGCAGCTCTAAACTGAGAGTCCTAACACTCACCTGGCGATGGCCGGGAGGACATGGGAGGAAGAGGCTATGGACATCCTAGATCAGCCAGTGGCCTGCAACCTGGAGAGCTCCAGCTGCACCTCTCCCCACCTCCCCCTCCCCAGTCAACCTTCTCAGGAAGAATCATACCTCTGCTGCCCCAATCTGGAAAGCATTGAGGCTGAATGGCTCCATTTCAAGTGCAATTATTACAAAGCCTTCAGGGAATGTGAGCTCCAAAATGAAATCTCTCTGTCAAAACTTTCATTAATGTGCCATTTTGTGCTGGGATCGACTTACATGCTGTGCTCCAGCATGCTCGATGGAGACCAGATTCTCGGGGGTGCCACTCAGTGAGGAGCCTGCACCAAGCCTCCTCAGCCTTTACAAACCCCAAGAATCCATCTGTCTCCAGCCTGTAATCTCTCAAAGACAACAACCTTTTTCTTGGGAAAATGTCCCCTTAAATTTCACCAAAGCTGGCAACACACACATCTAGGAGAACATGGCACTGCTTGCTCCATTCAAAGAACATTCTCTACAGGAAAACCAGCATTACCAAATAACCCCAGTGTGTGCAGAGTGGCAAGTGCACCACACACATCCACAGCAGTGGTGTCTCGGGCAGGGTCACTGTTTCTCTGGTGATGAAAGGAGGCTGGGAGGCATCAGATGCTTGCCCCAGGCTCACCAGCGTGCTCAGAGCTAGCATGAGAACACAGGGACCCCGAACATTACTCAGTGCTCACACCACACCCTGGATGCTCTGCGTACCTGGATTTTCTCTCTCAATCATTCTAGTGTGGCAATGATGGCCCCGAGAATAGGGGCTCCAGGGAAGCACCAAGCAACCCACCACAGGGAGCGAACTTGGCTTTATTCTTCCTGTGTTGAATAAAATTGATAGGAGCCCTTGCTTGAGACTGAACTCCTGCACTAGGTCCAACAGACCAAACCCAATAGAGTTGCTCCTGCTAACGGTCCATGCCTTTAAGCCCAAACTCCAACTTTTATCTGACCTTCCAAGAAATCAGGAGTGAGAGGTAATAGCCAAATGCCCAAACATGCCAATTTTAGACAGCATAGTAAGGAAGCTCCCTTAGTTTTAACCTTTCCAAGGACTGTAACTTTGAAATGACATTCTGGTTTTTGTTCTCTCTGCTTTCCTCGGCCCTCTTCTGCCTATAAAAGTCAACCTTCCTTGCTGGCTCCTTGGAACACTCATTTTATGGTACAGTATGAGGTGGTGCCTGACTAGAATGGCAAATAAAAGCCAACTTGATCTTTCAACTAAATGTGTCATGAGTTTGTCTTTTGACACCCGGAAGGCAAACTAAAGGCTTAAGAAAGTTCTTGGACTGGAAGCCCCAGCCCTCTGCCATCAAGACAACCTCTCTTCTTAGAGGGAAACAGCAGAACAGTGACTCCCACCAGCCCCAGATCCTCTCTGTGCCCTGAAATCCTCCTTTGTGCATAGCAGGGAAAACTGACACACCCGTCTGCCATCTGTTCATTTCTCTGCTCACTAACCTTATGTGGCTCCCCACTGCCAATAGGACCAAGTCAAGTCAGGCCAGGCAGGTGACACTACCACGTCTGGCCACAAGTCCCTTCCCTTCAACTGAAGTCCCCTGTGTCCCAGAGCACATGAGGCACCTCTTGACATTCCCTAAACCCGCTTAGGTGTTGGAGGCTCCATGGCTTTGCGTGTATTTGCGGTTTTCACACCAAGAGAACTGACTTATTTCATCCAGCCAGTCCTTCCTCATCTTTCCAGGTTTACCTCTTCTGTGAAGCCCTTGAAGCCCTCCAGGGCTCCTGGGGGAGCAGGCCGCCTTTCCTCTGAGAGCCTACAGCCTGAGTTTTCCATCATGTCTAGTGTCCGGCCGTGTGGTGTTCATCTACATCTGAGTGTGTTCTTTCACTCATAGGCATGTGCTTCTCAGGGAACAAGGACTGGGTCTCATTGCCCTTAGAATCTATAGTGCTTCACATAAGATCTGACAAAGGGAAGACAGTGTCCAAATGATTTGGGTTACATAGCTTCATGGTTCAGGGCGTAGATGTTTATAGGTTATAGGTTCAAGTCCCAGTCCTGACACTTAAAAGCTGGGTGCACTTAGGCAAATTTCTCAAGGCCTCAATTTCCTCCTCTATGAAATCCGACCAATCTCTCAGGATTGTACATGTTAGCCAAAATAAAGGGAATTTGAAATAGGAGGAGCCTCCTGCTCCTTGGACCACAGGTGGTAGCTCCAGACTAATCCCATGTGGCTACTGGACTCCAGACTAATCCCATGCCACTACACTGCTTCCCAAATGTTGCAGACCCCATTTATAACAAACTAGTTCCAGAAGAAGAAAGAAATAAAGGCTCAGGATGATGTGAGGTGGACAGAAAATGCCTGTGAGCCACCAGTGTCCACTCCTTGGAGATAGAAACAATCCAGGGTCTCACTCTGATGAGTCCCTGAAGGCTCCAGTGCTGGCAGGTGCCTGCTCCTCCCAACCCACATGGGAGGTCAATAGCCCCAGTGGCCCTAGCTGACTGGTCCAGGAATGTACTGGCTTGAGACTGCCCAGTAGGAGCACTCCACTCTGGGTGATGGCAAATGGTCTTGGGAAATGTAACATCCAGTTTCCTAGGAGATGCAGGGCTGCCAGGGCCATGCTTAGTCATACTGAGTCACCTTTCTGGTCACCTTTAGAGACCCCTGAGTCCAGAGTGGCTGGATGTGGTGGCAACAAGACCCCAGGCAGCCACAGAGCATATCCTTGCACCAAATCCCATCACCAGAGGTGTTCTGGAAACTTGAAGAGTCAGGCAGCTTCTCTTGGGATGAAAGAGAAATCAGGTCAACGTGCCTTAGAAAGGTCCAAATGCCAAAGTCCCCAGTGCCTGTTCTGCCCGGCATCCAGGCAGCATCAAGCAGATGATGTTATAACCCCACGTGTTCAGCGGTTCCTCTTCCCCGGCAGCTCCCTGATAGCCTGGCATTCTCAGCGGGTGGCGTAATGCCTCTTTAATACACCACTCAAGATCTTTTTTCTCCAGGCCAGAATAGTATCAGGTCAATTACTTTCTTAAACCACAGCAGCTCCTACAGGCTGTCTTTGCCAGGAGAGTTTGGAAGCAGCAGGGAAACCTAGGGCCAGGGCCATGGTGAGCGCAGCTCCTCTCCCTGCCCAGGAGATGAATCACAGCCATTTCTGGGCCACACGTTAAGGGTCTCACTTTCAACCTGCAGCACTCTGGGCAGTGTGTGCTCCCTGCTAGGGCACCAGGCAAAGCCAAGTCATGTTCACACCATTAAACAAGGGCTGAGTAGGGAGGAGCAAGGCCTGACCCCCCACCGCTGCATCCACCTTGACTCAATTCATTTACTCGCCCCACTTAGCAAATAGCAAACATGCACTGGCTGCATCTGGCTCCATTATCTGCTGGGCACCCACCAGGCACTGCCTGGCATTCCTCTTAGTGTCGGAAATGCCAATAAAACAAGAATCCCAGCCCAAAGGGGCTCTAACTCTGGAATCCAGCCTCTTTCCAGGGTCCAAGGATGGAAATCAGAGGTTGCTGAACATTGATGGAAAATAGAATTACACTTTTACTTACACCAACCTCAACCTGAAATTTAGCATCTCTTCTTATTATGAACATAATAACAAAAACATTGGCAAGCAAAGTACCTGGGTCTTTGTTCCCAATCAATTCACGGAACTCACATGACAACTATCACTGCTATCTCGAAATACCCGCTTTGCTCACCAGGACTCTGCAACTCTGGGAGTCATCAGGCCTACTATTAAATCCTGCTATTTGTGTGTTAGTAAAGTAGCATGTGCATTATTCTATGTATAATTCAGGCTTTTTAACATTTTAATTAACTGTATTTCACAGTCACTGATGGTTCACTTTAGGCACTTAAGAACATTGTCCAGAGAGTCTATGGGCTTCAATAGATGGCCAAAGAGGTCTCCAGCACCAAAAGTGAAAAGCCACTGGCTGAACTGACAACAGTTTTCACGTAGGAGTGAGGACTCTCACTGATGGGCAAAGCCATCTGGGAGTGAGAGGGGCTTCATGCAGGAAGAGACTTCTGATCTGAGACTTTGCAGACAACTAGGGCAAACAGGGTGGAGGGAGGGGGAAGTATTCTGGCCTAAGCTTGGATGAAGGAGGGAAGAGGAGTGGCCAGGGTGATGGAGTAGACTGGGGAAGGAGCCTAGCTGGCTCTGGGGGCAGCCTGATCTGTCTTGGCCTCTCACTCCCCAGTGCAGTGAGGAGGGGACAGAATGCATTCCGGTTTCAGACAGATCCCAGCTCTGGCATTTCCCGACTGGAAATTCCTAAGCCGAGTAGCCTCTTTTCCTGCATCTTATTTTTCTCTCCTCCATGAAAAGGGATGACAATGCCCATCTCCTCTGATGATTAAATTCAACAATAGATGATGGTTGTGGTTTGCCCCGCACCCTTCCTATCTAGATGCTGCCCAAGAAATGGTAGCAAACATCATTCTGTTCCACCTGACTTTATTACTTTTATCTACTGTTTTTTTTGTTGTTGTTGTTGTTGCTATTGTTTTTCCTTAAGGAAAAATAAAGAAGCCTTTTTCAAGGAGGTTCTGCTGTCTAGGCAAAGCAGAAAATGTCCCTTCCCAGAGAGCTTTCAAACCGCACTCTAATAGATTTGGCCTCTGGGCAAGGACCCTGCCCTCTTCATTCCACTCAAGCAGGATTTTCCCAGAGGACCCCAGCCTGCCCACCTGGTCCTTTCACACTCTGTTACACCAACGTCCTCATACCTCAGGGGAGACAAGCTATTCTAGGCACAAGGCCACACATACAGCATAGCCACCAGTGCCGTGCTGGTAAATGTTTAACAACCAGCTCTCTGTAGTGTTTGCTGGTTTCTACAGTGTAAATGACAGCATGGATGATTTCTTTCTTTCTTTCTTTCTTTTTGAGACAGAGCCTCAAGCTGTCCCCCTGGGTAGAGTGCTGTGGCATCACAGCTCACAGCAACCTCCAACTCCTGGGCTCAAGCGAGTCCCCTGCCTCCGCCTCCCCAGTAGCTGGGACCACAGGTGCCCACCACAATGCCCGGCCATTTTTTGGTTGCAGCCATCATTGCTGTTTGGCGGGCCCAGTCTGGATTTGAACCCACCACCTTAGGTGTATGTGGCTGGCGCCCCAGCCACTTGAGCCACAGGCACTGAGCTGAGCATGGATGATTTCAAGTTGCCAACATGACATCGCTGCACGTGGAATTGAGAAGTGACATACAAAGTCACCTCTCATGATCCAATAGGAGGTGGCTCCAGCATATACCTGACAATATCCTGCAGGGAAAAGCATGCACACTTGGCCCCACTCTACAGGTGAGGAAAGTGAGGCTCAGAGGAGTTAAGGCTACATACTAAGAGACTAACAAATCTATGCCTTTTTGCTTTACCATAGGCCTCCCATAAAAGTGCATTATTTTCAAAACAGCCCTGAAGAGTCGATCAGGACAGATGGCCTGGGAGTGACTTGGGAGCTGGGGGGAGGCTACAGCTAGGGGATTTCTGCCACCCACGGATCCCTGGAGGGGGCTTGTTTTCAGGACAGGCCCAAGGTGACCTGCTTGCTCACAGACAGCTGCAGGAGGAAACTGAGCCTATAATTCTCCCCAGTGACAAATGCATTTTTCCAACCAAATGAACAGCCACCCAGCGGGCAGTATTTACATTTCTCCTGCAAATGCTTTCTATTGTTTTGTTTTTTCTTTAAGGATTCCCTTTTCCTGAACCAAACAAGAGCTCATTGTCTGAGCAGTTCCAGGTACCCTGAAATGTCTTTCTTTCCACTGGGGACCCCTTGATCCCCCTGTGTCAGTGGTAAGAACAAAGCTGGAAGCCTGGGATCCTTAGACGCTGCTCCCTGGCCATGGCATGACCTTGGGCTGGCCATCTCAACTTCCTGAGGCTCAGCAAAATTCACCTCTAAACGGGAGGCAACACCTGTATGCACACCTCAAAGGGATGTCTCCAGGGTAGGTGAGAGTGGACATGTGGAGCTCAGGGTGGCCACAGGCATGCAAGACACACTCAGGGCTGTCCACCTGAGCCCAGCTACGTGACCTCTGTGGTAACATGAGCAGGATGGCAAGATGCTCTCAGGGTCCCTTCCAGCTCTGGCAAGTGGACCATGTAATCACTGTCATTTGCTCCTAGGGTAACAGAGGATGGAATATACTTAGCACCCCTTCCCCTAGCTGGGCTCTAACAGTTGAGAGGTCTTGTCTTTTCCATCTGCCAACTCTGGGCAGTGCCCAGCTCCCAGGTCCCTCCGGGAAGTAAGAGGAAGGCACAGGCTGCTAGCCCCTGCTGCGCAGCCACATATTCTGACTTCATGTGCCTTTGGCTGCGGAATGTCAGGGGTTAAACCACAGCTCCTCTAACACTGCAGACTAAAATCCTGTTGTTCAAGGACTGATTCTCACAAGGGGAAAAATCACGGCTCTCATACAAATATAAAATGAACATATGTCTAAGATTTTATTTAATGCATTAATCAAAGAAGGAACAAGCCAGTGAGATGCCACAAGCAGTTCAAAGGCAAATTCAGAGAACCACAGGAACATGTAGGCAAACACAGAATGCTGAAATGAATTTGCAAATAGATGCAAACCAGGCCAGTCCCTAGGGCAATAACCAATTGCATTCCACTGGACACAATGAACTTACATTAACGTGGACAAGCATTATTATTTGTTTTGTACAACTTTATAAGAGTTGTAAACTAGCTCAAAGACAATAAAAGGTGGAGATATTCCAGAAGGGTGTGCTAGACAGGACATGCACAAGAAACTTTTTTTTTTTTCCTTTAGAAGTCTGCCATTTAATTGGGATGGTAAAAAGTTTTGGAGACAGATGGTGGCGATGGTTGCACAACAATGTGAATGTACCTAATACCATTGGATTATACACTTAAAACTGGTTAAAATGGGAAATTTTATCTTATGTATATTTTACCACATTTTGTTTTTTAAAGCCTGCAATGTAAAAGCTACTGCAATGGCCCAACAGTGGCACAGTGGATTTACTTCATGGTCTGGAAAATCTGTGCTCTAACCTGGCCCCAGAGGTGGTCTTTTCTGCCCAGAACCTCTCTAGCCCCAGTGACAAGGAGTGAGCTTTCCTCACAGAGACAGCGGCTAGCCACAAGGCTGGCCCAAGGGCTGGAGGCCCTGGGGACACAGTGGTGGCTAAAGTGGCTGAAGGCCTCAGGTCTGCACAGGAGGACAGCATCTTCAAGGAGGGAGGAGAGGCCTGAACTCTCCCTTCCACAGCCCTGATGACATACCCCAGTAGCATGACTGGTCCTGAGCTCCTACCTAAAGAGGGACAGGACCCCTCAAGTGTGCCCAGAAGGCAAATCATCATGTCTTAAGGGGAAAGGTTGAAAGATGCAGAGAAGAGCCCCCAGGGGCCACATCAGCCCTCAGCCCAGAAGACCTGGCAACAGGCAGAAGGGGAAAATTGGCTGGGAGGGCCAACACAGGGTGAAGGGTTACAGAGTGCAGACCAGGCCACCAGAGGGAGTCCTACCAGAGGGAAGGAAGTCCTACCAGGGATGTAGGGAGTTCCCAGTGGAACTGCAGTTAAGTGGCCACAGTTAAATGGACACGGCAGGATGGAGGCCACCCAGGAAGTTAGCCTCCTCCACGGCCTCCCTCATCTCACCTGCCCTGGGGCAGGAGGCCCCAGAGGTGTGCCAGGCCTATGGTGTCCAAGGCCTGAGGTATATGTGCCAGGTCTGTACTCAGGGGCTCAGGACACAGAAGAGAACTTTGCGTGTCTCCCAGCCCCAGGGCCAGATAAGAGAGAACATTCAGGGACCATGTTCCTCTCAGCTTAGGCACCTTCTCCCATGCACACAAAGGTACCCTGTGTGCTGGCTGTAGCCCTGGAGTGTGATATCATGACAGTCACTGCTTATTCATCTGCTCAACAAACAAGTGGGGGCCCCACCCTGGCTGGGCAATGCATGGGACATCACATCCCCACCAGAATGAAACTTTCATGAGTACACACCACTCACATACAGAGATACCAAAAAAATGTATGCACTTTTTAGGAAAGGAAAAAATTGCACTAAAATCATAATACTCAAGTCATATTTGACTTCTGCAATTGTAAGAGTGCTCAATGTGACTTATATTCATCTTTTGTTATTGGTATATATTGAGTATTACGATTTTGTTACAGTTTTTTCCTTTCTTAAAATGTATATGCATTTGGGGGGCACCCTCTGTACTTCTAAGGCTCAGGGTTGGCTCTGGGCAGAGAATTACAGCCTCAGCAAGGAGAAGTGACCATCCTGCAGCCATGCCAAGAGCAAGAGGCAAAGTTCGGCTCCAAATGCAATCCCTTGGTCACACCACCTTGCCTCAGGGTTCTCTTCCCTAGGGTCTCGAAAACTGATGCCCAGGGTCTGTGGCCAGCCCTTGAAGCTCTGCCTGTTCCTGGGTTTTTAGAACATCTGTGCCCTCTTCGTTCTCCTGCATCCTCTCGTCTTCCTTTGTCTGCCCCCCAGCACCCTCTGGTTTCTCCTCCCACGCCTGCCTGGAATTCCCATAATTGGGAGCTGTTGGCCAGGCTCCTTTTCCTCCCCCTCAAGCCCTGGGACTGAGCCTGGGTCCCTGTGCCTGTCTGATGACCACGGGGCAAGCGAAGGGTTGCAGCCTCCCTGGAGATTTGCCCAAAAGCTTCAGAATTAATAGTACAGAGTCTGATTCCAAAATAGCATAAATTACATCCTGGAATCCATTACATTCTGATCTGTTAGGAAGGAGGAAACGTGGTCTGTAGCAAAATAAAAGACATCCTGGAACCCATTATGGACTCCGATAGAAGACAAAGGCAGCAAAAAAGGACATTATGGGATCGACGTGCCTAATAAACGACGTGTTGGCATCTCCCTTCCACCGGGATGTGGATTAACAACAGATGTACTACACTAATGTCGATTTGTATGCTAATCTAAAACAACTGCATGGCCTTTGCAGACAGGAATTCTATAAATGCAGTCCGGTCCTGTTCCCTGCAGCTGCTGGTGGCAAAGGCAGGGGCGGCTGGGGGGTGGGGGGAGGGCGAGGGGGGTCTCCAGCCCTCCCCTGCAGAGTTGCCTATGGAGGACCCCTAGTCTCTTCAGTGTCCCTGCCTGCAAACCCCAAAACTTAGGGTAAACTTAGGCTCAAGGGGTAGGACACAGACAGCCTCAGGCTCTGGGAGGGATGTAGGACTGAGAATTCACCTTGGCTCCTGTGAAACTAAGGATCTGACCATTCCTTCCTAAGGTTCAACTATCCCTGGGGGTGAAGACAGATCCCAGAACCCCATTAAAACTCAGGCCAGCTGGGATCACTTAGGCCCCTGAACAACCTCTGAGATGAGAGTCAGAGGCCAGGAGAGAGGATGGGACTGACTCAAAGTCACACAGCCAGGCTGGAGCCCAATCCAGACCTCCTCCATCCACTGCCCCCATGCTGTCCTCATGGGCAGTGCCCCTATAGCTCCAGCACCCACAGAACAGTTTATCAGTCCCACCAAAGAGCGATTCCTGAGGCTGCTTCAGGGCCAGCCTCTGTCTAGAGCACTGGGGACAAAGATGAATCAGATGGGGACCCCAGTTCCTTGCCCAAAGCATCCACAGGTCAGGGAGCATGAAAGCTGTGACAGAGGCTGGGTGGGGCAAGCTACTGAGGAGCATGAAGAAGGGGGTGACTGTAAGCACCATGCCCTGTCTGGTCTATCAGCATCCAAGTGTGTGTCCCAGGGGAGGATCAGTGTCCCCACAGCACCACAGCCTATGGCAGAAAGAACCCAAACTCACACTTACTGCAAAGCATTCATGTCTGGCCTTGCAATGTGTCTCCAAATATGCAATGTGTTTCCTTTGTCGCAGTGTTGTAAGCACCTCACGTAGGTGAGCTGATCAAGCACCTTGCTGCTCCCAGGGCAGAAACAGGGAGACAGCATCATCTCTAGGCACTGGCATATCCAGAGTGACTCCTGGATTTCTCTTGCCTTCCTGTGTCTCCTGTTCCTCTCTTTCTGGCTCTTTCTTTCCCCCAACAGAAATACACGATGGGCAGTCAGAGGTATACAAATTCTGGTGTAGCTAGTGATTCAGGGTGATACCTTCCAAAAGTTCCTTAATATCTCTGAGCCATGATTTCTTCATCAGAAAAGCTACCTTGCAATATTGCTGATAATTGAAAGAGAATGCAAAAAAATATACCCAAGTACAGTATGAATACTTACAAGGTGTTGATAAAAGATGATTTCTTCCTGCTCTGCCTGTAACAGAGACAGATGTAGTCACCAAATACCCCACTTCCTTCCTTACATTTCCTTGACTCCTTAGAGTTAACCATGGCCACATGACTAGTTTGCACCAGTAAGGTATAAAAGATTGAGGTCCCAGGCATCCCATAGCTGCAAGATGGCTGAACTTCTGTCATCTGAAGCCCTAAGGAAGCCTCTGAGGCTGATCCTCTCTTGATCGCACTGGACATGTAGCAAGGGCAAGAAGTGACCTAAAATCTTGGGTCTGTTTGTTATCAAAGTGTGACCTAGTCCATCCTGACTATTTCAATGTCCTGTGTCATGGGGTTATTATAAGGATGAAATTAGATTATGTATAAATATAACTAGCAAGATATGGGAACACTAATCTTTGTTTCATTGCCATTTTGCTACCTCCTTCTCAGAATAAATTTGACATGATTAAAGATCACAACTTATATTGGGAGCAAATTAGCTATTTTATTTTCAAAGGCCTCCAGCCAAGCTACATAAAAATATCAATAAAAAGAAAAAAGGGGAGGCACCTGTGGGTCAAAGGAGTAGGGCACCAGCTCCATATACCAGAGTGGTGGGTCCAAACCCGGCCCCGGCCAAAAACTGAAAAAAAAAAAAAAGGAAAGAACAAAGAAGGGTGGGCCCATAGTTCTGTGGGTAGGGCACCAGACACATACACTGAGGCTGGTGGGTTCAAATCAGGCCCAGGCCAGCTAAAATCAACAATGACAACCGCAACAACAACAGCAACAACAAATTGCTGGGCATTGTGGGTGGGCGCATATAGTCCCAGCTACTTGGGAGGTTAAAGCAAGAGAATCACTTAAGCCCAAGAGTTTGAGGTTGCTATAAGCTGTGATGCCACAGCACTCTACTGAGGGCAACATAGTGA
>NW_003852472.1:372479-386766 GCF_000181295.1 Otolemur garnettii | reverse complement strand
AAAAAAAAAAAAAAAAAAAGAAGAAAGAAAAAGAAAAAAGTACACATGATATTAATGTGATACTAATCATCATTGTTAGCATTGATTGAGTACTTTCCATGTGGCTCGATTGTTTACTAAAATCCTTACCTAATCCTGATAACTCTTTGTAGAAGGAGCATTATTCCAACTTTATAAATGAAGAAATTGAGGCTTATGGAGGTTAAGTAGTCACCTCAGGTTCTGACAGGATGTTGTATAAGATAATCAGAAAAACCTCCTGCTACAAACACTTCAAAATTCTGGATAAAATATATAAACAGTGTTATAAATGCATAGCTGAGTTCCTAAGAAAGAAAGGAGGTACTTACAAGAATAAAGAGGAAACTGAAGACAGCAAAGCTACTATATGTAATTGACCTCAGGTAAGTGGTTATCATCAAAGTAACCCAACTGCTGCAGTTTGGGGTTTTGAGGGACTACAAAATGGGAAGCCAGCACCCTCCATGAAAGGTTTGTTAGAAGACTGTCTGCCAACCAACATGGGGAAAGAACAATGCAGTGTCTCCTTTTATATAGACAGAAAATCTTCCTGGATACACCCAAAACCCAAGCCTGCACCTTGTCTGAAACTGGGGTTTTCTAATATTTGTAATATTAGAAATCCACTAGTATTTATCCAAAAATCCACAACCAAGAAATTACCATAAAAACCAATTCCTGTCCAGTAATATTCTGGAGTGCCTTGTAAAACATTGTGGAAGAATGGTTCTATATTCCAGCTTCTTGTTTTCTCACAGAAAAACAAGCTATGACAAAAATGAGCTCACCACAAAAAATTGTAAAACAAATAAGGAAACAAGCTACCATGAATGAGAGAGCAAATAAAACAATCAGGAAGATTAAAGCTCCAACAATACAAGAAAATAGAATTTCAATATGAAAGAAAATATAAATTACATATAAAATGAGCATATTTTAAAATACCAAAGAGATAAAAGGAGTGGAAATTGGATAAAAATTTTAAAAGTACTAAATATAACTTACAAAAATTAAAAATATCATAAAAAATTAAATGGGCAGGTGAAAAGGCTTACTGAACACTGCTGAGAAGAGTAATAAAATGAAAGCTAGACCTGAGAACACTTCTCAAAACACAAAAATGAACCATAAAGAAATATAGAGCATGAATGGATTAGAGACTCAGAGGATACAGTGAGAATGCTGTCTGCCTAAAAGGAGTTCCAGAAGGAAAGAATAGAGAAAATGATAAAGAAGAAAAAGAGATAATCACATAGGGCTTTCTATAAATGATTTAAAATACACAGATCCTCATATACATACGATTCAAGGATTATAAGTACCAAACAGATAAATATATGGATCCTTATCTAGACAAGTCATAGTGAATCTGCAGAAAACCAAAGGCAAAGACAAAAATCTTAAATCAACCAAATAAAAAGAATGAATTACCTTTAAATACATCTTCAATAGATTTTTAAACAGCAACAATAAAGCCAGAAGATAATGGCATAATTATCTCCAAAGTAC
This sequence comes from Otolemur garnettii, assembly GCF_000181295.1. Lineage (NCBI taxonomy): Eukaryota > Metazoa > Chordata > Mammalia > Primates > Galagidae > Otolemur > Otolemur garnettii. The sequence goes on along the minus strand of NW_003852472.1, from coordinate 385,236 downwards.
AGAGGAAAATAATGGTCAACCCAAAATTTTATACCCAGCTAAACTATTATTTAAGAGCAATGACTAAATACAATAATTTTTGGACAAATAGAAACTGAGAGACGCTAAAACTTAGATGTAATGCAAGTTTTTAAATGATAAAAATGAAAATTTTTAAATGATACTCAATTTCTCATAGATTAGCATACAAAAATTAATGAGTCTGGCAACACCAAACATTGGCTAGGGTATAGAGTAATGGGGAACTTTTATTCACACTGCTAGTTAGGTAGAAATTGGAACAATGAATTTGCAAAGCAACTGATAACATTTAGAAGAGTTAAAAGTAAATATTTTCTGTCTGGGGAAGCCTTTGTTCATATACACAAGGACACAAAAAGGTATGCTCTGCAGCCCTACGTGAATTGTGAAAAAAATAGAAGTAATATGTCTTTCAGTAGGGGGATGATAAATAAACTTTATATCCATGGAGTGGAATATTATAAGGCAGTTAAACTCAGTGAACCAGAGACAAAAGTATTAATATAGATAGATCTCTGAAGTATCTTAAGTGAAAAAGCAAGCTGAAAAATGATTGATTCAGCAGAATATCATTATGCAAATTTAAAAACACAGAGTAGTATATTTTGTCAATAGGTATAAATATATATGGAAGGAGAGTAGAGAAATTTGGGAAAGACACACATTACTTTAGATGAGTGTTATGTCTGGGAAGTGAAAAGAGAAAAAGCATGAAGGATGTATGCCTTTAGCTATACCTGTCTTTTATTTCTTTAAAATACACTGTTCTGGATTATTTCAAAATAAAAAGTTAAAAAGAAATCACTGAAGCAAATGTAACATAATGCTAACAACTATTAAATCTAAGTAGAAGGTATGTAAGCATTTTATGGGGTGTTTTATGTACTTTTGGTTAATTTGAAATATTTCTCTGGTAAATTTTAGAAATTAAAACTTTAATTTTACCATGAGGACGGAAAGAGGCATACTAAGGGTTACTGAGCCCAGCTGCCCTGCGCTGTGATCTAACCCTACAAAGGGACACTCATCTTCCTCTGCTCATTTATTTCTGGCACAGATGGCAGATACACACCCACCACCACACTCCCCTGAAACCCCCATTAAGTGACAGAAAGAGTTGTGTTTTCATTAATGACACCAATTGACAAGGATAAAAGAAGCAACAGCAGCAGAAATGTGGAAACTGAAAAACAGATGGACAGATGGTAGCTGACTTTATGATTCAAGAAAGTTGACTGCTAAATTGGTGGTAGGGATTGCTGAGAAAACCTCACCTACAGCGCATAACAGCCTTCTCCCAAATGGCAGCATACTGGGTTCTGGGACAAGGGAAAGTGTACAGAAGTGACACAGAGTAGGTCTCTAAGAAGGAAGATGTCTCTGGGCCCTCTCCTCCCAGTTTCTCCAGGCAGAAAACTGTAGGCTTATTCTCCAGGGAGAAAAAAACAGAGGATCTTGTGATTGAAGGACAGTAGCTGTGAAGATCCAAGAGCCGTACTGAAAACCAGGGAATTAAATGTAAGTTTATACACTGAATTTCAGGATACCCCTGCCTACCTGCCCCTGCTTCCCATCTAGCTTCCAGGTGGCAGATGGCCAAATGTATACCCTCAAGTATGAGAGTAGACAAATTTTCTCCAGGGATCTGCCAGCTCAAGGGAGGTTCACTGAGGGCTTATTATACATACAGTATATACTCACTGTACACCTGCACACACACCACACACACCTCACACACTGCACAGTAATGCACACACACAAACACATCTGCACAAGCATTACCTACTCATTCCGCACAGCACACTCATCCACAGATAGCATACACACTGCTTGCAGACATGCACACACACACCATTTATTAGACAAATTGTTCTCAACTGAGCTCCTGCACTAGGTCCCAAAGGACTAGGCCAAACCAAAACAGAGTCACTCTTGCTAAATGCCACATAATCAAACTGAAACTTTAAGGAAGTAGATAGATCCTAAAACAGGTCAGTGTTTCCTGAAAATAGGAGAGTCCAGTCTGAGTCAATGTAATAAGGACGTTCCCTCTGCTTTAACCTTACCAAAAAGGTCACCTGAAGTAATCTGATATTAACCAGTCAGATTTCTTTTCTATTATTCTATTTCCTTGTGCCTACCCTATAAGACCCACTATTGTGCTTATTGCCCAGTGGGAGTTCTCATTCTGTCTTATAGAATAGAGGCTGCCTGAATTCATGAACCTTGAATAAAAGCCAGATAGCCTTATAACTAAATTTGCCATAATTGGGGGGGGGGGCAGCGCCTGTGGCTCAAAGGTGTAGGGCACCGGCCCCATAAGCCGGAGGTGGCGGGTTCAAACCCAGCCCCGGAAAAAAAAAAAAAATTGTGTGTGTGTGTGTTTTTAAAGACAGGGTCTCACTCTATTGCCCAGGCTAGAGTGCAGTGGCATCATCACTGCTCACTGCAGCCTTGAACTCCTGAGCTCCCATGATTGATCCTCCTGCCTTAGCTTCCTGAGTAGCTGGGACTACAAGCATGTGCCACCATGCCTGGTTAATTTTTGTATTTTTTATAGAGACAAGGTCTTGCTGTGTTATTAAGTTGGTTTCAAACTTCTGGCCTCAAGCAATCTTCCTGCTCTGGCCCTGCAAAGTGATAGGATTATAGGCATGAGCCAGTGCACCTGGTCCCATAATTTTGTCTTTTGACCACACTAACATAACACATGTGCATACATGAAATCATCACGTAATCATGCATTATCACCACACACATCCTATCCATGCCAGACATATATGCACGTCATAATCACTCACACATCCCTGATCCATGAGTCCAACTTGTGACTTGAGTGGCTCTAGAATCCACATACTTGCCCTGGGTCTCTGAATGAGGTCTCCAAAGACTCTTTCTGTAATGAAACCAATCAGCTGCCCTTGCTTCTTTCCACTGATAGGGATTCCTGAAACCCCCCCCCCCACCATATGGCAGATTGAAATTTGAGAAAATAGCTGAGACAGGGAGTTCTTTCTGACCTTTTCCTACCCTTCTCGCCTGAAGCAAGTCATAAAAGAATTCCCTGACCTAAAGTAGATCATAAGACCCTCATTCCAGAGGAGCCCTCCCTAGACCCGGAGGAAAGGAATGTCCTTATCTCTGAAGACACAGGGGACACAGAAGAGAATCTGAACAAACAGACCTTGTCAAGTTCCCCCCTTTCTTGACCATGAGATCATGCCCCTTTTGTCCAACTGTACTTCTTTACAACTGTCCACTTCTTGAAAAAACTTAGCATAAAAATATAGTTTTCCCTGTTTCTTTGGGTCTTCAAGTCTGAAAGCTCCTGTGTATTTTATGTAAAACTTACATAAAATAAATTTGCATTTTTTTCTCACATTAATCTGTCTTTTATTACAGGGGCCTCAACTATGCACCTAGCACTGAGTGAGAAAAGAAATACTTTCTCCCCTACATCATCATGCCCAAGCCTCCTCACCACAGCTAAGTCCTATGCCAGCCTCAGCAAGGGTGCAACCATGTATTTTAATCACATATCCATTCATTTCCTCTTCAGAGAAGGTGGTGCAGTGAAAAGTGAGCTTAACCACCTGATCTCATCTTTGTCATCTGTTAAATGGGAACACACTGATGTCTGCCTATTCCACAGGGTTACGGAGAAGCTAAAGGAAAATAACACTTTATAACACACGGGGTTTTGCCGCATGTGCTTTTCATGTACCAGGCAGGGGACCCATTTCTGGGGTGTCCACTAGGTGCTGGGCACTTTCCAGAAGCTCTAGACCTAGACCTCCTGACACTCCTGTAGAGTGAGCATCATTTCCCCCATTTCATTGATGGGAAAAGTGGGGCTCTGGGGAGTAAGATAGCCTGTCCAAAATTCCATAGCTGAGAGGGTGTGGGGCTAGATTTAAACATAGGTCTGGAGGCCCTGAGCCCAACTCTTTTTCTCTGGATGGGATCCTTGCAGACAAAAAGTAGCAGAGAAAGATCCAGTCCCCAGTCAGCTCATGGACTAGTTAGGAAGATAAACACGTAGACAACTGAGAGCAAGATGCTGAAAACGCCAAGCTGGTGAGAGAAGTGCTGTATGAGAGACCCAGGCAATAAATAACTGTTCAAAGGCAGATTGAGGCCCAGGGATTCCGGAACATTCCAACTCCACGTCAGGAAAACCAGGCAATACTTGGCTATAAAGAACATTTAGGAGGTTCTTGTGGGACCTGGGGATGCAGAGCCAAGTGTGCTCCCCCTGCAGATCTGGAGAGTCCCCTGGGGACCAGCAACACTTCAGCTGGAAGGAGTGAGGGTTTGAGCCATAGATTCCAGTGTTTATGGGCTCCTGAGAGCATGTGGGCACTTCATAAATGTGATGTGATGGTGGAACAGTTGGCTGAGGGAAGGGTGTTCTCATCCCAGCTGCTCTGTGCTCTCCCAGGGGGCCTCCTTCCTGACCTGGGGTACACGACCTAAGCCACATAGTCCACACATACCAGGATGACAGTGCCACACCCTCACCACACACAGTGTACCGCCTGGTGGCACTGCTACACCGCCCTGGGATTGAATGGGTCCACCCACACTGCAGTGACACCACGGTCACTGCTGGACATCAGCCGCCCTATTCAAGTTTCAGCTGCTGCTTAGCAGTGTGCATGATCCAAGCAGAGCCCCTGTGCTCATTAACAGCCCCTGGTTCTGAAACTGCCCTTACAAATTGATGAAGGGGCGCAAAGTGAGAACTAGAATAACGACCTCCAGAACCCTGCGAGGGAGCAGGCTTAGCTAAAAATGAACATAATCAACCATTATCCCCTCAATTGCTTGATAGTAATTACCAATGCCCCTGTTTGCTTCTTTACCCATGCATAATTGTCCATATAGAACATCACCTGTTTGGAACCTACAGGTACTTTTTGAGCTCTCTTTCAGGTCCTACATTCCAGGAACAGACCCACCAAGACCAAGGAACCGGCTCAGCTCGTCTTGGGCCCTCCACCCAAAGTCCTGCATTCTAGTAACTGACCCACCCAGACAGCAGCCCATACCAAAGGCCTGATGGTTCTGCTCTGAAACCAGCCAATCAGCTGATTATCTAAGCTTTCACCCTTCAAACTGTCTTTAAAAACCCTGCCCCACCAATTCTTGAGGAGGTGGATTTGAGAAGTGACTCCTGTCTCCCCACTTAGCACTATGTTGTCTCTGGACATTGGCTTTCTCTTGGGCAGCGGGCAGATGAACCTGGCTGGGTGGCAACAGTTATGCCACATAGGGACTAGCACTATGGAATGTCACAGCCAGACACCGGAGTCTCCCCTGTCTCAAACTTAAGGCCCAGGTGGGTATCCTCAGCATACTCAGTAGCATCCATCCCCAGTGAAGGCTTTTGTGTCTATGGTACAACAAAATACATGGAGTTGGTCTTTGTCCCCAATTCCTGGTACACAGCTCCCCTTGGAATCTCCTGGGTATAAGAGTATCTTTTGTTATTCCTAATAAGTCCCATTCCCTTGTACCACACTTGAGTTGATGCTAATGAGGTGACACTAGGTGGGCCTCTAGACAGCTTCAGGAGAGCAGGGGTTACCAGAGGAACTAACCATATGGTTCCAGGGTGGGACCTTTCAGCCTTACCCCTAACCTCCAGCAAGGGGAGAGACGGGAGATTGAATTAACTACCAATGGCCAATGATTTAATCAATCAGGACTAAGTAATGGAGCCCCATATAAATCCCTAAACAATAGGATTTGTGGAGCTCCCAGTTGGTGAACACACAAACACACTCCCTCCACACTGCACCTGTCCACCTCTTCCACTGGGCTGTCTCCAGTTGTATCCTTCACAACTAACACGACTGTATTCATAAGCCAAGTGCTTCCCTGTGGTCTGTGAGTCATTCTAGTGAATTGTCAAACTTAAGAGGGAAAGTCATGAAAATCCCTGCATTAGTCATTGGCCAGGTAGAAGTGCAGGGGGCATGGGAACCCACTTGTGGGTAGCACGTGAAATGGGGGCAGAGTTAACTTGCAGGGTCTGCCCTAACCCTCAGTAGTCAGCGTCAGAATGGAATTGAATTTTTGGTCACCTCAAAGAATCATGAACTGGTATTGGAACAATGCATTTGGTGTCAGAAGAAAATCCAACAGTATCCACTACTTTTTCCACAAAGAAATCTCTTAAATTGCTACCTGCATAGATTTCAGCCCTTTTCAGCAGAGACCACGGAATTTCCAGGACAGCCCCCTCACATCTGTAGGCACTTGACAGGCTTTGAAGCCCCTCCTCCACAGTACCACACCCCCGAGAGCCCCACAAGGCCGGTCTTAAACTCAAAGAGGCCTTCCTCCTGCTCAATGTGCGTGTCTGCCAATCTGCTCTGCCAGGTTGCAGAGGATCAGGAGATAGAAACATTTGTGCTGGAAGATTCTCTCTCCCACCCCCATTTTACAGGAAACTGAAGACCTGTGAAGCTATGATTTGCTGTAGGTCTGCCCAGCACAGCAGGGCTGAGCTCCAGCTGCAGGTCTGTGGAAACTAGCCCTGGGCACTGCCGGCTCTACAGGAGGTGCTGGCTGAGACAGGCTGCGACTGCTTGGGTGCTGAGTGCAGGCCTGGCCCTAGGGCAGTGCTGTTCCCCTGAAGATGGCTGGAGAAGAAGCAGGAAGTGGTGCGTCAGCCCCCTCCTCTGTCTTCCCCAGCACATGTTCAAGACACAGAACTCTCTCATTAAAGTTTTACAGTTTAACCACCAAACATGCTACTTTGTCTCCATAATTTATACCTGACCTGTGTCTAGACATGGCATCATGGGAAGGTAAGCCTCCTCCTGTGGGAAGTTTATGGCAAGCAGAGCTTGGCAGGTTATAGTGGCCTTACTGGGCAGCCCTGTACTGGGGATGAGAGAGGATACCCAAGAAGGGTGAGGCCTAGGAGAACAGGTCTTCTCAAGGAGACCACAGGATACACCTACAGGGTCCTCTCCAGGGTGACTCAGCTCTTGGGAATTTGTAAACTTAACTTTCTGGAACTTAGAAATTTCCAAGTTCTATGAAATCCTGTAGTTGTGTAGAGGCTGGAATAGCATCTCCCGCTTGATTCAAACTGGCCAATGAGAAGGGTACCTGTGGGGTGGAACTTTCTGACTGTTGATAAAAAGGGAAAGAGTAAGCTAGTGGGGGAGTGTGGCTATTTGGAATTCTATGCCGTAAGCTCCCGGCTGGTGAATAAAGCCCTTCCTCTTATAAACGTGGTGTTTGGGTGCTCTTTTTCTCCGTTGGGCCTTGTCTTCCTGCAACAGGGACAAAGACTGAATGGTGCCCCCTCCCCAGCAGTGCTATCCCCATGACCCCATTTCCAGAGGAGAAATGGACAGGCTGATGACTTATGAAGGTCAAACCCCAGGCTCTGTCCATCCCACCCACCAACTCTGGGGGCCATTTACACTGTCCCTGAGGCTGAGCCACTGCCCTCAAAGGGGAATTTGGTTGGACCCCAAACCCCAGCCACTAATCTTCACTCCCTGAAGAAGAGCAGCACCCTTGCTGGGGCAGGTCACTAGCTCAGCTCCTCATCCTAAGGCTCTCAACTCTGGTGGTGGGGCCATGGACTCTCAGGACTCTACACCTGTCAGGGCTCATGCTGGGCCATGAATGGCTGAGGATCCCCACTTCTGTGGCTTCTGGTACCCAGGGAATCTGTACTCAGATCCCTACCTTGCAAAAATCAGCAGACACTGAATTTCTCTCTCTCTCTCTCTCTCTCTCTCACACACACACACACACACACACACGCATACACACACACAGCCCAGGGCCTAACCACAATTTTAGGGCCCATTTTGGTCTTAAGCATCTATATTCTGAAGGGGAAGACAGAAAAGTCAGTCAACAAGTCCTGCCTAGCACCAGGCAAGCTGTGGGGAATAACGAAAGTACAGTAACAAGAGCCATTTATTAAGGGCCCACTGTGTGCCATGGACTGTGCCACGTCAGGTACTTGTTATTTACATTGGTTAATGTACAATATAATTAACAACTCTGCAAGACAGGCATCACTGTGCCCACTTGACAGATGAAGAAACTGAAGTTCAGACAGGAAGTGACTTGCCCACCCACAGAGCAAGGATGTGGACCCAGAATTTGAACTCTGGGCCTGGGGCTATGGTAGCCTTTCCACTCACTCAGCAGCAACAGACTTGGAGTGGCAAATGATACATAGCTAGGCTCATATTCACTACTGGGGAGCCCTAGCTGGAAGGCTAAGCTAGCTCTGACTAAGCAGCTAGCAAGTCCACAGGATGGGAAGGGAGGTGGGCAGGCCCTTCCTTGCTCATGGCTGATGGAAAGCCACTGTCCAGTGCTGTGCTAGGATGCCCTGCCCTTCCCTGAGCCAGCTATGCTGATTCATTCTCCCACTCTGGGGAGACATGTGAGGGCCCAGGAAGGTGAGACTCTGTTCTGCTCATCTTGTTTATAAAACCATCACTCTGTTCATGGGTTTCTGGTTACATGGGAAGGGGCCTGATGTCTTCTATCACTGCCACACTGGGCTGAGAGAACTTCCTGATGTCCCACATGGGAGCCTAAGAGGGAAACAGGGTGAGCCCGATCTGTCACCTCCCACACAGCCCATGCCCCAGAGGCTGTGACTCCCTGATAAAATGAGAGAATGCTCTGGGCTCCTAGTGGAACCCTAGCTGGTCTTGGTCAGTCATGTGGGATTAGGAAGAAAAATTTTTAGGGCTGGGTGCAGTGGCTCATGCTTGTAATCCTCACTTTGGGAGGCTGAGAAGGGAGGATGGCTTAAAGCCAGGAGTTCAAAACCAGCCTTGACCACATAGATAGACACCCTTCTCTACAAAAAATTAGAAGATTGGCCAGGCACAGTATTGTGCACCTGGAGTCCCAGCTACTTGGGTGGCCAAGGCACAAGGATGGCTTAAGTTTAAGAGTTTGAAGCTTGGCTCAGCGCCTGTGGCACCAGCCACATACACCTAACGTGGTGGGTTCAAATCCAGCCTGGGCCCATCAAATAACAATGACGGCTACAACCAAAAAAAAAACAAAAAACAAAAAACAGCTGGGCGTTGTGGCAGGCACCTGTGGTCCCAGCTACTAGGGAGGCAGAGGCAAGAGACTCGCTTGAGCCCAGGAGTTAGAGGTTGCTGTGAGCTATGATGCCATGGCACTCTACCCACGGTGACAGCTTGAGGCTCTATATCAAAAAAAAAAAAAAAAAAGTTTGAAGCTTCAGTGAACTACGATGAGCCACCACACTCCAACCTGAGCAACACAGTAAGACCCTTCTCAAAAAAACCAAAAATAAATAATTTTTTTTAATGGCACACATCACCCAGAAGGCAAATCAGGAGCAAGCTTCAGCTCTCTCAGGCCCAGGGTGGTTCCCCTGCCACATTCCTCAGGGGCAGAGGAAGGAGGCAAGGGTGGAGGCCACAGTAGCCTGTTTGACCTGAAAAAGATTAGGGAAAACTGAGTTTGTTCAGCAGGAAAAGAGGCAGAGACACTATATAACAGGAAACTGCAAATACACAGCACCTCAGCTGTCCAGGCCCAGGCAGAGTGGGGACACACAGCCCTTCCCCAAGAATCTTCCTTTGAGGGAGGGTGTGAGGGTCCATCTCACAACACCCTTGTGAAACAGTGGGTTAGGTATCATATAGGCCCCATAGCTAACACCTGAGACTCAACCACCTTCCTAAGGGCAACCTGATGTTGAAAGGATGCAGAGAGGACAGATTTGAATTCAGTTCTGCACAACCACTAGATCCCAATGCTGTGAACTTCTGTGTGGAGAATTACACAGGTTCAGTGTTGGCATCTCCCTTCCAGGAGCTAGAACACTTGAGTTGATCTCAAGCATTGGCTAGGTCCTTTGGGGGGGATGTTGTACCACCCAGATTGCTGCTTCAGGACCACATGGTGTGCACACACATACATACACACCCCCCCCCACATTGCCCTCCCAGGTCTGTGTCTTGGGGACCCCAGCCCACAACAGCTCTCTGCCCCCCACCCCACTTCCTCCACCCATGTGTCTCTGGCCTCATGAACTGATGTGGCCTACTCAGGCCACACTGGGTCAGGGTAGGGGGATCTTTCCTCACAGCCAGAAGGTGAGTTGGCAACATTTTTCTTTCTTTTTATTATTATCTTTATTTCCATAATAAATATCTTGCATTACATATACAGTAGAACCTCTGTAGATTGACCATCCAAGGAACTGTAACAAAGGCTGTGAGCCATGACGCCTTGGCACTCCACTGAGGGTGACAAACTGAAACTCTGTCTCAAAAAAAAAATGTAGGGAGGTGGTCAACTAAAAATGTTCTACTGTGTGTGTGTGTGTGTGTGTGTGTGTGTGTATTTATTTTTTGAGACAAGGTCTTAATCTGTCTCCTGGACTAGAGCGCAGTGATATCATCATAGCTCACACCAACCTCAAATCCTGGGGTCAAGTAATCCTCCTGCCCCAGCCTCCCAAGTAGCTGGGACTAAAGGTGGCCACCACCATGCCCTGCTAAATTTCCTATTTTTTTTTTTTTTATGGAGACAGGATGTTTGTATGTTACTCAGGCTGGTCTTGAACTCCTGGCTTCAAGTGATCCTCTCATCTTGGCCTCCCAGAGTGCAGGGATCACAGACATGAGCCACTGTACCTAGCCAACTTTTCTTAAATTAAGAAAGCAAAGTATTCTAGGGCTTTCTCTTCCGAGCCCCAGAAAGAACAGGTTGGCCCACCCTGCAGGACTACAGTAGCACTTCTCATACCCTGAGTGGACTCATGTTGCTGACCTGGTCAGCCCATGTGAGAGACCTCACCCAGCAAGGTTGTTAAACAGATAGATGGCTGGGTAAGCCCCCTGAGGGTCTTATTCTAAACGTCTGGGGAGCACCTGAGGGACCTCCATATTGAACCTATCCCCTGGGAGGTTCTGAACTTCAGGGTTCCTAAGGTGCCCTCAGTGTCTCTTCAGTAGCTGAGGCTCAAGCTCCACAATGAGGAAATGAAAATCAGGATTCTTCAAGCTTCAGGTAGGCGATGCAGCACTTTATCTGAAAACAAGGATCCTATAAAGCCCAAATGGCCTCAAATGCCCAAACCAGAGCTTCCCATTACAATTGATCATCATCATCTAATGAAATGTTCACTCTAAGCAGACTCTGTGCTACTTATCTCTTTTCTAATAAGAATCAGAGTCACTGATGATAGTAGATGGTGTTTGCCCTCAGTGTTGCTCCAAAGTCCTTTTAGTACATCATCTTTTGTGGTCTTCCCAAAGGCACCCAAAGTTGAGGCCGTAAGCTGGGCAGAAGCCTGACCTCATAGGCTAGAGAAGACCCTGGAAGCAAGGAAACTGAGTCAGGAAAAGTGGGAAGTTCTTCCAAGAAGACTGGCTAAGAAAAGAAGCCAGAGGCAAGGCAGTGGCAAAAAGGTAACACAGATTCAGTAAGACTGAGAAGGTTGGGTATGTGAGAGATGCTTGAATATCCTTAGGTGCTAAAGGGAAGGAACCAGTGGGGAAGAGAGATGAGATCTACAGAAGAGAGGGGCTGTCCAGTCGTGTCCTGAGAAAGTGAGTCCAATTAGACCCACAGGGCCAGGCCTGGAGCCAGAGGAGGACCCCTAGGTTGGTTGAGGCAAAGCCCTTATTTTATAATATAAGGATTATCTGCTCATTCCTCTGACCCACACGCACTCCCCTACACACCACCTGGAGGTCTTGAGGTCCTCTTCCATCCATGTGATCCAAGCAGCCTGCACAGTGCCTAGAAACTTCTCTGTACTTGGTTTGTTTTAATTAAGTGGCCCTAGCTTTAAGCAGCTATGGAAGGCAAGTCTCACAGACATCATCAGATTCATTGAGAATCATTTCCCAAAAATGATGAGCTCTGCAGAATGACCAGGAGGCTGCAGCCTCCTCCCAGGAGAACCCCTTCCTGGCTTTGAATCCTCTGCCATTCAAAACATAAATACATTCATACACAGAGCTGGAGTAGGAGCAAAATGTCAGCATTGTCTTGGACTCTAATCAATCAGCGCCATGCTTGGATGCACTAACTAAGTCACTTTGCCCCAAGCCTGCCCTGCCCTTATGGGGGCCCAGGGGATTCATTTCCCATCCTGGCTGGCTTCATTTTGAGCCAGGAAAAAGAAAAAAAGAAAAAGAAGGAGAAAAAAAAGAAAAAAGAAGGAAAATCCCTTACTCAAGTTAAACTTAACCATCTCCTAATAGTTGAGTTCATCAGCATTGTTTGTGGCAAATTTCCTCCATACCAAGGCAATATGAGATATGGTTTTTAAAACCCTAGGGACAAGGCTACTTTAGGTCTTGAAGGAAGGAGATAGCTCATAGTCCACCTATTCTATCCCTTGTGCTGGGGAAACTTTGGATGGGATTTTCCAAGATCTCAACGGTCTCAGGCAGCTTAAGAGGATCTAACTAGGCTCGGCGCCTATAGCTCAACCGGCTAAGGCGCCAGCCACGTACACCTAAGGTGGCGGGTTCGAACCCCAGCCCGGACCCCCCAAACAACAATGACGGTCTATCTCAAAAAAAAAAAAACGTGCTTTATATGAAAAGAACACTACTTACAGTGTAAAGTCTCTATGCTCTCAGTCTTGGTTGCTACCAGGTTTTGTTGTCAAGTTCACTGTGCAGGCTTTTTCCTATGGGCTCCAACTATGGATACCTTCAAAATACTACCACATGCT
>NW_003852472.1:367002-372444 GCF_000181295.1 Otolemur garnettii | reverse complement strand
AAAAAAAAAAAAAAAAAGAGGATCTAACTAAGAATAAAAAGATCCGGGTTGTACACTGGCCACTTCTTACCTGGATGACTTGGTCAAATTTCTTCTTTCCTCTGAGCGTCAGTTTCTGCATCAATGAAATGGAAATAAAAAACAACACACTTGGCCAGGGGCCGTGGCTCATGCCTGTAAACCTAGACCTCTGGGAGGCTCCCTTAAGCTCAGGAGTTCAAGACCAGCCTAAGCACAAGCAAGACCTCATCTCTACTAAAAGCAGAAAAATTAGCCAGGCATTGTGCCAGGCACCTGTAGTCCTAGCTACTCAGGAGGCTAAGTCAGGAGGATCGCTTGGGCATAGGAGTTTGAGGTTGCTGTTAGCTAGGCTGATGCCACAGCACTCTGGCCTGGGCAACAGCGTGAAACTCTGTCTCAACAAAACAAAACAAAACAAACTGAAAGTCTTCCTAAACTATAAAGTACCACTTCAAAAGTGAGGAATACCGACATGATGACATGATAATGATAAAAGTGATGATGTCTCCTCTGCTGCCAGTCAGACTGAACGAACTGGAGGAACACACATACTATTGGAATGTAACTTAAGGAATTACTCTTAAAATTAAATCTGTTGGCAAGGAATGATGCTTTATCCCATGCTTAATGCTGACTCCTTCAATCAGCATTGGCAGAAGTCATGTTCCAGGTGAAGAGTCGGTCAACAGCCTTTACAGAACCCTAACTATGTGCCAGACATGGTATTCGGCACCATAAAAGGAAGTAGCTGACAACACCCTCTCTATCTTCTGGAACTTCAGAATCACCCAGCAGCACTATGATCGGGCCACCACTCTAGGGGCTAATTTGGCAATATGATTCAAAAGCCTTCATTCAGGGTATGCCCTGTGACCCAGCAATTCTGCATAGAAATTTATTATAAGGAAGTTATCAAAGGTGTAGGCAGAGATTGTGCTAAAGAAATATTCATGCAGTTCTAGCTCCAGTCATGATGGAGTAGCATGTACATAGTATTAGCCTAATACTACTTTAGATAAAAAAAAAATTATAAACTCTAGATAAAATATTTTTTAAAACAAACAACTATTTGAAGGCACTAGAAAGAAACAGAAAGCAACCAGATCCTGGAGGGAATTCAGCCCTTGAAAAGAGAATAGCATAAAGTGAATTCTACATTATATGGCTTCTCGTTTGAGGGAACATCTAAAGTCAGCTCAGCTCAAGCAAAGGCTATGGCTAGAACTACAGTCATCTGACTTAAGGCTACAAGAGGACCTGGAAACTGAGAGGAGAAACCTAATAATAAAAGGAGAAACCACCACCCAGAGCTGAGAGCCTCCAAGTCTGTGCCCAAACTGCTCTGAAATCCTTGGTCAAGCCCTGAACTGTGCATATGCAGAGGTGATTCCCATGAGCTCAGTAGGAAAGAGCAGTGGGAAGCTGCTGCCCAGAAGGGGAAATACAGCCAGAGTTAGAGTCCCTCCAACTCAAGAAGCTTACTTAGTTAACAAATACTGCTTACCTTTGAAACCACACAAAGGCTCTGCCTTAGGAGTGAAAGCTGTATTCCAGGTCCAAGGGATTTGCAAACTCATCCCAGTAAGGTATAAAAGCTAAACCTTCACAGAAGTATGGTAAGAAGTCCTTGCTAGAATAAAAAGCAACATTCTTCAAGGAAACCAGAATCTCTACAACATATCATTTAAAGTGTCTGGTATATAAGCAAAAATTACCAACAAAGAGAAAAAAGAAAGAGAAAAAGAGAGAAAGGGAGAATGAATGAACCATGCTCCGTGTCAGGAGAAAATTGTCAGTACAAATAATCCCCAGGATGACCCAGATAGAAGATAAGAACTTAAAAGCAGCTATTATATAATACATAAGTTCTAAGATACAAAATAAGTCATGAGTGAACAGATGGGGAAATCTTATCAGGGAAATATTTTTAAACCCTACAAACGAGAATTCTAGAACTGAAAAGTACAATATTTGAAATAAAAATTTCACTGGATGGCTCGACACCTATAGCTCAGCAGCTAGGCTGCCAGCGACATACACCAGAGCTGGAGGGTTCAAAGCCAGCCTGGGCCTGCCAAACAACAATGACAACTACAAACAAAAAATAGCCGGGCGTTGTGGCAGGTGCTTGTAGTCCCACTACGTGGGAGGCTAAGGCAAGAGAATTGCTTAAGCCCAAGAGTTTGAGGTTGCTGTGAGCGCTGATGCCACAGCACTCTACCCAGGACGACATACTGACACTCTGTCTCCAAAAAAAAAAAAATTGTTTTTTCACTAGATGAGCTTAACAGAAGATTATAGATGTCAGAGAGTCAATGAACTTGAAGACAGATCAATAGAAATTATCCAGTCTGAAGAACACGAGAAAAACAAACAGAGCCTCAATGTCAGTACCAAGCAATCTTGCCTATGTGCAAATGTAATCTTGGGAAAAGAAAAAACAGAATAGGGTGGAAATAACGTTTGAAGAAATAATAAACAATATCTTCCTTATCTAGTAAAACAGAAACAAAACATTGATTTAGAGATCCAAGGTGCTCAAATAACCCCAAGTAGGATTAAAAAAATTCTACCTGGTAACATCATAATCAGACTGCTGAAAGGAAAGAAAAAAGAAAAATCTTGAAAGCAATCAGAGAAAGAAAAAAAGATAGAGGAGAAACAATAATATAACACAGCAGACTTCTCACCGGGAACAATGGATGCTGAATGACAAGGGAAGAACCAATCTGTTTAAACGGTGAAAGAAAAAAAGACTATCAATCCCAAATTATGAACTCAAGGAAAATATTATTCAAACATTAAGGAAAATAAAATACTATGTATTAGAGAGGATATGAATAAATTGAAACCCTGTACATTGCTGGTGGGAATATAAAATGGTACAGCCACTATGAAAACATTTTTACAGTTCCTCAAAAAGTTAAACATAGAATTACCATATGACCCAGCAATTCCAAGCTTAGGCATATACAGAGAAGAATTGAAAACAGGTGTTCAAACAAAAATTTGTACACGAATGTTCACAGCAACACTATTCATAATAGCCAAAAGGTGGAAATAACCCAAATGTCTATCAACTGGCAAACGGATAAACAAAATGTGATATGTCCATATGACGGAATACTATTCATTATTCAGTATATGCTACGACATGGAAGAAACTTCAAAACATTATGCTAAGTAAAAGAAGCCAGACACACAAGGCCACATATTGTATGATTCCATTCATATGAAATATCCAGAACAGGCAAATCAACAAAGACAGAAAGCAGATTAGTGGTTGCCAGAGGGCGGAGGAAAGGGTTTGGGAGAGTGACTGCTAATGGGCACATCTGTTTGGGGTGATGCAAAAGTTCTTGAACTAGACAGTGGTGATGGTTGCAAAACATTGTGAATGTACTTAATACCTCTGAATTACACACTTTAAGATAGTTAATGTGGTAAATTTTAGGTTATGTATATTTTGCCACAATCAAATACATAGACAAATATTAAGGTAAAATAGATATTACAAAAATTCTTTTTAAGCTGGGAGAATATATTGCAAACAGACCTGCTCTACAAAAAAATGCTAAAAGAACTTCTTGAATCTGGGTGAAAGGGTACCAGACAGAGGTTCAGAGCCCCGGGAAGAAATAAAGAGTATGGAAATGATGGCTATGGGATAACTAGAAGACTTTTTTTTTTTTAACTCCCTTTACTTCTTTAAAAGACAACTTATTAATGCAAGGTTATAATATTGAATTGTGCAGTTCAGAACATTATGTATCTTTAAAATATATGACTACAATAACATGAAAGAATGGTGGGGGCGGATGAGTAGAATTATACTGTTAAAAGTTTCTTCTATTTTACATAGAATAGTCCCATACTGATTCTAAGTTTATTATGATAAGTTAAGGGTACGTATTATAATCCCTAGAATAACCACGAAGAAATAACACAAGGAAGTATAATGAAAAATCCAATAAAGGAAAATATGCAATTTCTGCTTCTAGTCGTGCTAGGCAATCTCATACGGAACTTGCCCTTCCACCATAAACAACCAAAAAATTGGATAAAATTAATGAGACAAATATTCACAGACATTGGACAAAAGGCAATACAGAACAGCTATCCCTGAGAGAAGGAAAACAAACAAGGTGATTCCTGGAGGCACCATCTGGACTGGAGCACATGGAGAGGCGACTAAGGGAAAAAAATCAAAGTTAAGGAGACTGAGGCTAATTTGGTGGACAGAGTATCAGACAGGAGAAAACTATGTAGAAAAAAAGCTCCGGAAATATGCATGCAGTCAAAACCTACTGAACAGATGGGGATAAATTATATGCATATAAATTACATGCACGTAATGAGATGTGTGTAAATTATACCTTAATAAAGTCTATTTAAAATACATAAATAATTATTAAGATAAGAAATAGAAACATGAATAGCTCTGTATCTATTGAAAAAATAATAATTTGTTGTCAAAACCTTCCCCATGAAGAAAACTACGGGACTAAGTTGTTTCACTGTGAATTCTATAAAACGTTTAAGGAAAAAGTAATAACAGCTTTATTTTTTTAAAGTGCTTTCAGAAAATAGAGAAGGAGTGAATATTTCCCATTTCCTTTTATAAGACCAGCATAAATCTCATAACCAAAAACTGACAAAGATATAGCAAGAAAAGAAAATTATAGATAAACACTGCCATGCTATGATTTAAATGTTTATGTCCCCTCCAAAATTCATGTTGAAACTTAATCCCCAAGGTGGCAGTATTTAGGATGTATGGCTTGTAGAAGGTGATTGAGTCATGAGGGCTCTGTCCTTATGAATGAGATTAGGTGCCCCTATAAATATGAATGAGATTAGCTGTCCCTATAAAGAGACTTGATGGAGAAAGTTTGCCCCTTTTTGCCCTTCTGTCCCTTCTGTCATATGAGGACATAGTGTTCCTCCACTCCAGAGGATGTAGCATTCAAGGCACCATCTTAGAAGCAGAGACTAGGCCCTCACTTAACACTGAACCCACCAGGACCACCTTGATCTTGGATTTACCAGCCTCTAGAACCAGGAGAAATAAATTTCTGTTCTTTAAAAATTACCCAGTCTTGGGTATTTTGTTATAATAGCACAAATAGTCTAAAATACATATCAAATACAGAAATATATAAAAAAGATAATATATCTAAATAAAGCTTATCTAGTAATAATAAAGTCATTCTCAGAAATGAAAAAGTTTAATAGTCCCAAATCAATATAATTTGGCCTATTAACATAATAAAAGATGAAGAAAAGATATAATCACCTCCATGTAGATGCAAAACTAGCATTTGACAAGACTGAGCTCCTAATCTTATAAAAATCCTCAACATTCTTAGAAAAGAATATCCTCCTCTGACAAATGACACTTATGAAAAATCTACTGCTGGT
>NW_003852472.1:356843-366598 GCF_000181295.1 Otolemur garnettii | reverse complement strand
AAAAAAAAAACCTGTTGCTAATAATGTAGTTAATAGTGAAATATTGAGGACATCTTCCCTATAAGCAGAAATACACAAGCATGTCTGTTTTCACCATTTCTATTAAACATTTTATTAAAAGTTCTAGCCAGTCCAATAAAGCAAGAAAAAGAAATGAACAAACATTGGAAAGGAAGAAGCAAAAATGTCCTTATTTACACAGAACCTTATAGTTTATGTAGAAAATCCAAAGGAATCAATAGCTAAGCTACTAGCACTAATGAGTGAACTTTGAAAAGTCTTTGGATACAAGGTCAATATTTTAAAGTTTAAATGTATTTTTATATACTAGCAAACAAAAAAGAAATAGAAAATGAAATTTGAAAAAGCAATCTCATTTTTTAAAAAGCACCAAAAATATAAAATTCTTAGAAATAAATTTAAGAAAAGACAAGCAAGCCCTCTACTCTGAAAACTACAAAGCTGTGCTAAGAAAAATTAGAAGACCTAAATAAATAGAGAGCTATACTATGTTCATGAATCAGAAGACACATTACCAAGACAACCATTCTCCTCAAGTCGGTTTGCAAATTTATTACAACCACAATCCCAACATAACATTTTTTATAGACACAGACATGTTGATTATAAAATTTATATAGAAGTGCAAAGGAGCTAGAGTGGTCAAAACAGTCTTAACAAAGGAGAAATTATAATTATATGCCATTCCATACCTAACAGAAAAGCTAAAATTAAAAAAGTTAACATGACCAAATGTTGGCAAGGATTCAGAGCAATTAGAACGTACTTTGCTTGTGAGAATGAAATATGTTAACACCTCTTTGGAGAACTGCTTGGCTATTTCTTATAAAATTAAACAACCCAATTAAAAATGGTCAAAAGTCTTGACAGACACTCACAAAAGAAGAGAGAAGAATAGCTGGTAAGCACATCAGACAGGCAAAATGTTCAATGTCATTAGTTATCAGGGAAGTGCAATTAAAATCACCATGAGAGACCATCTCACACCCACTAGAATGGATAAAATTTAAAAGACTGACAACACCAAAGCTGGCAAGGATATAGAGCAATTGGAACATGGCAAAACCACTTCAGAAAACAATTTGGCTCTTATAAAGTTAAGCATATACCATGATCTAGGAAAATGATGGTTATTCATGCAATGAAATAATACCCAGTAATGAAAACAAATAAACTTCAGCTACATGTGTAAAACATGAATGAATGTCAAAGCCATATGTTTCACTTAATAAACCACATACAAAAGGTGAGGTATCTACAGTAATGTTATTGAAAAACTAGAAGCAACTTATATATCTCATGGTAGAGGTTTAGTTAATAAAGTGTGTGTGTGGACTCGGTACCCGTAGCACCATGGTTACAGCACCAGCCACATACACTGAGGCTGGTGGGATCAAACCCCGGCACCAGTAAGCTAAAGCAACAATCACAAGTGCAACCAAAAAAATAAAAAATAAAAAATTAGCCAGGCATTGTGGCAGGCACCTGTAGTCCCAGCTACTTAGGAGACTGAGGCAAGAGAATCGCTTAAGCCCAAGAGTTGGAGGTTGCTGTGAGCTGTGATGCCATCGCACTCTACCGAAGGTGACATAGTAAGACTCTGTCTCAAAAAAAAAAAAGTGTATGTATACTCAAATTCCACAACAACTCAAAATGATGTTATTTAGAAGGCTATTGACAAGGAGAGACGTCCATGGTAACTTAAAAGTAGCAAACAGTACAATACATTGGACATAGAAGCACAGAGAAAGGTTTGGAGGCCTTTTACCAAAGCCTCAAGACTCAAGGTTACTTTGAGAGGTGTAATTCTGGGTGTTTCCACTTTATGCTGAGCATGTACTTACATTAATAATAAGAAAAAATTATGTGTAGGTATATAGATATAGACTCATAGATACAGTTGATTGTTTATTCACAGTAGTTATGTTCTATAGTCACCACTGCATTAGCGAACACTGAACCATCACTCCTAGGTTAGGGACCTGCGAGCCTCTAATCACATTTTCATCAACCAATCAATACATAATCTTGTTTTATGAGTGTTTCTATTTAAAGGCATCTTTAAAAATATCTATTGTTGATGCTTTAACACTGAACACACAGCCAACCACACTGTAACTCATGCCTGAATAATGCTTCTAATACACATATTTTCTCTGTAAGGCACCTCATGACCATCTGGCCCTTAGGGACACTAGACATGCTCCAGCACTATTCTCAGGGGACATTTTAAACAATGAAATCATCAACAGAAAGCACAAAAAATGTGAAAAACATGACACAAAACAGACCAAGAAAAGGACCTTGTTTGCAGTTTGAGAGTGGAAATCAGGAGGCAGGGTGTCACACTGTTTGACCTCAACTGGAAACCTCAGTTGGGTGATTCAAGTTTTCATTGCTTTGTCCACAACTGTGACTGACCACTGTGAATATTGATTTGGGGGTTATATATCAATTTTAGCGAGTCAGTGAATTCACAAATACAAAACTTGCAAATAATTAGAATCAACTGTATATAGAGATATATATGAAAAAAAGTATTCCCAAGCCTTAAACATGTACTCCTAGGGCATCCAGACAGGGAAACTCATCTCATCTGAACCAAAACAAAACCCATTAAACAGCACCTTATTGGCCTGCAGTGTTTCCAGAGGGGTGGGAGGAAGAAGCGAATGGGAATTAATGGTGCAGGACCCACCACAACCATCTTAGGAATGTGCCTAAAGTCATGGGCATGGCCTTGATTTAGCCTGCTGTCTTTATTGGTTTATATTTGGGAATGTAAAATCTTTACAAGGGTTTTCAGGAGCCAGTCCCAAACCCAGCCCAGGCTCATACTCCCAGGAATCCCTCAACAGCCAAGCCCCCAATCCCGGGGTTTCTAGAACCCTCATGCTCACTGCTGGGAAGGGCTAGTTAACCCTGACATCTGCTGATAGAGGCCAGCCTCATCCCTCTTCCTGAGGTGGACATGCATCCTAAGCAAGGTCAGGGGCTCAGAAGGTTCTTCTACCAGGGTAAGGGGGTGGCAGAGGCTCTGAAGCTGAAACCATCTTGAAGGTGCCAACAGCTCTTCATAATTAGCTCAGGAACCCCAGATGTGTCTGGTGAGTACAGTTATAAACCACATAATGATATTTAAGTCAACAGACTGTGTATATGACCATGTCCCATAAGATTATAATACAGTATTTTTACTATATTTCTTTCATGTTTAGATATACAAATACTTGCAGTTTTTGTATATCTAAAACTCCAGGATTCAGTACAGTAACATGCTGTTCAGGTTTGTAGCCTGGGAACAACAGGCTAGACCAGACAGCCAGGGTGTGCAGTAGCTATGCCATCTAGGTTTGTGTAAGTGCACTCTGATGTTTCCACAGAATAAAATCACCAGTGATGCATTTCTCAGAACATACATCACTGAGCAACACATGATTATATATCGTTAACCCATACTGATGTGGTTTATCAGATAAGAAATTTCTTCTTGAGGTGGGTACCTTCGGAGACATCTGACCAGTTCAAATCATCCCCCTTCACCCTTGCCTCCTCTGCTGGGAAGGGTGAGTCCAGAGCCCTGTTTAAACCTCCTGTTGCCCTAACAGTCAGGACCTCCCAGATAGCAGGGACTGTCCTCCCACAAGTCCTGTAGCCTGCATGATGCCACTGTGCTTCCCACATTCAGTCTGCAAGAAGATCTATCCCAAACCTGCAAATAGGGCAAAGGGCAAGGGCCTAACCTTCCTCTATCTAATGAGCCCACCCAAGTGCCTCTGATGCCTGGGAGAACATCACTTCACTTGAGACACCAGTCACTATGTATTACAGCTCAGGCTCTCCAAAAATGGTAAGAAGCAAATGATTTCTCTTCAGTAGAAAAGACAACCCCAAATATTTTATTTTTATTGTCCTGTGGGCTCTAAACTTAGTGAGCTTATTTGGGGTTTATATTTATATAAATATAAAAAGTACATATTAAATGTATAATACATAATTATATTACTAGTTGAATATCCCCAACCTGAAAACCCAAAGTCCAAAATACTCCAAAATCTGAAATTCTTTTTGTTTGTTTGTTTGTTTTTTAGAAATAGAGTCTCATTTTATTGCCCTCGGTAGAGTACCATGGTGTCACAGCTCACAGCACCTCCAACTCCTGGGCTTAGGGGATCCTTTTGCGTCAGCCTCCCGAGTAGCTGGGACTACAGGTGCCCAACACAATGCCTGGCTATTTTTTTGTTGCAGTTTGGCTGGGGCCAGGTTTGAACCTGCCACCCTCGGTATATGGAGCCAGCGCCCTACCCACTGAGTTACAGGAGCTACCCCTAAAATCCTTTTTGGCTCTGACATGATACTCAGAGGACATACTCCATGAAGCATTTTGGATTTTAGATTTTCAGATTTGGGAATGCTCAAACTGTATCTAATTTATATATAATATAAATAGAATATAAGTAATAATGTATATATAATAGATCTATTATATGTAATTTATATAATGTAGCTATAATACCAAACAATAACTTATATATGTTATATAAATTATAATATGTAACATATATTAAATAATAATTTATATAATAAAATATAATCTACAACACATTGTATAATACAATGTATAACATACAATCAACTTTATAGAATATTGATTATATATAATATTGATCATATACAATATTACAGTATAACAATATTATTAAAATATATAACATTATAGACTATATGATATATACAATATATAATGTAATACAGATTTTAGATAAGAATATATTACATGTTAGATTACGAATTATATATTTTATATATTATACATCTCAATAATTACATATAATATATTTCAATAATTATATAATATAATATACACACATTTATCATATACATAATGATATATATATAAAAAGAACTAACTTTACCCATAGACAAATCTGGCCTTTGCATGTGGCTCATTGGAGGAATCTCTAAGCCTTTGGAATGTCCTGCCAGATAAGAGCATCTTTGTTTACCTGGGGACCTTGGGTCATGTCACATAGTCCACGAAACAATGTTATTTAGGGTGGGAGCTTTGGGCCACATGGGACAGTTCATGCTAACAATGCAATTTATGGGTGGGTCCCTGAGCCGCATGGTACCAGCTCAACCTCCAGAAGGGCTAGGAACTGAAGTCAGCAAGGCAGGCTGCCACCATGCCTATGCAAGCAAGCCCCAGTCAAAACTCTAACTTGAGTGAGCTTCCCTGGCTGGCAGCACTCTGTGTGTATTGTCACGTGTTGCTGTCAGGAAAGTAATACAGCCACCGACTCCACTGTCAGGGGACAAATGGAATCTGGAGCCTCCCTGGACTCTGCCCACACGTCTGTTTCCTTGGCTGATTTCAATTTGGATAATTGCCAGAAAAAACCACAACCATGAGAGTCATAGTTTGTAACCCATTCTCTGGGTCCTTCTAGTAAGTTATCAAACCTTAGGATGATCCTGGGGATCCCCAATCTACAAACACATGCTTGCCTATCTATGTGTAAATACACATGTATCCATTCCTCCAATCCTCCTTTGAATCAGCTTTGTTATTCTACTGATTCCCTCATTCAAGGAGTTAAGTAAAATGTGTAAATAAAATAGTGCTCACTATCAAGCTGCCCAAAAATTATGACTTAAACATTTTCAGACTTACACTTCATGTATTCATTTATTCAAAATGAATATGAACAAAAAGACTATGAAGAGAAATGAAAAATATATATTCTTAAACTCCGGGACAGGGGAAAGGGCCCCTATAAGTGGCTGGTCTCAGTTACTCCTAAAAGAATGGGACAGTCCTACAGGGCCCCAGAGGAATAGCCAGCCAGCTGAGCTTAGGGCCTCTGGGAGCTAAAAGAGCCTAGAAGGCTTGGTAATGCTGAGAGAGGCTTCTGGAAACAAGGTCTAGATCAGAGGTCCTCAAACTTTTTAAAAAGGTGGCCAGTTCACTGTCCCTCAGACCACTGGAGGGCGGGACTGCAGGCCTCGGGACCAGCAGTGGCAAAAACACCCGGCGGCTGGATAAATGTCCTTGGCAGGCCACCAGGCCATAGTTTGATGATGCCTGGCATATGATAAGCCCAGAGAGGGGCCCATCCTGACTTCACTCATTATTCATTTTACTGATAACTAAAAAGACTTCAGGTGGTGACTTGGGCAAGGCAGGCAGCTGCACCCTAGTTTAGCCACTCCAGAGTATTTGGTTCAGAGGTGGGTGGGAAACAAAGAAATTCGGGCTATGAGCAGGTGTAGAGGAAAGGAGACCTGCTTGCAGGAGGAGGGAGAAAAGCAGCTGGATCAGAGCCCTGTCCCCCTGCATCCTGCACCCTGCACCCTGGCAGACTTACCCTCATCACAGTTGCTCCCAGTAAAGCCAGGGCAGCACCTCCACTCCAGCGCCGTCACTGTGCGGTAAGACACTCTGTAGGTGGGTCTGATGAGAGTCCTGTAACTAACACAAGGACAGCTTCAGCGGGGCATGAGCTCCTGCCCACCCGCCTGCCCCCAGACCCTACTCCTGCAAAGATGGCCTAGGCTGTGTGCCAGCCCACACTGTGGGCAGTGGAATACATTGCCCACCTCTGTATTAGCTGCAATCTAAAGCCCCTTACAGGTTGGAGGGGCTGAAACCATGGGGAAAAGCCCCCTTCATTAAGTCCATTCTGCTGGCCTCAGCCCATCTCTACCCTCAGGATCCTGTGAAAGAAAGAGAAGAATCCACTAGGGTGGGGGTTGCAACACCCCATGTGGGGATTCTTGGAAGAATGCATTAACCCCACCCAAATGCCTTGGAGGAAGAACTCAGATGCTTCCTCCTTTATCCCAAGAGACCCTGGGGAGAATACAACACAGACCCAGGAATTTGGGGGTAGGTGGCGGGAACCTGACTATAGCTTTAAGGAGACAAGCAGCAGCAGAGTGGCAACACAGTGTGTATTTGCTGTTGGGCAGACGTGGAACCCCAGCATGCCCTAGAAGAAACTAGACTTGTAAGAGGAGAACCTGGATGAAGGTGACCTGGAAGCAAGGAGGATTCCCAGGAAGTCAGAGGCTGAGGGCATGGTCATGGAGCAAACAGCCAGAGGGGTCCTGTAAGGTGGAATGTTCAGGCTGAGCATGTGCAATGCCTGAGAGTCTCCAGAATGCACCCCACAAAGGGGCCAGCACTTCACATAAATGACACTCAGGGACCCCTCAGCAGCAGTGCTCCCCCTCAGTCCCCTCCTATCATAGAGGGCCCCTAAGTGAGAAAGGAAGACAATAGAGAGGGGGGGCCCCCACACCTCCTCGTTGCCACAGATCTCCCAGCCTGAAGCAGGCCCAGCTGGGAGAGGGAAAAAGCTTTAATTTAGACTCAAAATGACAGTTGTCAAATTAATTCTTGAGATTGTTTCTTGACTAAGACAAACCAGAAAAACTAGAGGATCTGTCCAGGGCCCAGGGCAGGGGGAAGGGCCAAGTTGCTTGTTGTTCGACCCTGGGTCCCTTCTATAACCTCAGCACAATAAATGGAGCCACAGGATGTGAGGTACAGGCCTGGTCTTTGGGCTCTTCCCCTAATTCACTACACAGACTCACACAGGTACCTGGACCTCGCTGAGCCCTTTCCTGTTCTGCACGGTGATGTTACTGTGGAGACCAGGAAGCCAGGCATAAGGCTCTGAGAGCAGAAAAGGTTGCATCGATGCCAGGTTTGCAAAATGCAGACCTGACCTCATTTCTCCCAGCTCACACCCTTCAGCCACCCCCACGTCAACAGGAGAGAGTCTGAGCTGCTTAGCCATGTATGCTGGCTCTTCTCCAGCTGAAACTGCCCCCTCCAGCCCCCTGTGCCATATGCTGCCCCTTACCCTTCTTCCCCTGAGCCCTCCAGATGTATTAGGCATTCTCACTTTGGCCCACACCTAGAATGATGATAATAAAAGATAAGAATAATAGCTTTAATCATATCCTCACCCTGTGCCAGAAATTAGTGAATGGTTTACATGTGCTGACTCAGATCAACCCTAAAATGATACCATTATTATTATTCCTAATTTGCAGATGAGCAAACTAAGGCACAAAAAGGTTAAGTAACTTTCTCAAGGTCACATGGCAAGAAGGACCTAGGATCCAAATTCCAGTTAGGTAGAACTGTTTCCAAAGCACATTAATACTAGTTTGAGTCCAACATTTTTCCTCCCAACATCTGATTCTGGGCCACAGAACCACATAGTTCATCCCCCAGAGAGGTCCTCTTTTGGTCACTCATTCTAAGGGCCAGGGGACTGGCCTATGCCACCTGGGACCAGAAGGCTGCAAAGGAGCCAGATAGATGGCCGGCCAAGTCCAGGTGCAGGTTAAACCAGTAGGTGGCGCTGCTTCACTAGCTCCACAGATCCCTTGGGTCTCACCAGAATGCCCAAGGCAGGTTCAGCATCAGAGACACATCTCCTAGTCTAGGCAAGAACTTGAGGGATCTTCACCTCCTTGTCTCCAGCCCCTGCTATGAGGATCCAGTTGGTAAACTTTCTAAAATACAGATCCAGTTTGGTGACTGCCCTCTCTCTAAATGTTCCATGACTCCCATAGATGAAAGCCCAAACCTTTCAGGTCAGCAAATAAGGCTTTCGCATCTTTCTACCCTCACCTCCTTCTACCAAGACAAGCCAAACCTCTTACCACTACAACACAAGCTGCCTGAGCGCATGAGGCTCTCCCTGCCTCCATGCCTTTGCACATACAGGCTGCTCTGCCTGAAAAAAATCCCGAAGAGCCTTAAAGATATGACTCACATGTGAAGCACCTCTACCCCTTGCCAGAGTCAGCAGGCTCCCACATCATCTTGTGCAGAGCCCGGTGGTCATTCACACACTCAAAAGAAACACCAGAATAAACAAGGCAACCAGGGACTCTGCTCTGCCAGAGCTGATGGCTAGTGAGGCAACCAGCACTAATCCCATAATCACACATGTGAGCGCGTGGCTACCTACCATGTAAGGAGAAAGTACTCACATTATAATGGATTTTTTTCTTTCTTATTAAAATATAATTCATAGGAGTAAAAAAGAGAAATTTGGTGTTTGGTTCAAAGAACTTTTACCTCTGCGCACACCAACATCCCCATTACCTCAAAAATCCTTTTGTGTCCCTTCTAAGTCAATTTTCCAGCCCCTAGAGGTAACCATTATTCTGATTTCTCTGTCCATAGATTAGTTTTTCCTGTTCCAGAATGTCATATAAAAGGAAACTTACAGTATATACTTTTGTGCGTCTGCCTTCTTTTACTCATCCATTATGTCTGAGATTCATTCATAATGTTACTTGTAGTGGTATTATTACTTTTTGTTACTAAATAATATTCCATGATATAAAGACACTATGATTTCCTCATTCTCCTGTTGATGGACATTTTGTCCTATGATGACTAAAGATGCAATGAACATTCTCATAAAAGTTCCCAGTTTTGACCTATAATGACTAAAAATGCAATGAATATTCTCATACAAGGCTTTTTGTGAATATCTATTTCCATTTTTCTAGGGTACATACGTAGCAATCGCAGAACTAATTATTCATAGAATAAATACATGTTATACATGTTTAACTTTAGTAGCTACTACAAACAGGTTTCTAAAACCTGTTTGGATGAACCACTTTATAAGCCTAGCAGCCATGTATGAGTTCCAGTTGCTCCACATCCTTGCCAACATTTAATATTGTCAGTCATTTTT
>NW_003852472.1:340713-356609 GCF_000181295.1 Otolemur garnettii | reverse complement strand
GGTAGAGTGCTGTGGCATCACAGCTTAACAGCAACCTCCAACTCCTGGGCTTAACTGATTCTCTTGCGTCAGCCTCCCATGTAGCTGGGACGACAGGCGCCCGCCACAACACCTGGCTATTTTTTGGTTGTAGTTGTCATTGTTGTTTGGCAGGCCCAGGCTGGATTCAAATCTGCCAGCTCTGGTGTATATGGCTGGTGCCTTAGCTGCTTGAGCTACAAGCGCCACCAAGCCTTCATTATGGTTTTAATTCACAATTCACGTTAACTAAACAAAGTTGAATTTCTTTTCATATTTCTCATTTGAATGTTTTCTTTTGTAAAGTGCCTGGTCAAGTCTTGTATCTGCTTTTGAATTGGGATTTGTGTGATTTCTGTGTCTTCATATCTTTTTCTTATTGCTTGAATATATATTTGAATATATAAAAAGAATAATATATTAGGCCTTTGTCAGATAAACATATTGCACTTGGCAGTGAGTTTGCAAAGGTTAACTTTTTTTTTTTTTTTTTGGCAGTCTTTGGCCAGGGTCAGGTTTGAACTCACCACCTTTGGCATATGGGGCCGGCACCCTACCCTTTGAGCCATAGGCACCACCCACGATAAACATATTGCAAATGTTTTCTCCCAATCTATGGATTGCTTTTCATTTTTTTAAAGGTGATTTATAATGATCATATTTTAATTTTGGTTAAATACAATTTATAGTTTTTTTAAATTTCATTATTTGCCCTGGCGCCCGTAGCACAGTCGTTATGGCGCCGGCCACATGCACCAAGGCTGGTGGGTTCCAACCCAGCCTGGGCCAGCTAAACAACAATGACAACTGCAATAAAAATAGCTGGGTGATGTGGTGGGCGCCTGTAGTCCCAGCTACTTAAGAGGCTGAGGCAAGAGAATCGCTTAAGCCTAAGAGTTTGAAGTTGCTGTGAACTGTAACACCACAGCACTCTACTGAGGGCAGCACAGTGAGACTCTGTCTCAATTTTTCATTATTAATGGGAGAGGAGTCAAGGTTATTTTCCATTTAGATATCTATTATAGTTGCTTCAGCAGCATTGATTGATAAGACCTTCTTTTCCTGATTGAATTGCTTTAGTGTCTTGCTGAAAACCAAATGATCATTTGTATGTGGGTCTATTTCTGGACTCTACTCTGTTCCATCGATCTATCTATCCCTGCCCCAAAATAACATTGTATTAATGTAGCTTTACAGTAAGTCTTGAAATCT
The DNA here is from genome assembly GCF_000181295.1 of Otolemur garnettii. NCBI lineage: Eukaryota > Metazoa > Chordata > Mammalia > Primates > Galagidae > Otolemur > Otolemur garnettii. The sequence goes on along the minus strand of NW_003852472.1, from coordinate 355,379 downwards.
GGTAATGTAAGTCTTCCAATGTTCTTTTTCTTTAAGATTGTCTTGGTGATTGTATGTCATATGCATTCCTGTAGATTTTATAATTGGCTTATCAATTTCTGCAAAAAAGTCTAAAGAGTTTTGATAAAAATTACATTGGCTATACAGATTAATTTGTAGAGAATTGACATCTTAATAATATTGAGTCTTCCTAAGAACACAGCATAACTTTCATTTATTTAGGTCTTCTTTAATTTTTCTCGGCAGTGTGCACATCCATCTTTTGTTAAATTCACTTCCAGGTATTTATATTAGTCATCTCCAGGCTGCCATAACAACCAACCACAGAAAAGTAGCCTAAACAAGAGAAATATATATTTTCTCACAATTTTAGAGGCTAGGACCCCCCCCCCCGCAAGGTCCTGCTGCTCTGGGCATTAAGGCCTCTTGGGGGTCAGGATTCCCCTCTTTTTTTCCCCAGTCAGATCTGAGTTCTTCAGCGGCTGATTGCTTTCTAAGTCTCTATGGGGAAAGCCAGCCTTTGGCCTCCTTCTCTTCTTTATCTTCAGAACTCAGGCAAGAGTTTAAATTTCAAGAGAAGAGAACTAGACTAGATAAAAGGAAAAGCTTGGAAACTCACGCAGTTTGGATTACTAGGAAAAAAAGGGCATATCCTTCCATGAAATTCTTATAAAATACAGTTTTTGAGGGCACTGAAATGAGTACCCACAGCAACCTCCAGCTCTTTACCTGGATGTCTTGCTCATTGCATCAGGAAGACAGAATGTACCGCTTTTTGATGGGAGAAGGGGGTGGGATGGGATGTGAGTGATGGAAGAACTAGGAAAACTTATTTTCTTGGATCTTTCGCAGTCTTTAATGGCCTATGTTTGGTAAGTACTAACCACTTCCTCAAACATGAAGATTCAGCTGGCTCCATCACAACGCGCAGCTTATGTTTTCTATTTCTAGTAGAGATAGGGATCTCCCTCTTGCTCAGGCTTATCTCAAACTCCTGAGCTCAAGCAATCCTCCTGCTTCAGCCTCCCACAATGCTAGCATTACAGGTGTGAGGCATCTCATAACCAGCGTAAGGAAGATTATTCTTCTTAAAAAAAATAATAATTGTAATCCTAGCACTCTGGGAGACAGAGGCGGGTGGATTGCCCTTGCTCACAGGTTTGAGACCAGCCTGAGCCAGCGTGAGACCTTATCTCTAAAAATAGCCAAGCACAGTGGAGGGCGCCTATAGTCCCAGCTACTCGGGAAGCTGAGGCAAGAGAATCGCTTGAGCCCAAGAGTTTGAGGTTGCTGTGAGCTATGATACCACTGCACGCTACCAAGGGACAAGTGAGACTCTTGTCTCCAAAACAATAATAAATAAATAAAATTTTGGAGGCTAGAAGTCCAAGATCAAGGTTCCACCCATTTCCATTTGTAGTGAGGGCTCTCTTCCGGGCTTGTGATAGCTGCCTTCTATATCTTCATATGACCTTTCCTCAACGTGTGCACAAGCAGAGAGAGAAAGAAAGTTCTCTAGTATCTTTTTTTGTATGGATTCCTATCCTTTCAGATCAGGGTCTCACCATTACCACCTCACTTAACCACAATTACTTTCTTAGAGGCCCTATCTTCAGATAAAGCTACACTTGGGTTAGAGCTCCAATATATGAATATTTGGGGAAACACACATTTCATTTCCACTTGTTTGTTGCTAGTATATTGTTACACATTTTTATACTGACCTTGTATAAGGTGACCTTGTTAAGTTCACTTATTAATTCTAGTAATACATTTGTCAATTCCTTTGAATTTTCTACTCATATAATAACATTATCTGTGAATAGAGTTCTAGGCTGGGTGTGGTAGCTCACGCCTGTAATCCTGGCACTCTGTGAGGCCAAGGCAGGAGGACTGCTTGAGCTCAGGAGTTCAAGATCACCATGAGCAAAAGCAAGAGCAAGACTTTGTCTCTACTATAAACAGGAAATTTATCTGGGTGTAGGAATGTGTTCCTATAATCCCAGCTTCTCAGGAGGCTAAGGCAGGAGGACTACTTGAGCCCAGAGAATGCTGTGAGCTATGATGACACCACTGCACTCTAGCGAGGGCAACAGAGGGAGACTCTGTCTCAAAAAAAAAGTTCTACCTCTTTGTTTCTGGTCTGCATGCCTTTTATTTCTCTTCTTTGTGTTATTGTTATTGTGTATTCAACTCCTAAATGTTGAATAAAAATGGTGATAACACTTATCCTTTACTTATTCCCATACTTAGGGAGAAAGTATACTATATTTCAATTGACTATTATATTAGCTATAGGTTTCATTAATTGACTTTCAAACATTAAGCCAACTTAGCAACCATGGGAGAAATCCCACTGTGTCATGATATATTATCTTTATATATCTCAATGGATTCTATTTTCTGATATTTTGTTTTGAATTTTTATGTGCTATAGTCATAAGGGATTTAATTGGAATTTTTATCTCATAAAAAAAACACATGGACCTGGTACAGTGATGCTACTAATTGGTTGGGGGAAGATGCTTTAGTTTTCACTGTATACGCATATTTTTTTTGGATTTGAATTTTATACCTTTTGAATTACTCAAAAATGTATAAAATGTAAATGATAAGTGAATAAAAAATGAGTTGATGCTGTTATGGGCTGAATGTGTCCCACAAAAATCCATATACTGAAGTCCTAACCCCCAATGTGATGGTAAATGAAGGTGGGGCCTTTGGTAGGTAATTAGAATTAGATTTAGATAAGGTCATGAGGGTAGACCCTCCTGATAGAATAAATGTCCTTACAAGAAGAGAAGAGAGACCAGAGCTCACTCACACTCTCTCTCTCTGCCATGTGAGAACACAGCAAGAAGATGGCCATCTGCGGGCCAGGAAGAGAGCCCTCTCCCTCACCAGAAACAGAATCTGTGAGTACTTTGACCTTGGACTTCTAGCTTTCAGAACTGTGAGAATACCAATCTCTGGTATTTGGTAATAGTAGCCCAAGCAGACTAATACAGACTTACGTTAAATGATTTATATTAAGTGCTTGACACAGTGTCCAGGTGTGATAAATTTTAATAATGATGATAAATAATGATGATTTAGTAATTGCCCCTACAGACCATAAAGTCCTCATAATCATAGCCCACACTGGCCTTGTCCACTGAGCTAAAGTATAACCACATCCTTACGAATGGACCAATTAACACAGTAGGTATCAAGAGACACACACACATCAGTCTTGAGGGCCTATGTGAGATAAGGAGGCAATGATACTGTCTTCTGTCGCTTCAAGACTTTTCCTAAGGGGTAAAGAGGCCTCTCTCCACCCCACCTCACCTCACTGTAAGGAGTGGGGGATTCTCTTCAAATCAAAACAGCCCCCATGGGCCACCCCCACAATAAGATGGACAGCAGTAATCCTGGGGTGTGCATATTTCGTTTACCCTCTGATGGGCCTGAGGCCATTCTCAGGTGATGACACTGAGGCCCAGAGAAAGAACCCAACTTTTCAAGGCTCCCTATGGGGGGTGTCAGCCTCTCTCCTTGGCAGCAATATCTAGGGCCTCCCACATGGCCCTGGAGTCTCTCCTACCAAGACTTTAATGACTCCTAGATACTAGGGGCAAAACTAAGATTAGCCTCTGAGCCCTGAATTCTCCCCACCCATCTCCAACTTCCATAGGCCCCCAAGCCCATACTATGGCCCTGGAGTTCCACATGCTTTGTCCTTTGCCCCCCAAATACCCTGGCCTTCTCCTAAATCTCCAGTGTACCAGGTTCCTGAACTCTTGAAGAACCTGGTTCCTACTCTCTCTCTCTCTTAGTCAGTCCCAGCTCATCGCTGTTCTCTGCCTTCATAGCACTTATTCCAGGCTGCAAACTGCATTTCCACTGTGGTTATTAATTTATGCCTGTGTCTCCCATCACACCATAAGCTCCAGGAGGGCAGGGATCTTGTCTGCATTTCCCTCCCTGCTTCACCAGCATCCAGCATGCTGCCCAGCATGTGGCAGATACACAAAATTATTGATCTACTGATTAGGGATCTGACTCCTGGCCTGCCGACACCTCCTGGGGCACAGAGCTGGGGCTTTTCCTGGTCTCTACATTCAGTCATATGTAGGTCCAAAGAAACCCTGTGTGGTAGCAGCTCTCCTGGAGTCTGCTGGCCAACTGGCATCTAAGATTTCAAGAATGTGGGACAGCCTGAAGGTGGGGGAGCCCCTGGCTGGTCCATTGAAAGTGTTCTATGTGGTTACATATGCCCATTTGAGAGATGGCAAAACCAGCTCAGAAAGGGAAAGGGGGCTTGAGGGAGCTACAGCCACTGAATACCTGAGAGCTCAGCCCCTTCATACCCGTGAGTAGCACCATCTCCATTTTATGGATGAGAACACTAAGTCTGACCAGAAGCTGTTCAGTGGGTGAGGCACTGAACATGCACCCAACATGGCCTATGCCATCAGGAAGTAGAGGAGATAGCTGCAGCCTATCTCTATCTTCCCACACCCTTGACTGTACGCACCCCCATCTCTGCACGGGCTGCCACCCACTACCACCTCTACTGAGTCTGAGAGGTTAGGTGAGCCTTCTCCAGTTCCCCTGAGTGAAGTCTCCTAGTTTCTCTTCAATCTTAGGACAATACCCAAATCTTAGCACAATACTCAGGGCCATGTGGACTTCTATGACTACCATCCACCTTGGCTACCCCTATGCAGAGCTCCATCAGCCACATGAGTGCTTATGCACCTGCTCTCCCTCCACCCAAGACTCATAGTCCCCATGGCTCCACAGAAGTGCCACCTCCTCCAAGAAGCCCTCCTTGACTGGCCCACCCTCAGTCTTCCCACCCCACAGCAGGCTAGGACTTTCAACTTATACCCTCAAAGAACTCAGACTTCTCTTCCAAGCACTTATAATCATACACTCACCTACATAATTATCTGTCTGACCTCTGTCCTTTCCACTGAGCCACTAGCTGAACTGCAGGCCCTGGGCAGGGTGAGGCACTTCCTTGCATTAGTGTCCCTCGATGCAGTCCACATCCAAGAAGTGAAATGCTAACCAAGACACAGCAGTGGCTCCCTGGTGGTTTAGGTGGCAGCACTGCAGGGATGGAGCAGCTGAGCACAGCCACTTCCACCAGGAGGAGTCAGAAGGGGGGACACTTGAAGGAAGCCTGCTAACCTGAGAAGATTGGGGGAGACCTGGGCCAACAGGGCCTGGGAAGTTGCTTTGGGTGTGTGTAGTCCACTGGAGGAGCTGAGTGTGTTGATGGCGGATAGGCAACTCCTGAGGACCAGGCCTACAAAGGCCTGGAATGCAGGCAAGAGGCTGGACTCTCGTCTATGGACACTGGCCTGGCCAGAGTCCTCCGGACTTTCCAGATCACACTCTTGATTTATATACATATACTATATGTACTATTTACTGTCTTTGTACACACGGTATTAAAAATCACTAAAGCTCCATTTCTCTCTTATTTCACAGATTAGAAAATAAACAGAGCCAAATGCAGTGGCTCATACCTATAATCCCAGCACTTCGAAAGATCTAGGCAGGAGGATTGCTTGAGACCAGGATTTTGAGACCAGCCTGAACAATAAATTAAAAAATTTTAAAATTATCCAGGTATAGGTGTACATGCCTACAATCCAAGCTACTTGGGAGGCTGAGGCAGGAGGATCGCTTGAACCTAGAAGTTTGAGGTTGCAGTGAGCTATGATCACACCACTGTAATCTAGCTCAGATAACAGAGAGAGAGCTTGTCTGCAAAAAATATAACTAAACAGAAAGACCTGATGTGGCTTTTCTGCCCCTCAACAGGCAGCCTCATGCACTCACTGGGAACCCACCCAGGGCTGTGAAGCAGAGGAGCACAATAATGTGCTTTTGAGAAAACCCCCGAGGCGGCAGCGCCTGAATAGGAAGGGAGTGGTGGGAAGCACGGAGGTCTATAAGGAGGCTGCTGGTGCAGAAAGGAGAGCCAAGCAGGATGAGTGACCCCACTTACAGAGCAGAAAACCAAGGTCAAGAAGCTTGGTTGGAGCAGACTCCAGGTTATAAAGTGGCATAGGCTTGAGGGAACCAGGCCCCTAGACAGGGCCAGCATGTGGGTTCTTATCCACTCAACAACACACAGAAGCTGCTTCGCTGGGGCCCAGAGGCCCCACATGCTGAGCAGAGATGGGCCTTGCCCTCTATAACTTCCCCGGCCCTACAGCCCTTAGTAGGAACTCAAAGGACCATGGCCACCAGGTCACCAAGGAGCTACTGCCGTAACACAAGTTGTCCAGCCTGGACCCGACCCCAGGGCCTGGCTACAGCCCTGCAACCACCCAAAGACTGTCCTAGAAAGTTGTAGACATGTCCTATGTGTCCCTAAAGGCAGCCCTTTAAAGGGTACACAAGGTCACATAAGAGGAGATTTGAAGGGCCCCCAGGAGGAGTGAGGCCCTTCCTTGGAGGCAGGGTAAGAAGAGGCCACCTCCAGAGGTGATCTCCCCACAGAACCATGATGCCCCTCAGTGGATGCCAGGACACTGCCACCATCCAGCATCACCTGTTCAGCACGACTCTGCCAGCCCAGAGACCTTATCTGGGGTAGCCGGCACCCCCCACACACTGAGCACCTCCGAGCCCCAGGCCTCCCTGCCTGCTTGCCCCCACTCCTATCCTGGCCCCACTTCCTCATCAGAGACCACCACAAATAGGACAGACTGGGAGGTTCTGAGACAGGCTGGAGACTCCACAGGAAATGGGAGTGGGGGTTTCAGAGAGGGAGGCAGGAGATTATTAATCTCTCGGTTCATAGTAGCAGACCAGCCAGGCAGAGAAGGGGCTGTCCCACCACAGTTCTGAGGCAGGAGGCGGGGGTCTCTGGCCTCTGGCCTCCCCAGAATCCCAGCTGGTTGTTCCTGAGTGCCAGGGAAGGGGACATCAGGCCTCATGTCCCGCACTAGCCCAGAACCACAGTTCACTTAGAGGCAGTAGGGTTGTGGGGGGTGGGGGACAGTGGCCATTGCCCAGACAAGCTCAGTGGTGTTCAGTGTACTGCTGGGGTTGGGGGCCGTTCTGGTGAGCTTCTCAACTCAAAAAGGCCAGCCGAGGAGGAGGGGCAGAGAAGAAAGGCCACGTTTTAGTCAGTACTTAAGTCCAGGACTTCATGTAGCCTCTTGGGCATCTGTCCCGAGCAGCAGGCGACCTAACCAGAGTGGGGAGGCTGGCTGGCAGGGGGCCGTCTGGCAGAGGGGAATAAAGGAGGCAGATGAAGCCCTGGAGAGTTCCGGCTAACCCCTGTGCTCAGCACATCTGGAAAAGGTTGGCTCTAATGCCATCAAAGAACTCTGAGGGGCTGGGGACTCAGCCAAGGGCAGGAGAAGCCCGGCCAAAGAAAACTTAACCCCCGAGTCCCTGGGACTCGTCCTCCCAAACCTACCAGGCCCCTGCACTCCAGGCCACCCCAGCCAGCAGCTGACCCAGGGGCTTGGTGGAGGATGGGCAAGGGGAAGTATGAGGGTGGCCACCAGGGCAAAGTCAGTACCACCCAAAATCCCACTGCTATAAACAAGGTACAACTGGAGGTGTTTTCTGCTCAAGAGCAAGGCGGGAGGTCATCTTTCCATTCCCCAGAAAAGTAAACTAAGGGACAGAGGAGGGAAGCATACCATGGGCTTTCTGCCTTCAGGTTCCCAGCTGGTTCTGAGCAGCCATCGCAGGAAAGTCTAGTCACTCAAGGGTCAGGGAGGGGACCTACCCAGGGCACTGGTCCTACCCAGGAACTCCTCTAGGACCAACACATGGCCCCCACAGGCTGGTTCCTGGAAGGGATCCCTCTTCTCCATTCACATCTCTGTCCCTAGAGAAATGCCTAAGTTCTCCAGATCTCTGCTCAAATGTCACCCACCAGGGAAACCCCTGGACCAAGTCTCTACTGTTGTGAGACTTTGATTAACCCGGGCCCTCAGCCCCAAATACACACACAGACTCCGTAAGGAGAGGATCCTGGCCTTTCACTGCCCAGGCAACCCTGAACAAATGAACAGCTGAACAGATGAACACAAGTTGAGAAACCCAAGGCGAGACTGCTGTCCCCAGTGCACCCAGGCCATGCTGGGCAGGAGCCTGTGCTATCCTCCCTGACACCATGATGTTGACTGACTGGGCTTCCTGCACTGCCTCTATGACCCATGTCCCACCTCCAACACACACACTACAAAAATCCAAGATTAAAAAAAAAAGCAAATTGCAGGATCGGAAAATCCATAGGAGAAATAGTTGTTCCGTTTTTGCCTTTGAGACAGGGTTATGCTCTGTCACCCAGACTAGAGTGCAGTGGTGTCATAAAAGCATAACAGCTCACTGTAGCCTCAAATTCTCAGGCTCATGTGATCTTCCTGCCTCAGCCTCCTGAGTAGCTGGGACTATAAGTGCCTGCCAAGTGTCCAGCTAATTTTATTAAATTTTTTGTGGAGACAGTCTTGTGTTGTTAAGGCTGGTCTCAAACTCCTGGCCTCAAGGGATCCTCCTGCCTTGGCCTCCCAAATTGCTGGGACTTCTGGCATGAGCCATCATGCCTTGCAAGAAATAGTCATATTATATACATTTTTTAAAATTTCACAAGGAGATGGCGTATTCACGTTATGGACATTGTTGAGCATCTTAAGACGTCAGATCCTATAGTGAGTCTTCAGAATTATGACATGAGCACCCTGTTATCCTGCTTTCGAGGCACTCACAGGGTGGTGGGTATAGTCAGCCCAGAAATCAGATGCTCTCAGTGTCATGTGGGTACCCCTGAATGGGTTTCCATGCTCTCAGCCTTCCCCCCATTGCCACTCTAAAAAACTCTGCTTCTGCTCTGAGCCCACACTCTAGGCCTCTGGTGCACTGGGTCCTGCAGTTATCCTCTGCCCTCCTGCCCCAGTCATCCTCCCCTCTTTCCCAGATCATCCCTAGGGATTTATAAATATCATTCCCCAAAACTATACTTGCCAAGGTCCACAGTGACCTCCACGTAGCCACATCCAGAGGCCTCTCCTCAGCCCTTGTCCTAGGAGCCTTCTCAAGAAGAACTTGGGACAGTTGCACTCTCCTTCCTGAAACTCACCTTCCAGGTTGCCAGGTCCTCAGGCTGCTCCCCCTCCTAAACCCTTGCTGCAAGGGTCCAGGACTCTTTTGGGACCGATGCCCCCATCTACTTATCCCCAAGGTCACCACCAGTCTCACAACTTTAGGTACCATGCATGCCAGTGGTTCTCATTCATGCCACGTCCTCTCAATCCTAACATGCCCATATGGTTATGTTTTAATATCGGTGATATCGGGATTCACATTACACTTGATAGTGAGCTAGAGTTTAATGAGCAGCATTCTTAGTAATAATAAAATAATGCACTTTTTATTACCGATGGCAACTTAGAATCAATGAAATACAATCTGGCCCTAACCCTGGCTTCTTCCTGGTGCTCTAGACTTTTTTACTCAACTTCTGCCTTGGCACCCCTCCCCCCCCCAGATGCCCTTACAGGCTTCTTACACTTAACTTGGCCAGAGCAGGGCTGTTGGTTTCCACCTCTGGGCCTGATTCCCTCCAGCTGTCCCCCATCTCAATGAATGGCATGACCTTCTTCAAGCAATTCTCAAACCAAAAATTTAGGATCATCCCTGATTTTTCCCTGCCATCAAGTAACCATTTTAGCTTCCAGAATGCCTCCTGAATCCACCCCCTTCTCCTCACTTCCTTGGCTATCAACCTTAGCATGAGCCACCATTATCTCAGGCCAGGCCTACATCCATTCTCCCCACTGTAGCCAATCATCTTTTTAAAACTTAAATCAGATCATCTCAGAAACCACTATAAATTTAAAGTAAGGAGAAGGAAAGACATATAAAGAGCGGAAATTAAAAAAAAAAAAAAGACAATAGAGATTAAAAAAAAAAAATCAATGAACCCAAAGCTGGTTCTTGGAAAAGGTCAATGAAATGACAAACCCCTAGCAAGACTGACAAAGAAAAAGGGAGAGAAGACACAACCAATCTCAGGAATAAAATGTGGATATCACTCTACGCATAAAGTTAAATAGCCCAAGAACTACTAAGGAAATTGAATTCATAGTTTAAAACTTCCCCAAACAGAAACATTCAGATTCAGATAGTTTCACTGGAGAATTATACCAAATATCTAAAGAAGAATTAACACCAATTATGTATAATTTCTTTGAGAAAATAGAAGAGGGAATATTTCCAACTCATGCTAAGAGACCCTGTTTCCAAAGCCAGACAAGGTGATACAAAACAAGAAAACCATAGAACAGTATCTGCCATGAAAATCCTTAACATAGCAAATAGACTTCAGCAATATATAAAAATATTATATATTACCACCAAGTGGATTTGTTTTCCAGGATGCAACACTGGCTCAATATTTGAAAGTCATGCAACATAAACACCATATTAGCAGATGCATGATCACATCAATCAATGCAAAAAAAGGATTTGGAAAACTTTCATACCCATGACCCCCCCCCCAAAAAAAACACCTCTCAGAAAAATGGTAAGAGGGAACTTCCTTGATTTGATAAAAAGCATCTACAAAAACCAAATGTCTAAACACAACAATGAAATAAGTGAGGTGAATGCTATGTTAACCAGTTCTACATAAACATTCCAAATGGTACATAAAATCAGCACATGGTACCCTATCAATGCAGTAATGCACACAGTTATGATCTAATAAAAAATAAAATTAGAAAAAACAAACAAAAAATAAAACCTTACACTTAATACTGTATTTAGCGATAAAATGTTTTGCCCCTAAGATTGGAACAAAGCATTCTCTCCACTCTCCTCACTCCCATTCAACATAGTGCTGGAAATTCCAGCCAGTGCAATGACAGAAAAGGGAATGAAGGCATACAGATGAGAAAGAAAGAAATGAGACTGTCTCTGTTTACAGATGACATGATGTCTTCATAGAAAATCTTTTGGAATCTATTTACAGATGACATAATATCTCCATAGAAAATCTTTTGGAACCTACCCAAAAAAACCTCCCAGAAGTAGTAAGTGAGTTCAGCAAGGTCATAGGATGCAAGATAAATGTATAAAAATCAATTGTATTCCTATATACTAGCAAAGAACACATGGACATAGAAATTTAAAACACAAATTTTACCCAAAAATATCATTTACAATCACTCACAAGATACAATTAGGTGTAAATCTAACAAAATAAGGATTGTAGGCTGAAAATCACCAGAAATCAAAGAAATTAATAAAGAAAATGGAAGGAATTTTTCAAAAAGACCTAAATAACTGGAAAAATACACCATGTTCCTGGATTGGAAGACTCAAAATACTAAAGATATCAATTCTTCCTACATAGATATATAGGTTAAATGCAGTAACTATTAAAAAAAAAAATCCCGTCAAGATTTTTGGTAGATATAGACAAGATTATTCTAAAGCTTATGTGAAAAGTTAAACGAACTATAATAGCTAAAATGATTTTGTAAAAGAAGAATAGAGAAGAATAAATCTACCTGATTTGAAGGCTTACTATGTAATAATAATAATCAAGACTGTGTGGTGGTGACAATAGTCACGCAGATCAGCAGACCAGAAGAGAGAACCTAGAGACAAACTGACACAAATATGTCCAAATGATCTCCAACAAAGACACAAAGCAATTCAATATGGGAAGCTTTCCCAACAAATGGTACTGGAGCAGTTAGGTTCCTCAGGCAAAAAAAAAAATTAACCTCAACCTCATATCTTATACAAAAAATAACTCAAAATTTATCATGGACTTAAATATAAAACATAAAACTATAAAACTTTTCTTTTAATGGGAGAAAACTTCAGGATTTAAGGCAAGGCAAAGAGATCTTAGACTTGATACCAAAAGTTTGGTGCATAAGAGGAAACATTAATAGATTGGACTGTGCCAAACTTAAAAACTTTCATTCTATAAAAGATTATTAGAAGAATGAAAAGCAAGCCAGGGAAAGAAGCAAAATATTTGCAAACTACATATCTGACAGTGAACTAGTATCTAAAATATAGAAAGAAATCTCAAAACTCAACAGTAAAACAACAAATGTTTGCCCAGTTAGAACATGGGCAAAAGATGTGTTAGAGACATTGCATCAAAGAGGACATGCAGCTGGCAAGTAAGCACATAAAAAAGTTCAACATTGTTGGCCATTAGGGAAATGCAGATTAAAACCACAATGAGGTAGATGGCTAGAATGGCTACATAAAAAGCAGTGACAACACCAAATGCTGGTGAGGATATGGAGAAACTGGATCACCTTCACATTGCTGGCAGGAATGTAAACTAGTACAGCCACTATGGGAAACAGCTTGGCAGTTTCTTAAGGAAACTAAACATGCTCGGTGCCTATAGTTCAGTGGCTAGAGCACCAGCCACATACACGGGGGCTGGCAGGTTCAAACACAGTCTGGACCTGCCAAACAACAGTGACAACTGCAACTACAAAACAAGAGCTGGGTGTTGTGGCAGGCAACTGTAGTCCCAGCAACTTGGGAAGCTAAGGCAAGAGATCGCTTAAGCCCAAGAGTTTGATTTTGCTGTGAGCTGTGATCCCACAGCACTCTACCGAGGGCGACATAGTAAGACTCTGTCAAAAAAAAAAAAAAAAGAAGAAGAAAGGAAAAGAAATCTAAACATGCAACTACCACATGACCCAACAGTGGTACTGCTGGGTATTTTCTTAGAGAAATATAAAATGATGTTCATATAAAAACCTGTGTACAGGCTCAGCGCCTGTGGCTCAAGTGGCTAAGGCGCCAGCCACATACACCAAGTGGCAGGTTCGAATCTAGCCTGGGCCCACCAAACAACAATGATGGCGTAACCAAAAAAAATAACTGGGCATTGTGGCCGGGTGCCTGTGGTCCCAGCTACTTGGGAGGCGGAGGCAGGAGACTCGCTTGAGCCCAGGAGTTGGAGGTTGCTGTGGGCTGTGATGCCACGGCACTCTACCCAGGGGGGCAGCTTGAGGCTTTGTCTCAAAAAAAAACAAAAAACCTGTGTACAAATGCCTATATTAATACTTCCTTTAGTCATAATAGCCCCAAACTGGTATCTTTCAACAGATAAATGGTTAAACAAATTGCAACATCCATACCACCTAAAACTACTTAGCAAATAAAAAGGAATGAACTTTGGTATACCCAGGAACCTGGATAACTCTCCAGGGAATCACGATGGGTGGAAAGATCTCATTCCCAAAAGATTACATACTGTATGTTCTGTATCCTGACTGCATCTAACAATATTCCTGATTGTGTTACCTATTATAGTTTTACAAGATGTTACCATTGGGAGGAGCAAGGTAAAGAATGCAAAGGGTCTCTCTGTATTATTTCTTACAAATGCATGTCATTTACAGTTATCTCAAAATGAAGGTCTAATTAAAAACACCCAAAGCAGGTCATTTTTCTCTACTACTTAAAATCCTCAGTGCTTCTCAACACACTCACAAATACAAGCCCACGGTGATCAGTCTCTGCCTGTACTTTTCTCCTCACCTGCTCTGCCCCAGGACTGACCTTCTCTCCACTCCATCATCCAGGATCTCCCTGCCCCAGGGCCTTTGCACAAACTGTCTAGGCCTAACTCTAATATAGAGGATTCTTCTCCTCACTCTTTGCTGACAGCAGCATCATCTCTTCTGAGATTCTCTCTCTGGCCTCTGCAGTCATGCTTAGTCACAGCAAATTATTTTCATTTTCTGCATGCAATCTAGGGACATTTTTTTTCTTATTTACTTATATATTTATCTTTGTCAGTGACTCCCTTCCCAATTAGAATATAAACTCAAAGAGAAAAAGGACTGGTCTTATTCTCCACCACATTCCCACTTGGCACATAGGAGGCCCTCAATGTATATTTGTTGAAAAGGTCAAATGGATGAATAAGGGCACAGAAAACAGTATGTGGCACTCTTGGCAGGGCACAGGGAGGCAGGTGGTCCAGGCCAGCCTCTAGCACATTCTGAATAGGCCTCAATGTGCCTATGTTCTGCTAGACTCACATTTCACAACCACACCCTCCTTCCCCCACTTGCACGCTCTTGTCATAAAAACATCATCAACATCACAGGACATGGTGAGATAATGTGTGACCTCACAGTTCTGTGCAGAGAGAGGCTCCACCAAGGATTATGGCCACACTGATTCCCACATCTAGCTGATGCCACAACCAGCTCCTGGTGACTCTCATGAGTGCTGTTCACTCACTTGGGATTTACACCGCTTCTTGGGGAGTCACAGCTGACACTTATCACAAGCCAGGCAACGTCCCAGACAAGCCTCCAACCAGGCATTGACCCTCCTGGTTATTCATGAGGCAGGTCCTATGTCCTCTGCACAAATGAAGCAGGTGAGACACCAATCCCCAGCCATTCCCTCCCTACTACCAGCTCTGTCCCACACATATCACCCCTGCAAAGACCCCCCCTCTCTTACCCCCACCATGGGGCACAAGATGTGACCATCATAGGCACAGTCCCCCCCCCCTTAGGGGGTACAGATTCCAGGGAAAGGCGAGTGCAGGCCTAGAAGCCTCTCAGAGATGTCTAAACAAGTACCCAGAGAATGATCTAGAAGAGGGTTCAGGCTCCAGACGACCTCAGGGACTCCCA
>NW_003852472.1:335973-340138 GCF_000181295.1 Otolemur garnettii | reverse complement strand
CCTTCCCTGATCTCCCATGGGGACCAGGTGACCCTCCACAGCAGCCTGGATCATCCTAAACCCCATCTTTTACTTGCCCCCAGAATTTCCTCTCTTCAAGGACAGACAGACAACTGTGTGCCCTCATTTAGCCAGGACCTGGCATGCACTCAGCCTGCAGAGATGTGAATGAAGGAATGGATAAATGAATGAATGACTAAATTAACAGTGAGTGTGTAGATAAACAAATACAACATTCCATGCACCCTGAGAAGAATATTGTGGGGTAGGGGGTGTTTCTTGCACCCAAAAATGATGTCACCTATTTCCAGGCAAAGTTAAGCTCCTCTCTAGGAGGAAGAATTGTGGAAAGGCCATCCTTCAGAGTGGCAGGAATATGGCACAGCCCGTATGCCCACAACTGCAAGGAGGAGGCACCAGAGGGATCCATGGATAGTCGCGTCCAGGTGACCAGTCCAGCCTACCACAGCAAATTAATAATATGGGGCTCTACTCCAGGACCTGCCCTGGGGAGGCCCATAGCAAGCTAGTGGACTCTAGGAGAGGGACTGGCTAGTGTCCAGGCTGAGACTCAGACACCCACCCTGGGGAGAAGGCAGGAGGAGGTGGCAAACAGCCAGAGGAGAGTGTAGCCGCAGTCCAGGCAAGCATGAGGCTCCAGACACACAGACACATGGACACGTGGCCACACGGCCAGACAGCAGCCCCTCCTCAGCAGTGTCTAGCCAGACATCACCCAGAGCCCCTCAGCTCACCCCCTCCTACACCACCCACCCTGACAGCCATGTCAAACCAGGACAAACTAGACAGGACCCCCTTAAAGGGGTCATGTTCACAGGGCTCACAGAAAACAGCCACCTCTGCCCCAAGGTCAAGCTTATTAGGGGAGTCTGAGTCAATGGCCTTGCCCACTCCAACTTTGCTTCCACAGCCATTTACTCTGCATCCCTGAAACTCTTCCAACTCTGGCTCTATCTGGGCTCAGCTACCCGCATGTCCTTCCTGTCAGACACTGTCACTGCTGCAAAAAGAAATTGGGATAGAGCCACCCTTCCCATTTGGCACTGTTTTCAAACATGGCCAGAGTTGAAGCTAGAAATGCCTTTCAGGGTTCTATAAACGTCCTTGTCATGTTTGCTGTTTTCTGGTTGGACTGCCCACAATCCTACTCATGGGTGAACGGCTTGGTCCAGGAGCCCTCAGTTAGATACAAATTCCCTTGAGGTGTGGCACACTTCTGGCAAGGAAGCCCACTAAGCAAAGCACGTCCTTGTTGGGTGGGAGAACCCCAGATAGTAAAGGGGCTAAGGGCTAAGAAGCTGGGGGGGGGTTTGGAACAGGAGGCAAAAAGGAGGTAGGAAGTGGGCAGGTGAAACTTCACTAAGGTCATGATTCTCAACTTTAGGCCCTTCTCTAAACCCCAGATGGAATCTAAAGTGAATAGACATGGCCTGCTCTCAGGGGGCTCAACCTAGCAGGACGATGGACAGGCAGTTAACCAAAATAGACCAGCTGTGCTCTAGGAGAAGACAAATAAGATTCTGCAGGAACATAACTGTAGGATCTGTCCATCTTCTTGGGAGGGTAAGGTGACAGCTTCATTGACGGGAGTCTGGACCTCAAAGGCAAAAATAGAATTTATGGGCAAAGGGGAAATAACTGAGTATCAGTCATTGCTATGTCCTGAAGCATTCCATGCCCAGAGCACTAAACTGGCACTTTCTTCTTGTAGAATCCTAACCATGCTAGGAGACAGGTGCGGACCCATTTTAAAGATGAGGCTCAGGCTCAGCACCTGTGTCTCAACTGGCTAAGGCGCCAGCCACATACACCTGAGCTGGCGGGTTCAAATCCAGCCCAGACCCGACAAACAACAACGAAACCAAAAAATAGCTGGGCGTTGTAGCTATTGGTTGGTTGCAACCAAAAAATAGCTGGGCGTTGTAGCGGCGCCTGTGATCCCAGCTACTTGGGAGGCTTAGGCAGGAGACTTGCTTGAGCCCAGGAGTTGGAGGTTGCTGTGAGCTGTGATGCTACGGCATTCTACCCAGGGGGACAGCTTGAGGCTCTGTCTCAGAAAAAAAAGATGAGGCTCAGAGAGGATAAGTAATTTGCTCAGAGTCACACAGCTGCCTCAGATTCTGGTCTTTTGACTCCAAAGCCCACCTACTGTCCTACATCTGTGAAAATTGCCAGAATCAAAACGGAGTCTTTTGTGTCAAGCCCTGACAAATAGGGCCAGGGAAGGCCATAAAGCTGGAGTTCTTGTGCACGTGTGCCTGATAGCGGAATGATTACAAAGGACTGCAGAAAGCACAGCCTTGCACAGAGGCCACTGCAATCTTACACAGAAAAGGCACATACAGTTCCATCTGCCCAGCAACGGCCCATCCAACCTTGGACTGACAGCACCTTGTTATTGATCTGTGAGCCAAGGATAATTGATTCAAAACAATTATATAATTGTATAATCCTCATTTTTCCTTTAAAAACCTGTCTTTGCCTCACTTCTATTGCAACAGCCGCTCCTGAATAAATATTATTTTCTTTCAGGAAACCTCTCTGTCTGTTATTTATTGATACTTCTAACCCCCCAAACAGTCTGGGAGACAAATTTTCTCTTTCTCTTTCTTGTCATGACAAGAAATCTTGGCTCTGCCCCTGCCCTGGAGACTGCAGCAAGGGTAAGACAGAGAAAGAAATGGGTCACAGGAAGAAGGAAGAGGCTGTTTACAATGAAGTTCCACCATGAGGATCACGCTGCACCCTGTTTTCCCTGTACAAATGGAAGCACCCAAAATGCTTTAAAGGATGAAGGGTACCAGAATTGGGCCCTATATGGCTTCAGAAAATAGTGAAGGGAAACAGACAAGAAATAACAGAAACCTTTAAATTTCTATGTAAATACTGTGGTTGAATGTGGCAAGACAGCGGAATTACAAGCAAAAGGATACTGCACCAGGCAGGGACAGACGGCTCTGCTGGGGTTTGCTACCCCAACCTCAGAGTGAGGAATGCAAGCTCAGAGCAGGCCCCAATCGCCCACCGGGAGCCACCTCAGGAACAGCGTTCTGGGATCTGCTTCTGATTCTGTCTATAGCTCATCCATCCCCAGGCCTCAGCGGGCACTTCCTGGCACTTATCACAAGTCAGACTTCATGCATGACTTCTGTCACGAACCTCACTTCCTCCTCCAACAACCTCGGGAGGCAGCATTCTATCACCCCTGCTTTAGAGTTGGGGAAACTGAGGCTCATAGAACAAATTCTGGCCAATGAGACATCAGGGGAAGTGCACTTGGGGGTTTAGAGAAGACGATCCTCTCTGAGAGGAAAAAAATTGTGTCCCATCTCCTTTCTTCCTTTTTTGGGACACCATGGTGTGAGATGTGATGCCTGGTGCTGCTGCTACCCTTCTGGGACTATGAGGAATGTCACATTGGGCAGGTTGGGCCTAGGCCTGCTCTGAGCTTGCATTCCCCACTCTGAGGCTATGGTGGCAAACCCCAGAATAGCCCTCCATCACTGCCTCAGAAGGCTGGTGGAGAGTTAAGTCAAAGGAGCCCAGGGTCTTGAGCATATCATTGCCCAGATCCAGAACCATTTCTCCCAGGCACACTGTGAGATTGACTATCAGGCTCCCAAGAAAAGCCTTTTTCGGTAATGTCATCTATTGTGATGACACAAGCCATTATGACTCCTAGGGAAATGGGTACATAAGAGAGTCCTTGCCTCAGTGTGCTCCTGGGAACCTTCCCAGCTCCTCCTACCCCAGGCTCTGCTCATAGAAATCTGCCCAACACACAGACTCTTGCAGCATGCAGACTCTTACTAAAATTGTAAAATCATGTTTAAAAAGTTCACGAAGCAGCACTGGGACAGTACTATACAATTCTGAGCTTTTTCTTCCCTTAGTAACTCCCCACTCACAGAATACCCCTGCCTTGTCTCTGCCCCACCTTCAGGGCATTTTGGTCCCAGTTGGGTCAGGGTCTAGTCTAACTTCTCACGCCACATGCCACCCAGGCACTCCCTGCCTAGGGCCTGTAGACAGGAGGAGCCAACAAATGAATCTCTTTGGGGATGAAGAGAGCTGGGGCTTGAACCTTCAGGAGCATCCCACTGGGGGTACATTTGACTGGCTAGAATAAAAAAAGCCAACCTAG
>NW_003852472.1:334567-335767 GCF_000181295.1 Otolemur garnettii | reverse complement strand
ACAGAGCCTCAAGCTCTCCCCCTAGGTGGAGTGCTGTGGCTTCACAGCTCACAGCAACCTCCAACTCCTAGGCTCAAGCGAGTCTCCTGCCTCAGCCTCCTAAGTAGCTGGGACCACAGGCGCCCGCCACAACGCCTGGCTATTTTTTGGTTGCAGCCATCATTGTTATTTGGCGGGCCCAGGCTGGATTTGAACCCACCACCTTAGGTGTATGTGGCTGGTGCCTTAGCCACTTGAGCCACAGGCGCTGAGCCCATCCAAGTATTCTGATATATCTGATCTCACTTATCCTCCCAATATTTAACCATAAATTCAGGAATATTGCTTAAAACCCTGTAGGCCAGGCCCTGAGGACACAGCAGCAAAGAGCACGTCCCAGCCTTCCTGTGGCTTCCAGGCCAATGGGGAGGGCAGACAACTAAGAAGCCAGACTATGAATCAGAGAAGTAGATCAGGTTGTCCCACCTCTGGGGAGAAAGCAGCCCAGGGTGAACAGCAGCAAACTTGAAGGCCTCAAGGAGGAACAGAGCTGCCCATACTGCCGGCCAAAGAAGCTTTCATGGCCAGAGCCCAAGAAGAGAGGCAGCAAGAGGAAGGCAGGCTATGGAGCCAGGAAGAAGGGTACAGTCTGTATCACTCAAGATCTTGATAAGCCACAGAGAGGCCTATAGACTTTCAGTGAGACCGAAGATACTGCAAGGTCTGAAGTACAAAAGAGACATGATCTGATTTAGGATTTTAAAAGATCTCTTTGGCTTCTTGGGGGAGAAAGAAGCAGAGGAGAGGAGGGAGCAGTGAGATCAGTGAGCTGGCTGCATGGACAAGATGCCTTGTACAGGGAGGCCAGCAGAATTGGACCCAAGACAAGAATGCACATGAAACCCTAAGTCAGCCCAGGAGCAGGTGACAGTGCTAAAAACTGCCATCCTCCCTCTCCCTGCCCAATCAGCAGCCTCAAAGCCACAGAGAGGATACACCCAAATTCTAGCTCAACTAGAAATAAAAGTATATCAACTGCTCCTTCCTTAATAAATAATGACAGAAGCAATGATAATTAAGGACAACAACATGGGATTCCTCTAAAATTGCAGAAATTAAGTTTTAAACTGCAGATGCTGGCGTGGATGTGGAAAAATGGGAACACTTTTACACTGCTGGTGGGACTGCAAATTAATACAACCTTTTTGGAAGGAAGTATGG
>NW_003852472.1:311643-334104 GCF_000181295.1 Otolemur garnettii | reverse complement strand
TCAAAAAAAAAAAAAAAAAGGAGACTTTACAGCTCTTGTATTAACCTGGATGGAAATGGAACACATTATTCTTAGTGAAGCATCACAAGAATGGAGAAGCATGAATCCTATGTACTCAATTTTGATATGACAAAATTAATGATATGGTGGGGGTGGGGGAAGGGGAGAGCAGAGAGAGAAAAAAGGAGGGAAGGGGGTGGGGGAAAGGAAGAGAGGGAAAGAGGGAGGGGATGGGATCTTTGTGTGTGATACACCTTTTGGGGGCAAGACACAATTGTAAGAGGGACTTTACCTAACAAATGCAATCAGTGTAACCTGGTTTCTTGTACTCTCAATGAATCCCCAACAATAAAAAAAATAAATAAATAAAACTTAGTTTTGCAGGATAAAAAAAAAAAGAAGAAAGAAATTAAGTTTTAATTAACAAGGTTCCTACTAGCTAGATTCTGTAGGCACAGGGAAGGCTCATGATAAATCATGTCTGTCCTGTCCAAATGTGCTTACTGAAGGAGCAGGTAAGAAGAACTCGCCCGCCTCCCACCCCACCCCCCCACAAGAAAAGAGCAGGAAACGTTGAAAGACCCCAGTGCTTCTGAAACATTGTTCAGATAATCACTTATGTCATAAAGCAAAAGGTAACTATGATAATTAGTGGCCATGTGAAAAGTTTTCAGTCCACATCAGTGATTCAGTAGCTGGCTTGTTCAGCTTTTCTTAGGGTTGCATTATTATATTTCAAATCTATAAAAACCACAACTTAAAATTCTGATGTTAAGAGCACCAGCTCACCATTCCTTCCCTTCTAAGTTTTTTCAGAAAAGGGAATCCTAACACATTGTTTTCTAAACCCAAATACCATATAATGGTATGTGTGTGCACGCATGAGTGTACGTGCACCTGGGGGTGTGTGTGTGTACTTTTTTGTTGCCATCCTGGTAGCTGACTGAGGGTTACATCCAACACTTTAATAATGAGGTTATGGATAAAGTCCAATGTAGCTAAAATCTACAGAGGAAAAAAATAGAAGTGCACAACTCTTTGTGTTTATGCTTCAACTCCAAGGACAATATAAATTTGCTAAAGTCAAAATCTAGGTCTCAAAAAGAGATGGTTCCAAGTTGATTCTGCCACACAAACAGCGAGACTAGTAGGAGTCCGAATTGTGAAGTGGAAGTCCAGGCTGGCTTCTAGGTAACCTGCCCTCCAGGGTTACTGACTTCCCTAATTAAAGAGGAAAACAGCCACTTTTCCAACAGAGCTCTGAGCCAAAGCTCACACTGTTAGGGTCATAGACAGAACAGACCCTGAAGGCCTCTTTGCCTACTTACCCTGGCAACGGAGGCCTATTTGCTGTCTATGGTGAATGTATCCTGCTTTGTAAGCTTTCTTACTCTGTAAGCCTAGCTTTCTCTTCCTCAATAAACTTGGTTTTATGCTTGCTTAAAAAAAAAAAAAAAAAAGGAACAAATCCTGAAGACTTTTCTTCTCAGAAGCTACTCCCAGAACCAAGGAGCTATGAACTGGCAATCTGAAGTTCCTTGCAAATGAGAAAGATAGCAAAGTCTTGGAATTCAGCTCCTGGGGGCAGAGGAAAAGGAGGGTAGAGGGGGTATCTGTGCTTTCTGCTGAAAAGGAACAGGGCATTGGCATCTTGTTCCTCATTATGGATCCCCTGGCCAGCTCTCTAATGCAGCACTTAAAAGCAGCACTTTCTATTACATATTAAAATGGACAACATATCAATTTACCTAGCCATTCCCTTCCCAGAATGAGCTATATAAAAATGCTTATATGCAACAGGGACCCCAAGTTAAGAGCCTCTACTATTAAAAAATGATGAAAATGGAAAATCATCATTTGGCAAACGCCATAATATAATAGTAATTGTTGAAAACAAGATGAGAGTACGATGAGGAACAGAATTATTTGTGTAGACTCAAAATATCTCCCCAAAAGATACATATAAATGGCAAAGGGAAAAGTAATTACTTTAGCAAAGACACATATACACACACACGTGTGTGTGTGTGTGTGTGTATGTGTATGTATGTATAATAATTATTGAAGCATAACCTGTAATAGTAAAATCTAGGAAACCACCTAAATATCCATCAATTAAGAACATGGGAAATAAATGATGATCCTGTCCTACGATGGAATACTGCATAGCTTTTAATCATAAGGTGGCTCGTGGAAACTGATTTTCTGGGGAAAAAGCAAGTTGTTGAACACAATAATATCACCCCATCTCTGTTTAAGACAGTATATAGATAGGGATGAGCAGAGGAAAAACGTCTGGAATAAAGATAATTTCAGGAAGTATGGAATATGGAAAAAGTCTGAAACAGAAACAGTAGTAGGGTTAGAGAAGTGGTCTCAGGAGAGGAAAGAATGCTCATTTTCTACCCTATTGGGTTCTGTAATGCTTGCATTTTTTTACAGTGAGTAAATATCACTTTCTTTGAAATAACAATAATTAAAGGTAGGCTGTAAATCTAAAAAATAAAAGAAGCTACCTGTCCCCTTGACTGGCTCACTGGCCCGTGGCCCAGGACGAGGCCAAAGGGCCACATCTGTTGGTCCCACGTGTTAATGCTGCAGGCAGGTTTCAGGTATGGGCTGGTGCTGAGCCCTGCAGAGGGCGGTGCTATATGGCCTTGGTTCACTGGCTCATGCTTCATCTTTGGTAATGAAAACACACCCAAGTTATGAGAACCCTATGATGGTTACTTTTATGGGTCAACTTGGTTAGGACACAGATATTTGGTCAAACATAAATGGGTGTTGCTATGAAGGTATTTATTAATTAACATTTAAGTCAGTAGATTTTGAGTAAAGCAGATCAACTTCCATGATGTAAGTGGGCCTCATTCAATCAGTTGAAGGCCTTAAGAAAAAGACTGACCTCCCCCCTAGGAAGAGGGTATGGGCCAGCGGCCAGCCTTCCAGCTCAAGCTGCAATGGCACCAGCCTACCAGCCCACTTTGCTTTGCACAATCACATGAGCCAATTCCTTATAACCTCTCTCTTTCTCTCTCTCTGTTTCCACCTATCTATACATCCTACTGGTTGTCTCTTGGTTAACTTTGGCTGATATAGACTCCCTGCAAAAATGTCCTGTTGGGGCATGGGGGCACTTAACTGCTCTCAGTGCAAAGAAGAAAGGGAGTTTAAGGAGTTTGAGGAGAGCGGCCC
Organism: Otolemur garnettii; assembly: GCF_000181295.1. Taxonomy (NCBI): domain Eukaryota; kingdom Metazoa; phylum Chordata; class Mammalia; order Primates; family Galagidae; genus Otolemur; species Otolemur garnettii. The sequence continues at coordinate 330,909 of NW_003852472.1, read as the reverse complement.
CAGGTAGAAAGGTGAGGGGGAGCCTTAGAAGGCATGGCAGTGAGATGGCTCCCTGCCAACTCTGAGGAGTAGCTGAGGGCTTATGATCCACCAGCTCCCAGCCCTGAGAGGGGCAGGCTGGTGGGGAAGAGCGGCGAGTTTGGTGAGAGATGGAGCTAGTGGGAGGGGCAGGGGTGAAGGAAAGCTGGATTTCCAAGAGCAGAGTAGCCCACATTCCAATCTAAGTTCCCAAGACTGTCTGGTTCCTCTTTAGCCCCATGGGAGCCTCCCTGACCCCGCCTCAGTTCTCTCACCCCACTCATTTGCAGTGGTCTATGCCTGTCAAATACCCACTAAGTTATGACAAAGTCATGGGGGGAGCATATCCCTTACATCTTTTTGCACACACATACATATCCCCCACCCCATGTACACAGAAGGTATTCCATAGATATATGCTCAGGTCCTGGGCACAACCCAAGCTCCCTGAGACCTATACTGAGGGTGGATTCACCTAAGGGAACAGAAAACAAGGGCAGAGCAGAGCAAGCCAGCCCCTAGGACTTTACCTCACAAGGTTGGCACAGGGCCCTGGCCACCGGCAACTCTGGTACACACGCTGGACCACCGTCTCCGAGCCATTCTGCACCTGGCAGGACACCGTCCGTGTCACTGTGTGATGGCACCAGTGCCTGTGGGGAGAGCAACAGTCACGTCAGCCCTGCCTTCTCCTAGAGGTACCAACTTAATCACCAAACCTCGAACGATGACAGCTCTGATGGCCATTTTTAGAAAGAGTTCCAAAATTGCTCTGAAGGATAGACTAAGTCCTGGCATCAGTACATAGCTTCCCAAGGGGAGTACTTCAAAGGTGACCATAGTGATATTCAGCAATAAGGTATGTAGCACTTTGTCAAGGATGAGTTCTCCAACTTAACTGTTTCACCTTGTCATATATATTCATATATAAATCTATCTCCAAAGTGAGCGCTAAAGGAATACATACCCATCATGCTATGAATCATGCAGCACTACCTAACCCAACATATCATTCTTGATTAGCTGTCCACGTAAACCCAGAATGTAAATAACAGCCTAAAGACTGTCCTTCCTATTTTGCAGGTGGAAAAAGAACATCTGAGAGATTAAACCTCAGTGCCCACAGCTACAACTCAAATCAGAGATGGAGCTGGGAGGGGGAACCAGCCTTCCTGCCCAAGAAACTAGCAGGGTCCCTCCCATGCAATACAAACTATGAATCCCACCTCTGCCAGTTACCAGGGGAAACTGAGTCTTGAAATTGTGGGAGACTTCAGCAGCCTGGGCCCTTCCTTCAACCAGGGAGAATCAGCTCTATTTCAGGCACCAGGTGTGTTTCCTTTTCCATAGGAAAAGAAGTATGATTCTCTTTGGGATGAACTACCATTGGGCCTGAGAACAAATGCCCCTACCAAAACCAGATCTGCCTCCAGGGGAGGGGAAGTTCTGGAACAGACAGCTAGACCAGCCATCCCAGAATCACACTGGGTTAAGGATTTCTATAGGGAAATGAGCTGTGAATTGGAAAACATGTTCAAATGCCTCGAATCACCATCTCCAGAACATTTGGTCTTTTAATGGGTTGTAAATGGCTTCCCAAAATCAAACCCTGGCCAAAAACAATGCAGGCAGGCAGACAAGGAAAGAGGGCCCTAGATCTTTCCAGATGGAATTCCAAAGCACATTGACCCTCAGGTGCCCGTGGTTCCAGGGACCTGCTAGCCTACCATCTCGTATCCCCAGGTCCTGAGCAATTTTTCTATCTCTGTCTTCTATGTGGTGGGTGATTCCCCCACAGAAAATCTCTGATGGTAAGCTCACACCCAGCCAAGGCTGTGGAGTGGATCTGCTTCCCTCCAGGTCTTCCTTCGTGTGAGAAGACCACTTCAATGAGGGTGAAAGAGCAACTGATTTGGCCCTGCCCACAGGCTCCAGGCTGTTACCACAGTAGTTTGACCACTCTGAATACCTGGCTCAGTGACTGGCTGGAGCAGCAAAATTCTTATTTTAGGATTCTTAGGGAAAGAAGTGCTAAGTGACTTCAGGAGATCATGTCGCAATGGAATGCAGGGAACTTCCAGACACTGCCAGGTTCATGCCCACCTCTGAACGTGACCAACCAACCAACCCCCCCCCCCATAAGATTGCTGCCACACAGGATTACCCCTCTCCATTGCCCTAAACCACCTCCCTGGACTCAGACTCAGCTTCCCAAGCCCACTGCTCCCATCTGACCTTTGCTTTGGGACCTCATCTCATGTGTTCCCTCCTTCCCTGGGACCTTAAGCCTGAACTGGTGGAGGAATTTGGTGCTGCCCCCTCCTGCAGACTACTCAGGCTGCCCCTTTACTGAGCCTCCTGTTGTCACCTCAGTGCTTCCTCTCAAACCTCATTGTATGAGCCCACATGCCCTGACAGTGGTGACATACCACCACAGCCCATGGGATACCACATGACACACCAGTTCCATCTGTCCAGTGCTGAGCCCTTCTCTGCCCCCACCAACCACTAATCGAGGTTGGTGACCAGCCCATTTATGTTTCCTGGCCCCTTACCAAGAAACCTCAGGAGCAAATCGCCCCAACTCCACCTTCTCCCACTCCCTTCCTCCCTACAGCCAGTCAGTCACTTTGCCTGGGAGCCCACCTCGAGACACCCCTCCCACTACGGACCTGACACAGGCACATCCATCTTCTTTCTACCTGGACAGCTTCAGCCCCTCCTGATCCCCCAGCCTGCAGTCTCCTAGGCTGCCACCAGAGGGCGCCCTCTTGAGCACAGCTCTGGTCCCAACACTCCAGCCTCTACTCCCATCCCCTCCCCCACACCTGTCTAAGCCTTTGGGCCTCCTTCATTCCTCATAGGAAAACACCAATCTCCACCCATTCCTGGACATTACTCCCTGCGGCTCCATTTCCCCACTCATGTTGGCCACGGGAGGCCATTCAGCTTTCCTTAGCATGGCCAACTCTGACTCATCCTACCAGGCTCTGCTCAGTTCCTTCCCCTTCTGGAAAAGGCCTTGTGTTGAATGCACCCATGAGTACTTCTGTCTTAGCCTGCATCTGGGGGCACTGGCTGGTCCCCAGAGAGAGGGAGGCAGAGAAACCAGCTCCCACGCCCCAACAGGGAGAAAGGGAACAACCTAACACCAATCAGCCTGCCACAAGTCCAGCCAGCTCCTGACTAGCCAGACTCTCTCCTGCAGACCAAGTGGGGCCTAGCACCCCAAGGCCCATTTAATGGTTGGCAGAACCATTTTACATATACTGATAGGCTGAATTGTGTCCCCTCCAAGTTCATATGTTCTAACCCTAATACTGCATTTGGAGATTAGGTCTTTAAATAGGTAATTAAATTCAAATGAGGTCATCAGGGTGATCCCTGATCCAATCCGGATGTCTTCATTTTAAAAAAGTAAATTTGGATACAAACACATACAGCAGGAAGACAACATGAGGACACAGGGAAAATAAGGCCACCTACCAGCCAAGGAGAAAGTCCTCAAAAGAAAACAAGCTTGCCAACACCTTGATCTCCGACTTACAGCCTTCAGAACTGTGAGAAAATAAACGTCGGTATGCCAGTCCTACCACACAATTGCGTGTAATTACTCCATTCATCTCCTCAACAGTTCTGACACAGGAATTTTTCAGGTAAGAAAACTGAGATGCAAGAGAAGTCATACAATGAGTAAGTGGTAAATTTATGTCTTGGAACACAGTCTTTTAACTCCAAACCCCGTGCTATATCCTCTTTGCTAATGAGAACAAGGATAGTCAGAGAACAAATAAAATAGCCCCTACTGGTCCCTCATGAGCCATGTCCCTCAGGGATGTCAACAAGAGCAGGGATGAGAAACTATCCCTACCCCATGTTTGAAACCCGTGAGACAACAGTTGAAGGCAATTAGACCATAGCAGGACCCATGGGGAGGGCTCTTTTATAGATAAGGAGACTGAGGGAGGGGCAAATAATATGTCCAAAGCCACCCAACAGGTCAATCCTTAACCACATTGTTAACTAGCCAGACTGACCCAAAACTCACCCCAGACAACTGAGGTGGTCTCAGTCCTTGGGGCCCTGCTTCCGGGAAAGGCAGATCTGACTAGAGACACAGTAGCTGCTGACAGGACCTGCGAAAGACCAGGAGCTGGCAGAGGCAGGGGCCTGGGCCTTAGGAGAGAGTCCGGATCCAAGTGAGGTCTGCGCAGCCCACAGCAAGGAGCCAAATCTAACAAGATGAAACATGACCAGGCAAATGTGAAGTCCTGCACTGCAGACCCTAAGCCCAGCAGGCAAGCCCCAGATGGGGTATGGAGGTTCTCGCCAACAATAAGTTCAGTGTGAGTCAATGGTGTGTGCTAGGCCTTCCAAAAAGCAAAGACCATCTCAGGCTATCCTACTAGCAAAAATAACATCAAGAACAAGCCTTGCTCCCCTCCACACCTGCCAGCCCACGAGCAGCAGACTGAGATGTGCCACCCAGATCCCCTGCAACCAAGGGAAGCCTTTGTACCCCCACTGTCAGCAGACATTGTTCAGCTGCCCAGGGTCACCCAAGGTCAGCCTCTTCCTGGAGCACCCCCCCCATCCTGTGACTGGCTGATGCAGCGCAGAAAGGCCCTGCCACATCCCAACTGAGGACAACCCTGAAGGACTACCCCAGCTGCAGAGCTCCTGGCGGGGTCCGTGGCAGCTGTCATTGCCTGCATCACGGCTTGTCTTCTCATTCTGCTCACCCTGCCTCAGCCCCCTCCCTTCCACAAACATCAAATCTAAAAGCCATCCGTGATAAATACCCACTCTGTCTCAAAACCAGCCTCCTGGGGACTCATCCTGGTGTCCGCCATGAATGAGCCCCAATAGGAAAGGCACCCTGGGAAGAGATGGCTGTGGTCACTATATCAAGAGCAGGAGATGACTGAACTGGGAGGAAGGGGAGGCTGACCTCAGAGCAATAAGCCCCAGGGGAAGAAGACAAGTCACAACCCAATATTCTGCCAGGTGGAGGGAGGCCCTGGGGCCCCACAGATTCAGAACCATCCTTCCCACCAGAGCAGGTGAGGACTCAGGAATGGGCCCTTTGAACAAGTACAGAATGAGCAGAGATCAGTGGAGGCCGTGATTGGGAGGGGGGCAGTCACAGAGGGAACTGGACCAGGCCTGCTCATGTGGCCCTAGAGCAGCGGTTCTCAACCTGTGGGTCGCAACCCCTTTGTAACAATGAAAATACATCCTGTGGCTCAAGTGGCTAAGGCGCCAGCCACATACACCTAAGGTGGCGGGTTCGAATCCAGCCCAGACCCGCCAAACAACAATGACAGCTGCAACCAAAAAATAGCTGGGCATTGTGGTGGGCACCTGTAGTCCCAGCTACTTGGGAGGCTGAGTAGGCAAAATCGTTTCTTGAGCCCAGGAGTTGGAGGTTGCTGTGAGCTGTGATGTCACAGCGCTCTACCCAGGGGGACAGCTTGAGGTTCTGTCTCAAAAAAAAAAAAAAGAAAAGAAAAGAAAATACATCCTGTATATCAGATATTTACATTACGATTCATAACAGTAGCAAAATTACAGCTATGAAGTAGCAACAAAAATAATTTTATGATTGTGGGTCACCACCACATGAGGAACTGTATTAAAGGGTCGCGGCATTAGGAGGCATTAGGAAGGTTAAGAATCACTGCCCTAGGGGATCAGGTCAGGTCAGAACAGAAGGCTACCAGGAAACAGGCTTCCACTCAGGCTAAGGGGCACCTTGCTCCCAGGAGGAGCTTGTTCTAGGTACAGTGGGCTGGTGCTCTGTCTCAGAAGGGTCAGTAGAGGCAGGAGACTGACTCAGTGGAGTGGAAGAAGAGCCAAGATCTGCCCTGGAGGTGCTTGGAGCTTGACCCCCTCCATTAGAAAAGAGGAGGTGGAAACATAGAAAGTCTTTAAAGAAGAGAACCTAGTCAGAGTGCTACCCCAGGGTCACCCGCTGGGGGCAGGGTAGAAGGGCAGAAGCTGGATGTAGGCCGAGCCTGGTCAGGACAAACGGACACAGCCCATGACAGTGCTCATGGCTACAGTCCCCACATCACCTGCCAGCTGGCCAATGGCATCCAAATGGGGTTGCCTCTCCCAGCACAGTGAGTGTCTGCAGCTGTCTGCAGCTGCCGTTCTGTGTCTGTCACACATCTCTCTAAACACCCACAGGGAGCTACGGTTTTGTTCAAGCAGGGATAGCTAAGTGTGTGTAACACCAAGGCCTGATCAGGTTTTAGGGCACAAAAATCAGCAGGCCTGCTTGGATAGCAGATAGATTTGCCTGGGTTTCCTTGCAGTCATTTTTATTGGAACTATCCATATCGAGGCACTACAAGGGAGGAATTTAAGTCAAGTTCAAGTTTCTGGTTTTCAGAGGGAAAGGATGATAATCTGAAACCCCCATGGCAACTGACCAAATCATTTTGCAAAAACACAAAGGTGATAACATGGATTCCAGGAACCAGCACAGAGGCCTATAGGGCGGATGAGGTGTGTGGATCCCCCTAGGGGAAGATGGAGACAGCCCCCACGTGTGTGACCCTCTCTAGCTAGCCTCTATGCCTCTTGCCACTTCATCATGTGCATTTGTTCTCCAGTACCTTCCAGAGCTCCATCCCACCAGGACCATCAGCTCATTCCCAGCACACTGGCCAGAAAGAGTTGGTGGGGCCACTGATGGATTGAATTTCCCATCTGGAGGGGCAGCTAAGGGTGTATGTGATTTGGCTGAGCAGAACTCGCAGTTTTGAGCCTGTGAATAGCGATCCTCAGCTACTCTCATTAACAGAAGGCTAGAGTGGACACATGAGGAGAACATGGTCCCAAACGCATTCCATAGGATCAGCATTCAGGGAGGATCACATTTAGGGAAGCCACCTGCTGAGAAATGCTCTGACCAGCATTTTCACTGAGTGTCTGCCATGCCTCAGGAGGGCCTCATGCATTTGTTCTGGAAATGGTACAGAGATCCACCAATGGTCTTCTGTGTCCCTTGTGGGCCACAATGCATTTGGCCAGCAAATGACCTCTGCAAAGACTGGAGCTTTCTGTGTATCCAAGATTAGGATAGGCTGCTCAAAAGGACCATCTCTCAAAGCCACTGGGCTCAGACTCTCTGGGAATGGGCCCAGAAATATGCATTTATAGCAGGCTTCCCAGGGGGATGCTGACTCAATATACTTTATGGAAAGTGGGAAATAAAGCATTTAATAAGTGGAAACAGCATTTATTGAGCAGCACTTACTATGCCCCAGGCACTGTACCAAGCCCCTGACATGTCTCCTTCCCGGAATCTTTATAAAAACCGATAATATAGGCTCAAGGCCCATAGCACAGTAGTTGCAGCACAGCCACATGCACCGAGGGTGGCAGGTTCAAACCTGGCCTGGGCAGCTAAACAACCATGACAACTGCAACAAAAAATAGCCGGGCATTGTGGCAGGCACCTGTAGTTCCAGCTACTTGGGAGGCTGAGTCAAGAGAATCACTTAAGACCAAGAGTTTGAGGTTGCTGTGGGCTGTGACGCCACAGCACTCTACCAAAAAAAAACCTATAAGGTAAAAACTATTAGTATCCCTGCTTTATAGAGGATGAAACCAGAGAGGGTAAGTAACTTCCTCCCCAAAGTAATGTGTGCTGAGTGGCCTCGTTCATTAACATTTAGGTGTGAGCTCCATTTCCTCAAAGGCCACACTAAGTAGCACAGATGAGAATCACTGCCCTCTTTCCCTATTCTGTTTCTGGGGAGAGAGAGAACCTGAATGGCCTTGCTCCTCTGCCCATGCCTGGGCCCAGAAGTCCTGTTTATTAGTTGCTTTGGGTCAAATGCTCACCCCTGTTCAAGTCAGCTGTGAAGGGGAGTCACACAGCCCAAGATGGGCAGCCGAGGACCCCCTTCACCAGGCACTCTGGGGGACTGTGCCGTTTAGAACAACCTGTCCAAGCTCCCTTACACAACGCTTGAGTCCCAACTCTCATCTCTTCCTTTTCTTTCATTGCTACCTGGACCTCAGACTCTAGATACCAGAAAGTCCCAGAAAAGTGGGCAAGATCATAATCTCAATGGTTAAGGCATGAGTTTGGGTATGTTCACTCAGTTCTTGTCAATGACAAACAAGAAGTCAGCAAGGGGCTTCTGGAAAAAGTTATCCTCTGAAGGGCAGAGGGATGTGAGGAGAGAAGCTCTGTTCTTGTTTCTGAATGCAGATGTGTAAGGACGTGATGCATGGAGCTGGGGCAGCCAACTTAGAGCCACGAGGAAAGAGCCTGGGGAAGACAGAGTTGGAGACACAGTCCTCAAGTGTGTAAGCTGCTGAATTAGCCAACTCTGGAGCCACCCATTCCTTGATATGTGGAATTAAATGATGTTGTTGTTTAAGCCAGATTTATTAGTAGGATTTTTACAGCTCATGTTTGAAAGTATCCTCACCCAAACAACCTGCTGTGAACATACTAGCAAGGCATGAGAATATGAGACGAGACAGCCAGATGGCAGCTAAACTTCCCAGGGCTGCCAGATGTCCCAAGAGCAATAACATCTATATGAATGTAATCTAGGGGCTGCAAACTTCTAGGCAGATAGTGGACATTAATTCTATTAAACTGTAAATAAATAATTATACTTTATAATGGAAATGTAATCACAATCCTAAAGTAGCTTCATCTTTTCTGGAACAAAGAGAGACCTGGCTCTTTACCCACATGGCATCTGCATTGTTTTCCCCACTGGATAACTTTTTGGACAGCCTCACAGACTGTGTCTGGGTCAGTGAGGGCCAGACTGCTCCAGCTTGACTGGTCTCTTGGTTTTGAGTTTTAGGCTCCTTGAGACTCAAATACCCAACTTTCAAAAACTTCACCATGGCACACACCCTGTGACTCCCAACCCTGACAGCCGGGAAAGGTGCCAGCTCTGGATGCTGTAGGCCAAGGTGACATCATGCATCAATTCCACAAATGTTCATGATGCCCCTATCACATGCAAGGCCACAGGCTAGCTGTGTGGCCACTGCGATGCCCTCACACACCCTGGAATGGCAGACAGTGCCCAGGCTGAGCATGCATAAGCAGAACCAGGCGCCAGTTCCACTTCCATTCTGCATGGCTGAATGGACCTCACTGTGCCTAACTGAGCCTCAGTTGCCTCATCTCTAAAATGGGAACAAGAATGTACCACCTGAGATCAATAAAAATAAACAAATGTGTAAGCAGTTTGTCTTGAAAATGATGATAGTGGTAGTTAGTGTCATGCTTATGATTTATAGATTACTGGGCAAGGAGGTGTCAACTCATTAGAAAGTTCCCCTAAGAGCCTGGTTCCTCAGAACTTGGCATGCCAGTCTCAGCTGAATGCTTCCTTGGAAAAGAGGGGACACATGGAAAGACCACTGCTCCTAAGCTCCCACTGTGGCAACTATGTCAAAAGTATCTCCCACTCTGTGGAGCAAAGACAGAATTTTGTTTAGGTGTATGGCTTCCAGAAAGCATCTCACTAAGGACTTGAAAGGAGAACTATAAAGACTTTGCACTACACGGTGACTTGGAAAGATCATCTTGCCCCCACTGCCTTTTTAAAGGTGAGAAAACTAGGCCCAGAGAAGGGAAGGGCCCAAGGTGGTACAGCAAACTGGTAACAGAGCCGGGACACAAGCCAGGGCTGCTGTTTTTAATTTTCTCCCATTCTCCTGCAATCAGTGGGGAGACGGGTTCCCAGTGTTCACTTGAAAAAAAAAAAATAAAACTGATAAGAATCTGAGGAATGTGACTGCTGAAGGGGTCTGACTGTGGAATTTGGCATTTAATACCTACGCCCCTCGAGGATCACACACAATCACAACCCAGCAAGTCTCTTGGGCAGAACACCTTCTGGCCCCAACTTCATTTCCAAAAGAATAGCACTCCAGGTCTAAACATTCAGCAACCAGGGACATCCCTGCCACACACAGTTCTCTTGGAGTCTCTAAGGAATTCCTCAACTCTCCTTCAAGAGCCAGCCCTGGGAATCCAGCGGGTGGGGGATGGGGGGGATGAAAGTGGCATTCCAAAATAAATCCCGCTGTTTATGAAGTTTGCCTTTTGTTTCGGATCACCATTCATCTCCAGACCTGACTTTTCTTCTTACCTTTTACAGGTAGTAGTTGTTGGTGGCTCATTAAACCCTGGGCAAGCAAGGGGAAAACATGGCTTAGACACCACTGGGTCCTGCAGCTTTTCAAGAGAGACAAAGAGCGGGTGCACTGGTTGGGAGCCCAGTTGCAGAATCCCTGTGTAACCTTATGCTGGGTCTGTCTGCAGGATTTCTCCTTCCTTCTGCTTCTTCCTCCCCCATCCGCCTTTTCTTTTCTCTTCTTCCTCCTCCTTCCTCCTCTTCTCTTTCTCCCTCCTCCTCTGGGCAGCACTAGAGCTGGCTAGAGGCTTTAGAGATCATCGCACTGACATAGTCATCTTTGTCATTGTTGTTGTCATGGAAGAATGGCCAGAGCAATGCTACCTCTCACCCAGATGCCAGGCACCTAAGAAACCAGACTGGCCAGGCAAATGGCCTCTTCATCTTCTCCAGCCCTCCAGGGACAGGTCTGCACTGCCCCTTGGACTCCAGGTGCCAGGACACGCCTTAGCCCCACATCCTCTCCAGGAAGGTAGTCCTGCAAACACCTGGCATGATAGTGCCATACTGGTCTGAAATATTTTCCCCAAGCAAGAGATTCAGTGTCATTAAACAAAGCCAGCCCCGCAGGGCATGTGTGCAAATGTGCTGCTGCCCAACTGCGGCCCTCAGCAGGCAGATACCTGAGCACCCGTCCCCCCAGCCCCTGGCCAGGTTCAGCACAGGACGCACATCAGTGAATAATGGCTGAATGAACAAATCAGTAAAGAAAGGAAACATAGACTGAGATCTGGACAGGACAAAGCCCACTGCCAGCCACCTCCTGCTGAGGGTCTCCATGATGAGCCTGCCTTGGCCCTCCTCCAGGCTCTGTGTGTTCCTCTGAGATAGTTAACCCCAGGCTGAGGAGGGCCCCCTATCTTAACCTTCAGCCCACTGTAGCCTAAAATGCCCACCCTCACCTCCACCTTCTGGGGGCCACCTACTCACCGTCCACATCCTATGCAAGTGGCCCCTCCTGTCCCAAATCTCTCCTGTCCCCTTTGGATAGCTTAAACCCCCCTCTTTTGGTCTCCCCAACTCTTCCACAGCACTCATAGCCACGGTAATACCATAAGACATGATTGTGCCTCTGTCTCCCTGGGGTGCCTAAGAGTAAACAGCTGCCCAACTTGCATCTTGGAGGTAGTGTCTAGCAGAAGGTGGGTGATAAGTTGGGTGTAGGAAGGGAAGGAGGGATGGGTGGGCAGTGCAAGATAAACTGTGTATTCAAAGAAACATCCTCATGATTTTTTTTTTTTTTGAAAAAGGGTTTTTTTTTGTTCGCCCTGGGTTGAGTGCCATGGAGTCACAGCTTACAGCAACCTCAAACTCTTGGGCTTAAGCAATTCTCTTGCCTCAGTCTCCCAAGTAGCTGGGACTACAGGTGCCTGCCACAATGCCCAGCTATTTTTTATTGTTGCAGTTGTCATTGTTGTTTATCAGGCCCAGGCCAGGTTCAAACCCGCCAGCCCCAGTGTATATGGCCGGCGCCCTAGCCGCTGAGCTACAGGCACCGAGAACTTACATAAATTTCTAACATGTTTTACCATCAGATTACTTCCCATGGGAATGCATCTTTGAAATGAGAACGAAAACCCATTAGGAGTACATTCCTTAAATATATATTTGCTGTACCCACCCTCTATAATGCACTAAGGAGGAAAACTGAGAAGAACCATGACTCTGACTGGCAAGTCCTCAGGGCGAGGCTAGCCCTTTTCCTGGCTATCCCAGGACCATGCATCGCCCAGTGGGCACCTGAAGCAGCCAGGGCAGAGTGAGCAGCATCAGACATAGATCGGAGCCACTGTCTCCCTCCTCACTCCACTTTCCTCACCTGGAAGGCAGGTGTGGTCTGAGACATCTCAGACCGCTTATTTAATGTCTCTGTGCCTCACACCATGTAAATTAGGACCACAGTAGCACCCGGGGATGTTATGAGGATTCAATGACTAAACTTTGTAGGGAACTTGAACAATAGTAGGCACTTGGTAAATCCTCAGGAAATAGCCACTAGTCTTAAGGAACTTCATGTGTCCCTCTCCCAGGGTCACAGCTGGGAATTGGATGGAATGGCACAGCTTGATATCTGTGCGCAGTAGTCTCCTCCTGTCTGTGGTTTCACTCTTCTTAGCTTTCAGTTACCCAAAGTCAGCTGAGGTGTAAAAATATCAAATGGAAAATTCCAGAAATAAATAGTTCATAATTTTTAAATTTCCTGCCATTCTGAGTAGCAGGATGAAATCTCATGCTGTCCTACTCTGCCCCACCCGGGATGTGACTCCTCTCCTGGTCCAGCATCCACACACTGCACATAAGTCACTTAGCAGCCATCTCAGTGATCAAATCAATAGTCTCCGTAATCACAGTAGTTGTGCTTAGGTAACTCTTCTTGTACTGCATACTAGGCCCAAAGCACAGAGTCATGATCCTGGCAATTCAGATATGCCAAAGGGAAGCCGTAAAGTGCTTCCTTTAAGTGAAAAGGTGAAAATTCTCAACATAATAAGGAAAGAAAAGAAGTATATATTGGGGTTGCTAAAATTAATGGTAAGAATGATTCTGTGAAATTATTATATTGGTATAATTGTCCTATTTTATTATTAGTTATTGTTGGTAATCTCTTACTGTTGCCTAATTTATAAGCTAAGCTTTATCATCAGTACATTACCCATAGGAAAAAAAACATAGCATATACAGAGTTCCATACTGTCCACAGTTTGAGGCATCCACTGTGGGTCTTAGAATGTATGTCCCGTGGATAAGAGGGGACCAGTGGATTCTGTTAACAATACACACATATTATCACCTCTAATCTTGAAGGATGATTCTGACCCACAGTGAGTATTTTAGATCCCTGCCCCGACACCTGCCACCCCCAGGCTAAGCATCCCCTGCCCACCTTCCCCAGGGCTCAATCAGCCCCTCCTCCCACATCTACTCTAGCCAGGCAATTGTGAGCCTAATCAGATGGCCACCCAATAGTGCTTTGTTATGAAAAGCCTCAGATTAGCAAAGTCCACACTCCTCCTCTTCCCTGTGGAGACTCTCTGGGAACTCTACACATTGCTTTGAAGAGTGATGATAATTGGGGAGGAGACTGAATCAATTCCAAGGCCCAGGCTGGGAGGCAGGACTGACAGGGTGAGTAACACATGCCCTCAGCCCAGCATCTGGCTCACATGAGCACATGATGAAAGGCAGCTGATAAGTGCCACGTTGATTGTCACTGTTACTGCCAGTCGGATAGGAGAATTCTGACACCCTGGAAGCTGCTCAGGCCCCCTGTGACCTGCTGACTTATGAACAGTCAGATTCCCATCCATAAACTGATGTGTGGATTTGGCAGCCTTGGCACCAATAAGAGCCATCACCACTGGACTTGGTTGCTGAGGAAGTTCTGGAGTGTGTTTCTGCCCTCTATGGGGAAAATTCACAGCCTGTGAGTCAGGAAACTGGGGTCTTATCCCAGCTCTGCCTGTGACTCCCCAGGTGACCGTGGCTCAGTGACCCCCTAATCTCTGGGCCTCAATCTCCTCATTTGAAGCTGACAGGTTCAAGCCGATGTTCTCCAGCTTTGGTTCACCAGTGGATTGTAAAATGGATAAGGTGGAAAGCAACCCAAATGTCCACCAAAGGAAAATGAAAAAGTATAGAATTCCTGCAACGGACTACTACATGGCAATAAAAAGAACAAACCATTGCAATAATGTAAGCAAATCTCACAGAGACAGTGTTGAGCAAAAGAAGCCAGGTCCCCCAGAGTACACGGTGGATAAATGTGTTTATGTGATGTTCAAAAACAGGCAAAGCTATCCTACAGTGATGAAATCAGAATTGTAGACATGCATCAATTTATAGACTTAAGATCATTACACTTTACAAAAAACAGCTAAAAAAAAAAAAAAAAAAGATCAGGCAATTCTGAGCCATTATTCAACAAGCATTTGTTAAGCCCTTGCTAAGCACCAGACTCTGAGATGGTCACTGGTATGAGAGAGTTGAAAAGAAGTCCTGCAATCTGATGAGAAGACACAAGGAACCACAGAAACACGACACAGATGACAGGAACAGACAAGGACCGTGCCACCCTCTCCTATCTCCACTCCTGGCTCCCCTGCCTCCCAGGCCTGGAAACTCACCCATCCAGCAGCACCCCAGGCCCAGGCTGCTGAAGGAGTACCCCCCAACCACACGGTGTGGAGCCTCTGACTCTTCTACCCTTTCACGTTTGTTCTCCACTGGGTCTCGCTCCAGCACGTTGCATGCTCAGGTTCTCACATCAAACCCTGTCCTCTTCATCCAGGATCACAATCTCTTCTACCGGCCACAGTGAACAAGAGCTGGAAGTCCACCTTCCCAGGCTCACCCTATCTGCAGGCCCCAGGCTTCTCCCCTCTACTAGCTATACCTTCATTGTCCAGCCGGGGCCTCTTTTCTGCACTTGCCTCAGCCTCTTAGCCACCATAACCCTTCTCCTCAATCAATCCCCGTGTCTCCCACGTATGTCTCCTCTCTCAATTCTCTGAGCTCTACCAGCTCCAGGTCTTCCTCCTCCTTCTAGATGGAGGGGTCCACAGGTCCCATGAGCCCTCCTTTCTCCGTATCCATCTGAGGGAGCTCATCCACTCCAGGCCTCCACCAGAAAGCCCCCCAGATACCTCTCCTAGGGAGTGTCCCCAACACTGTCCACCTGCTCCAATGCAGACCCCACACTGTGGGGCTTCCCTTTCTGGGTCCCTTTTCTTGGCAAAAAGCACCATTCTGCGGCACCTCCTCTTGGCTCCTTAGGCCAGTGGCCATATGCTCCACAACCCTCCTTAGTGTCCACATGGCCACTCCACAGGTTCACCTAGGACACCTGAAATCCCACCTTTCCAGTGCCCTCCCCCACCCTTTTTAAGGGCATTTGCAAAGACCCAGCAGCTCTGACACTGTCAGAGGAACAGCTTTGTGGGGTCAGAGTGGCCATTTCAGGGGGGTTGGGAGCAAGGCTGAAGTTAGAAAGTGGCCCGGGAAAAGCTAGATGCAGAAAGCCTCAGAAGCCACATAGTGGGATCTGAACCTTGGAGATGTGGAGCACCACTGGGAGTTTTAAAGCTAGGGCCAGATGTGAACAAAGCCCAGGTCCAGAAGGCATTGGATTGCCAGCAGCCCCCAAGTGCACAGCAACCCAAGACTGAGACTCTAGCCGCCCCAAGGCTGCAGCCCCCAGAGAAACCCGAGCTGCCCTCAGTTGGCCGCAGGCACTGATGTGGCCCCTTTGTTCTCAGCAGAGATTGAAGGCAGATGTCCCTCAGGTGGAAGGTGGGAGGCGCCTGCCTACCCCTCACCTCTACTCACTCCTCTGGCTGCCCTGCCCAAGTCCTTCAGGCACCAGGGGGCTGACCACAAGAAAGGCACGAGATCACCGCAGAGGAACTGCCACTCTCCCCTGGCACTGGCAGGAAAGAATCATTTCAAGTTCTTGATTTGTTCCTGTAGCCCGGCTGATTAAAGGGCTTTCCTCCCAGGAACCCCTGCAGACCGGCAACCAATCCCACAGAGTGCCCGGAGGAGCCTCAGCTTCCGCACCTACCCCTGTCTCGGGAACGAGGCCACCAGGGCAGAGAGCCCTCTGAGCTCAGTTCTTGTTTGTGGGTTTTGCCGCAGGATCAAAACAGAAAATTAAGCCCATTGCGTGCTGCAGGGTGCTCTGAACCAGGCCACCCAATGGTCACACATGAAAAAGCTGAAAACTAATGACTTACAGTTTTCCTACTAAAAAAGGTTTCTTTTAATCAGTCCTGTGGTGGGTTTGCCAGGCTTTTTTGGTTAGAATTCCTCAGGATAAGGTTTTTTCCCCTCCAGAAGAGACCTCACAACAGGACATTAGGAGCCATATGACAGTGAGGTCAGGGAACTGTTTTATGGGGACAGAAAGTTCAGGCAACAGCCAAAAAGACCTGAAGGCCTCCTGGTTTCTGAGCCCCAGAGTCAGGACAAAGGTACTGATGACAAAGGTACTGGGTCCCTTTTCCTGGCAAAAAGCACCATTCTGCAGCACCTCCTCTTGGCCCCTTAGGCCAATGGCCATATGCTCCACAACCCTCCTTAGTGTCCACATGGCCACTTTACAGATGAGCGAAAAGCTTGTGGTTCTGAGCGGGGATGTGGCATATTCATTTCCTAGTGCTGCTATGACAGATTACCATCAACTGAGTGACACTGAAACACACATTCATTATCTTCTAGTTGTGCAGGTCAGAAGTCTAAGGGAGTGGCCGGGCTGATTCCCCGCGGAGACCCTACAGGAGAATCTGCTTCTTGCTTTTTCCAGCTTCTGGAGTTCACCCTCCTTCCTGGCCCCAAGGACTCTCCCAAGAGTTATCCCAGCCTCTTGTTTCTGTGGTCACATCTCCCATGACTTCCTCAAACCTCCTGTCTCCCTCTGACAAGCACCCTTGTGATTATCCATGATAATCTTCCCTTCAAAATTCTTAGTTTAGTCACATCCGAAAATGCCTTTTACCACGTAAGGCAGTGTATTCACAAGCTCCAGGGCTTATGGCTCGGACACGCCTGAGGGCCACCATTCTGCCTCCCACCCACAGCAGGCCCAGGCCACACAGCCTAGACCCCAAGCTTTCTCCTAGACCCATGCACCTCCCTCACCTGGACTGTGGTGAGGCCAGGCTGGAGAGGAAGGCACATTTCAGACAACTGGGAATTGGATCACAAATATCTGTCAGCTTTTCTGGGTTCCCAGACATCATCCTTGTCTGGTTTTTGGAAAAGTTGTTCCCTGTTTGGTACAAAAGGCTCCAGTTTATAACAATGCAGAAAGAAACAGGGGCCTTCAGTTAGGAGGCAAGAGGGGAGTACACATCACCCCAACACACTGATCTACTGCCCGCAGGGCAACTTCATTCCTGCTGTCACCACAGTCCTGGAGCACCCCTCCTGCCCCTGCACTGACCTCCATTAAGGGCCAGCCATGTCATGTCTCTTTTGTAAAATATACAACAACCTCTCTCTCCTCTGCCCCGTGTACAATGCCCTCTTTCCCCAGCTGTGTATATCCTCCAATGTGTCAGGCCCTATCTGCCTCAGAGTATCCACACTATCCTGCTGAGCTCCTAGAAAGTGCCCCATATCAGCTACACACACAGACACATGTGCAGATGGTCCTCTCCCCATCCATCACCCAGGCTGTGGCCAAGGTATCCTCATCCCTGCATCCATCATCACCATCCTCCATTCCCAATACAGATGCCACAGGTGTGAAGTGAGACAACCCAGATTCTAGCCCGGCTCAGCTGTTGCCTTGTTGACCTTGGACAAGTCTCTCCTCATCTCTTAGCCTGTTTCCCCATGAGGGGGGAGGAGATCTGCCCCTGAAATGAGGAGCAAATGTAGGCACACATGCTCAGGCTAAAACTCCAAAGGTTAATGCTTATTTCCCAGCTGAACCCTGTAGAATTTTGAAGGCCTCTAAAATTAAATCCAAATGCAGCAATCCCTCCCTCCTGTCAAGAGTCATAGAGAAATCTACAAGGACCAATCGGGGAAGATGAAGATTCTCCTTTGCTCTAGACACTTCCCTGGGTCCAGCCATCACTCACGGGCCCTTCACTGACAATCACCAGGGATGCCCCAGGCCTGGAGGTGTGATGAAAGCCCCTGCCCGGGATGAATTCATAGCTCAGACAAAATCAGGCCCTAGGGAGAATCATCAACAACCAGGACCCCCACCAGACCCTTGCACTTTCAGCAAAAGGTGGGTGACCCATACTCCCTACTTACTCCCACACACAGCTGTATGTGAACAAACTACTGAGACTAGAGAAACTCTTGCCTTGCCCTGGAACCGGATGCCCCAGAGAAGCAAACAAGCAGTGTTTTTCTTCACCATCTGCTCCAGCTCCAAGGGCTGCCCCCCCACCCAGTCCCTTTCCTTCCGCTGTTCTGTCCCCCTACCCCAGCCCCCAACAGGCTCCTGTTACCACAGCTAGGCAGCTGCCCTCACAGTAGGAGGGCTTCACTAGCAGGTCTGGCCAGAAGCAAAGGGCACAGGCCAAAGAGGAGGCCTGCAAAGAGGAAATGCTCTGCTGACAGAGCCCTGAAGCCACCAGGGGAGGAGAAAGAGGCAAAGAATTCCAGGGGTCTGTGAGAGGCCCACAGGCAAGGTTCCCCACCCATACGGCCTGGCCTGGCAGCACAGCCCACTCAGCCTTCCCGCCTCAGAGATGTGGCTCCCAAGCCCTGAGACCTAAGGATATTTCCCAGAAAATTTCTCCCTTCTCCATCTATTTCTACTTCAAAGGGAGAATCAGGAGCCTCTAATAAAGCTGGTGGCCTCTGTGACTTCTTTAAAAGCTGGCCTGGTAGGACATACAGCAGACAAGGACCTTGTTCCAGGAGGACTATTGGAAATGACAGATCTGCTCAGGAGGAGGAGCGAGTGCCTCAGTTTCCCAGAAGAGAGCAGGCCAAGCACTCACTAATGTGTTCACTTACTTTTTCCCTTGCTTTTGTCCTAAGCAGTTTGTACCTGTGACTACACTGAGGTTTGTAGCCCCCAAACACTTTGGGTTTGGATCTTTGCTCCATGCAGCATTTGCCTCAGGTGACCCCACAGTTTCTAGCACTCAGTAGGCCTGCAGACAGTGTTGCTTGAGTTTGAATTCCCTACACACAGCAGCAGGCCTCCTTACCCTGGGCTTTTGGAGAAATGATTAAATTTTCCACCTGAGCTTTTGGAGAAATGATTAAATTTTCCTCTTCCCCAGGTGGTCTCCCTTTCCTTCCCTTGCCCAAGTCTTGTTCATGAAATCCTTCCTGATTCAGCACAACTAATATAATATCAATGCTGGTTAAAATATTAAATTAAAAAGTATAAATTATTTAATGCATGGCTAAGTTGGAGAAAGAGAAAAGGAAATTAAAAGTATAATTGAAATTATAGATATTTGATCTAGTCGGGAAAAAGCCACATGCATTGAAAGATGTTTCTCATGTAATCATCACCTCTGACTTGAAGGTAGAAATATCATGTCTCACTTCTGTTTCCTCATGTCACTTTGTCCAGACCTTT
>NW_003852472.1:289715-310399 GCF_000181295.1 Otolemur garnettii | reverse complement strand
TGAAAGATGTTTCTCATGTAATCATCACCTCTGACTTGAAGGTAGAAATATCATGTCTCACTTCTGTTTCCTCATGTCACTTTGTCCAGACCTTTGTGACATTAGACTTCGTACAGGCATTTTTCACTCCTCCACTGGACTTTAAAGGCAATGACCCTTTCTAAATCATTTTGTATACTCAGCAATTGACACAGCCCCTGATAAACCACAGGCATATGCAAATATCATAGAATGAATGGAGACTTCTGGGCACATGTGTTAAATCGAAAAGCAAGACCCAGAACTATACCAAGAATATTGACCTTCTTCCTTAATATATGCTAGGAGATCTCAACTCTGCTAAAATAATAAATAAATAAACAAACACAGAACAGAGACCCAAAGGAAATATTCCCAAATGCTGACAGGAATTACAGGGCAAAGATAGTCTTTTCAACAAATGGTTGAATTCAGTTGGGAAAATTGAATATCCACACGTGAAAGAATGAAGTCAGAGCCTTCCTTATGCCATATATAAAAAATTAACCCAAAATGAATTAAAGACCAAAATATAAGACCTAAAAATATAAAACTCATGGAAGGAAACATAGGCAGAAAGTCTTCATGACATTCAATTTTACAATTATTTCTTTGCTATGATACCAAAATCATAGACAACAAAAGAAAAATTAGATAAATTTGACTATACCAAAGTGTTAAATGTCTGCACATCAAAAGACATAATCAACACAGTGAAAAGGCAGGCCGGGTGTGGTGGCTCACAACTGTAATCCTAGGACTCTGGGAGGCTGAGGTGGGTGGATTGCTTGAGCTCAGGAGTTTGAGACCAGCCTGAACAAGAGCCAGACCCCATCTCTAAAAACAGCCAGGCTTTGTGGCAGGTGCCTGTAGTCCCAATTACTTGGGAGCCTGAGGCAAGAGGATCTCTTGGGCCCCAAAATTTGAGGTTGCTGTGGGCTATGATGCCACAACACTCTACCCAGGGTGACAGAGTGAAAAGGCAACTAAGAGGATGGGAAAAAATACTTGTAAATCATATATCAGATAAAGGGCTAATACTCAGAATGTAAGAGATAAGAAACACCTGTAACTCAACAAGAACAACAATAACAACCCAGTTCACAAAAGAGCAAAGAATTTAATAGACATTTCTCCAAAGAAGATATACAAATGGTCACTAGCAGTTGAAAAGAAGTTCAACATGACTAATCAGTAGAGAAATGCAATCAGTACCACAATGAGATACCACTTCACACCCACTGG
Source organism: Otolemur garnettii (assembly GCF_000181295.1). Taxonomy (NCBI): domain Eukaryota; kingdom Metazoa; phylum Chordata; class Mammalia; order Primates; family Galagidae; genus Otolemur; species Otolemur garnettii. The sequence continues at coordinate 309,136 of NW_003852472.1, read as the reverse complement.
GTCTCAAAAAATAAAAAATAAAAACAAACAAACAAATAACAAGTGTTGGTAAAGAATGTGGAAAAATTAGAATCCTTGTGAACTGTTGATGGGAATGTAAAATGATGCAGGCACTATGGAAAACAGCATGTCAGCTCCTCAGAAATTTAAACTAGAACTACCATATGCTCCAGCAATTCCTCTTGTGGGTATATATGCCCAAGAGATTCGAAAGCACAGACATGAAGAGATATTTGTACTCCCATGTTCTTAGCAGCATTATTCACAACAGTAAGAACATGTAAGCAACCCAAGGGCCCATGAACAGACAATAGACAAACACAATTTAATATGTGCGCGCACACACACACACAGGAACATCATTCAGCCTTAAAAAGGAAGGCAATTTTAACACATGCAGCAACGCAGATGAAACTTGTGAACATTATATGTGCTAAGTGAAATAAACCAGGCACAAAAGGACAAATACGTATGATTCCTCTTATATGAGGTCCCTAGAAGAGTCAAATTCAGAGAGACAGAAAGCAGAAGGGTGGCTGCCAGGGGATGCAGGGAGGGCAGAACTGGAAGTTAGTGCTGAATAGGTACAGAGCTTCCATTTTGCAAGATACAAAGGGTTCCAACAATGGATGGTGGTGATGATTTCACAACGACATAAATGTATTTAATGCCACTGAACTTTACACTTAAAAATGGTTTAAGATGGTAAATTTTATGTCTATTTTACCACAATAAAAAAATTAAAAGTTTAAAATTTTTACAAAATGGAATGATAAATGATTTCTTTCGTTCCACTTTTCCAGATTGTCCAGATTTTCTATAATAGATGTAATTGGGGGGAAAAAAATAAACTTATTTTTTTCCAAAGAAAATGTGTCAGGCCCCTTTCACCTAAACACCTGTGCTGGCCACAGAGGCCTGAGTCCCTGCCGGGCTGGGCCGGCTGGGCCACAGGCTGCCATCAGCTTTCTCTACCTGACACCAACATTTGGTTTCCATTTCCCACTTCCCATAGTTCTTGGAGATCAGCTCATGCCAGTTTCAGGTCCAGCAGAAAGAAAGTGGCTCTTGAGGGCATAGGCTTGTGTCCTGAGGAGGCAGATTTGGCTTGGCCAGTGGTGAGCCAGCCACCTTGCCCAGCCACCCCTTCCCCACTAAGAGCCCACCCATCCTGCAGGCTGCCCCCTCCCCTCCAGCTGTCACTGAGCAGGCTCATTTCCTGGTGTGCAGCTCCCCACGGATGTGGCCAGGCGCTGGGACTAATCTCAGGACAGATCCTATGTCCGAAGTTGAGACAGCTGTCCCCATGTGCAGCTGTCCCAGGCTCAGCAGGCAACAACATCCAGTGCTACCACCTCCTTGCCAACATCCAAGCAGAAAAGTGGGCTTGTCCTGCCAAACGCCTTGTTCATGCAACAGCCTGGATCTTCGCACTGTATCAATGTCTACCAAGCTCCTTGTTTAGCGTTCACTCCAGGTTAGAAGTCAACCCCAGCCACCTCATGAGCTCCTGAGTGGGATGGACTTTGCAGTGCTCCAGTTGGTCCAGCTGCAGTTGAATTAATAAGGGATTGTTTGGGTCCACATCCTGTGCACAGTCCTGGATCACATGGCATGGCAGAAAAGCCCTTTAGGACAGGCTCCTGACCCCAGGGGGCTTGTTGTCTAGCTGCAGAACAAGCATGAAACAAGACCAAGCAAGCCAGGACCAGACCAGAAGTGGCCTCCTCATGGCAGGCACTGGGTAAAAGCTACACAGTCCAGAAGGCAGCACGGCCAACTCCTGCCACAGATGTTCGTGCTGGATTCCAAGGGCAACATAGCCCTGATTCAAACAGCTCATTTAATGCTCCCATGGCCCTAGGCATGATTAGTCCCATTTCACAGATGAGGAAGCCAAAAGAGGGAGCCAACTTTGCCTGACTCTGAAGTGCCGAGAGTTAGATCTCTACTTTTGGCTCCATTCTTCCCAGCTGCCATTGATGAGACTTCACAAACTGACCTGCCCACTCACCCCAGGAGGGAGACATATGCCCATCCCAGCATGAACCTACTTGGCTGTATCACCTCTTGCTGGCTCTATATTGGCAAATTCCAAGGGCACAGTGATGACCTCTAGGCTTCCCTACTGTGGTATTTCAAAGTCCAGGCACTCATGATTTTTAACCCTCTGAGCTAGGACTTAGCCTGGCTCTCCCTGTGACTCTCCTGAATCACACCCACAGGCACAGGGGAACTGGAGTCAGCCCAGAGGCTCACAGCCCCAGCCGAGTGAGGCAATTGACAACTGACAGCTGGACTAACATACAGTTAGCACCAGCCTATGAAAAAGCCTCACGTCCGTCTGAAACACTGTTCTCTCCCCCTTAGGAATGTCTTTGGTTCCTGGGGCACCTGTAGGGAGGGACACAGGACTGAGGTCTCTGTTCAGGACTGTTTTCAAGAAGATAAAGTTGTTGCTGAAGAGGGGAACTGGTGACCATGGAAGAAGCAATGATCTGCATTTTCTCCTCTCAGGAGGAGTCTGGAATCACAGTCCTTCATTTCACAAACTGTGGGGCAGCAGGTGAGCCCACCTCTAACCCACCCCTGGCACCTCTCTTCAGAGCAAAGGAGCAAGGACTGGGAGCAGAGAGGATGGTTGTGGTGGGACTGGTCCTCACCCCATTTATAGAACCTCTTGTCTAGCTTCAGAGCTCCCTATCTCAGCACATTTTGCAAAAAAATGAAGCCCACCCTTGATGGGCTTGAGTATTTTATTCCCCAGTCTTACTGAAGTATAACTGACATATATATATTGTATTTAGTTAGATGTATAACTTGATGTTTGATACACATATGTGCCATAAAATGATCACCATAATCACGCTCATGAACATATCCATCACCTCACTTAGCGTTTTCTTTCTTTCTTCCTCCTTCTGTTCCATTCCTCCTTCCCTTCCTCTCTCTCTCTTTCATTCCCAGTGAGAAGACTTAAGATCCATACTCCAAGTGAATTTCAAGCATACAATACACTACTGTTAACTATAGTCACGGTGCTGGACATAAGATGTCCAGGACTTCATCTCACATAACTTTGTACCCTTTAACCAATATCTCCCTATAATATGCCCCTCCCTGCAACCCCTGGGAGCCATTATTCTACTCTCTGCTTCTATGACCAAACAAGGTTTTGACTTACACAATAACTAGTATACACTCACATATTAGAAGACTCTAAAAGCCTCTACCCCAGTCCAGGCATGGTGGCTCATGCCTATAATCCTAGCACTTTGGGAGACCAAGATGGGAAGATCATTTGATCTCAGGAGCTGGAGATAAGCCAAAGTAAAAGTGAGACCCTATCTCTATTAAAAATTTAAAAAATTCGCCAGGCATAGTGATGTATACTTGTAAGTTCTAGCTACTTGGGAAGCTGAGGAGGATAAGTTGGGCTCAGAAGTTTGAGGTTGCTGTGAGCTATGATGACATTACTGCATGCTAGCCAGGGCAACAGAGCAAAACCCTCCTTCAAAAAAATAAAATAAAATAAAATATTCTCTACCCCCAAAGCCCAGAGAACCACCTGAAATACCAATAAAATAACTTTTAAATAAATTCATAAAGGTAGCTAATACGAGATCAACATGCCCAAAATCAATAGCTTTCCTATTTGCTAACCATAATAAACATTTACAAACGTCAAGAAACAAAAGCTGCCATTTGCGATAGCAATAAAAACTATAAAATGCCTAAGAATAAATCTAAGAAGTCCTGAATAGAGAGATGCAGCACTAGACCTTATTCCTGAAAAAACACACATTATAAGCATGTAATTCTATTAATTCAACACAGCCTGATCAAAATTGCAACAGCATTTTTCACAGACCTAAAAAAAGATGATTCTAAAACTCACCCAGAAGAGGGCAGCACCTGTGGCTCAGCGGGTAGGGCACCGGCCCCCTATACTGAGGGTGGCAGGTTCAAACCCCACCCCAGCCAAACTGCAACAAAAAAATAGCTGGGTGTTGTGGTGGGCGCCTGTAGTCCCAGCTACTCGGGAGGCTGAGACAAGAGGATGGCCTAAACCCAGGAGTTGGAGGTTGCGATGAGCTGTGTGACACCACAGCACTCTACCAAGGGCGATAAAGTGAAACTCTATCTCTGCAAGATAAAAAAACTCACCCAAAAGAAAAAAATGTACCAGAACAACTGAGAACATTTTGATAAAGAGAAACAGCAAAGAAATATCAGCTAATACAATATAAATAAAGATAAAATAATTAAAATATAGTAGCATGGGTTTGACACCAGACCAGATAAAGAGTACCATAGAAACTGGGAATCCAGAAAAAGGATCATGCTATAGCAAAATTTAGTATATGATAAAAGTGGCATTTCAAATTAGCAGAGAAGAATGGATTATTTAATATAAAATGTGAGATGGATTGTTTATCACAGCTCAATTTACAACTGCCAAGATGTGGAAACAACCTAAATACCTATCAACTCATGAATGGATTAATAAACTATGGCATATGCATGGCATGGAATACTATTCAGCCACAAAAAAGATGGAGAATTTACATCTTTTGTATTAACCTGGATGGACTTGAAACACATTCTTCTTAGTAAAGTATCACAAGAATGCAAAAGCAAGTATCCAGTGTACTCAATACTAATATGGAGACAGTAGATGATCTAATACACGCCCACACCAGAGAAAAACTCAATTCAAGTTGGGGCAAGGAGGAAGGGGGAAAAGGGGAGAAGGGAGGGGGATTGCTGTTTCTCTTTATCAAAATGTTCTCAGTTGTTCTGGTATATTTTCTTCTTTTGAATGAGTTTTAGATTGATCTTTTTTTAGGTCTGCAAAATATGCTATTGCGATTTTGATCAGGCTGTGGGATTGGTGTGCTCACACTTAATGGGTACAATGTAAGGGCGTGTGGCACACCTCCTAGATACGGGACACAACTACAACAGGGACTTTACCTAACAAATTCAAAGATTGTAAAGTTGATGGTTTATACCCTTACATTAATCTGAATTTTTTTTTTTTAAAGTGTGAGATGCTTTTGAGAAAAGAACTAAAGTTAAATCCCTATCTCAGAGCCTATGTCAACACTTGGTTGGGAAGGCCATACTGTTACCATGACCCTTCACTCAAGGCGGAGTCTTAATAGGCTTTTATGCTCAAAGCCACTTTCAGTATTAATTCTGTTTGGTGCCTAAGATCATTGCAACCCTCCAAGTTCCCACTTATCTAGTATAACTTTTCCTTTTCATATCTGTTTGTGTGTTAAGGTAATAATGGCTCCCCCAGATCAGACTGAGAAGGAGTGAGGAGGTATGGGCAAAAAAAAAAACATATATATATATGTATATATATATAATGTTTAATTCTCACACAAATTGGATTTAATTTTGATTAACGTATATTACTTAAATATCAATTTTTAATCCAACATATCAATATGTTGTTTATCATATTGCATCCTTATTCATCAGTGAAATATGTCTGTAATTTCCCCTTTATAGTAATATATTTTTTCTAATTTTACTATCAGAGGCATCCAGACTAAGTACAATGATTTTGAAGTATTTCTATTTCTACTGTCTGTAAGACTTGGCGCAATCTGGGTTTTTTTTAGAAATTATTTTTTACTTTTATTTATATATATGAGTTGTCTTTTTTTTAGACTTTAGCAAAAACATAACAAGAAAAAAAATGGTTTGCTATTTGTATTTTGTATTGTGTACTCTGTAACAAACAAGTAGTAAATGATTATGTATTTTTAAAAAAGAAAAAAAAATAATGGCTCCCCCTAAGAATGTCCTTTTCCTAATATTTATGAAAATATTACCTTACAAGATGCAATGGTTTGAATATGTCCCTCCCAAAGCATGTGTTGGAAACTTAATCCCCAATACAACAGTGTTGGCAGGTGGGGCTTAAGGGAAGATGTTTGGATCATGAGGACTCCACCTTTGTGAGTGAATTAATGCCGATTATAACAGGTTTCAAGCTTCAAGTTTAATATCTTTCTCTCTCTCTCTCTCTCTCTCTCTCTGTCTTTGCCCTTCCACCATGAATAATACCACCTTTGCCAGATGCCAGCCCCTGGATCTTGGACTTCCCCACCTCCAGAACTATGAGGCAATAAATTCTGTATGTTATAAATTATCCAGGCCAGGCACAGTGGCTCACACTTGTGATCCTAGCACTCTGAGAGGTTGAGGCAGCAGGATTCCTTGAGCTCAGGAGTTTGAAGCCAGCTAAAAATAGAAAAAATTCATCAGGTATTGTGACAGGCACCTATAGTTGTAGCCACTTGGGAGGCTAAGGTAGGAGGATCACTTGAGCACTGGAGTTTGCTGTTGCTGTGAGCTAGGCCGATACCACAGCACCCTAACCTGGGTCAACAGAGTGAGACTATGGCTCAAAAAAATAAAATAAATTACCGCGCAGTGCCTGTGGCTCAAAGGAGTAGGGTGCCAGCCCCATATACCAGAGGTGGCGGGTTCAAACCCAGCCCCAGCCAAAAATATAAATAAATAAATTGCCCAATCTATGGTATATAGCACAAAGGGACTACGACATATAGTGAAAGAGACCTTGTGTAGCAGCACAAAAGGGACTAAGAAATATAGTGAAAGAGATTTTGTGTAAGTAAATTAAGGATGTTGACATAGGGAGATTATCCTGAGATTATCTGGGTAGGCTCAACCTAATCTCATAAACCTCTATAAAAGGGAAGTGGGAGGGTCAGAGTAAGAGGGAGAGATGAGATGTCAGAAAGGTTGATGCTACAAGCCAAGGAAGGCCAACAGCCTCTAGAAGCTGGAAAAAACAAGGCAATAGATTCTCCCCTGGAGCTTCCAGAAGGACCAGCCATGTGAATACCTTGATTTTAGCCCACTGAAATACATTTTGCAGTTCTGAACTCAAGAACAGATAATAAATTAATGTTGTTTTAAGCCACTAAGTTTGTGGTAATTCGTTACAGCAGTGATAGGAAACTAATACAACTTGCAAAGTGGCTAGTTCTTTCCCAAGAACTCTCTGTAATCCAGGCAGAAACCTGGGACACAGTGCCCCTGCCCTCGGAGAACTCACAGTCCAAGGAAGGCAGCCATTCACTAATTATCAATCCATTAGTTACAGGATTTACTTACAATAGATTTTGATCGATTACCTTACATGAGCCTCTAAGAAAAACAGCTAGCTCTGAGAGCACTCAGCCTGACCTCATCTTGAGAGGCAAGAAAATATGCCCTGAAGATGTGATGATTAAGCTGATTTCTGAGGTTTGAGCAGGAGTCAGTGAAGCCAACAGTAAGCAATCACTGATCAAGGCAGGGGGAACAATACAAGCAAAGGCCCTGAGGCTGAAAAGCAGCCAGTGGTGACAGAGCACCAAGAGAGACCAGAAGTAGCCAGACAGAGTCGGCCCCAAAGTAGGCCCCCCACACCTGCTCAACTGTGCGCCCCCTGACCCCCACCAAAGGCACACATGTTCAGAGTTCTTCTTCTTTTTTTTTTTTTAATGTTCATAGTTCTTGATTGAAGAGTTTCAGGATCTGAGTTATTCGTCATCAACAGCTGCAGAACAAAAGAAAGGAAGAGGCTGGCAAATCCTGCAGCACCCCAGGATTGCATCACCAGAGAAATGGGTGCCTGGGCTCAGTGGCCAAGTCAGTCACAGGAGGCAGGAAGAGAGATGAGCCCTTCCAGGGAGCAGGAATGACAAAAATGTCAGAAGCCAGAGGCAACTGGCCTGGTTACAGACGACCAGAACCAAATCCAGAGGAAACTACTACCTTCTCAAAGAGGCTTCACAATCACGAGGGCTGGGGAAGCCCAGGTGAGACTCAGGTGGGTGTTCGGAGGGCCCAGAGGCCTCCAAGGGCCAGTGGAGCCAGCAGGCAGCCTGCACATGACATGACCCAGAGGCAACTCCCTGGGGAACTCTGGGGATGCTCAGGCAAATGCCACATTGCCCTGCCCTTCCAGAATGAGGAAGGGGATTAGGGACCAGATTCTCATCAACAAAGACATAAAATATTTGTGCTACAAACCACAACCCAGTTACGGGTGCAAACAGCTTACACACACACTGTGCTCACACAGGGGTGGAGCCCCAGCCCCCAATCCTGTCAGTTGGAGGGAGTGAGCTACAGAGCTAAGGGGAGACACTGAGTAACAACTAATCTCTACATCTAACAGACACATTCCCCATTTGACCCCAACCCAATCTTAGTCACTTCATTTCACATGTGAGGTGAAGGCTTGACTGTAGATCCCTAAGCAGTGATCCCAGGCCGGCTGCACAAGACTCCACAGAAAAAGCCCTTTCCTCCACCTCAGGGCCTTCTGGGATCCCCTCTCCTGTTCCACTCCCAGGACATGAAGCTCATCAGACAGCCTCAGCCTCAGACCTCATCACAGGCATCTAAGCACCCCCAAACCCTAAAAGTGCTCCTCAGCCACATTCCAGAGACTGACCTGTGCTGCGGCTCCTCCAAGTGGCTGAAGTTCGACTGGGAGTGCGAACAGACCCCACCCGTCTTCACTCTTGGCCTTGAAAACCTAAGCAGGGTCCTTAGAGATATGGAAAAACCAACAGGATCCCAGCTTCTTTATTTCTTTTTTTTTTTTTTTTTTTGAGACGGAGCCTCAAGCTATCCCCCTGGGTAGAGTGCCATGGCATCACGCTCACAGCAACCTCCAACTCCTGGGCTCAAGTGAGTCTCCTGCCTCAGCCTCCCAAGTAGCTGGGACTACAGGCGCTGGCCACAACGCCTGGCCATTTTTTGATTGCAGCCATTATTGTTGTTTGGCGGGCCCGGGCTGGGGATTCGAACCCGCCACCTTAGGTGTATGTGGCTGGCACCTTAGCCGCTTAAGCCACAGGTGCCGAGCCGCAGCTTCTTTATTTCTCTGGCTCCCCTACAATACCTGGGGTGGGCATAGCTGGAGGGTGAGATTGGAAATGACCTTGGTGACCAAGCTTAGGATCAGTTCCTGAAGAGCACTCAGAACCTTCTGGAGCACTTAGCACATTCTACAAAACCCACCTCCAGGAAGTCCTCAGCATTTAGCCCTTGTCCACTAGGCCAGCATCTCAGAGTGTATAGCCTGGAACCCCACCCTAGCAATAAAAATGCTCCCCAAGAAAGGATTCTGTGGCTTCACATGTTTGTGAAACCCATCATTTCTCCTCAAGCTTTGCAAGACCCAATCTCAGATGCACTGCATCATCTGAGAAAGCCTTTATCGTTTCCCAAGGCCACATAGAGGGTTTACTAGATATAGTTCTAAGCACTTTAATGCCTCATCTAAGCCCCAGAATGACTTACGTAGTAAAGACTATCATCGTTCCTATTTTACAGATGAGGAAACTGAGGCACAGAGAGGTTAGAGAACTCAATCAGGGCCACACAAACCAGAATCAGGCCCAGGCAGCCTGGTTTACACCATTTCTCTCTAGGAAAGAAACTCCAGAGCGTTGCTAACAAGCATTCCCCAAGTTTTGCTCATAACATCCATGAATACTGACAGAAGCAGCTCAGGAAACACTGCTCTGGGCAGCAGAGAGCTGGCAAAGGTCATTGTGTCAGCAGACAACGTGGCCAGCTCTGACCTTTACACAGATCCCTCTGGAGGCAACTGGGGGTGGGGGCAGACACAGAGGCGCAGGAAGCCAAAGCCCAGGCCTCCCTCTCTGAGTATTACACAACTAACCTGGACCAAGTCCAGCTCATTTCAAGGTGGTCTCTTACAGGCCACCAAAGAGAAGCATCTAGACCCTGGTTTCTGGGATGCAAGCAAAGAAGATCAGCCTGCATGGGCTGCAGACCCTGACAACTTGGAGAGAACAGTATGTCATGTGTCCGTTTCCATAGGATCATCTGCAGGATTCCCAGAGCACTTTGTGCTAACATTCCTGAAAATCCTCTGACAACGGTTATTGTTGCTGTATTCCCCTGCCCACAGCAGGGCTGGTCAGACTCCAGCTCACACACTCTCGAAGTGGCAATGAAGTGTCACCCCAGTCCCAGCCAAGAGAAGCCTATTCATCTTGCCATAGGAATTATTTCTTTGGGAATGGATTTTAAAATAACAGACAGGCTGGGGGGAAGAGGGGAGTAAGATAGAGTGAGAAGATTCAGAAAACCATGGGGCTTTAGGACAAAGGCTTACCAGATGGTTACATCGAGGCCATTCCATGTGATTCTCAGGAAAAGCATCCCCTCCCCATCCACTCCCACTTCAAAAGACGAAGCAGGGCCCTTAACGCTGGGGCTTCTGTGCCTCCTCCCATGGTGGCTTACAGAACTGGTGTGGTGGAACACAGACAGGGACCTCAGAACTGCAGACCTGCACTGGAGCAAGAGCCACTGCTTCAGTTACCCAGAGGACAGAGGCCAAGGAATGCATTCATGCATTCATTCATTCTCTCTATAGACATCCACTGAACAGCTGATATGTGTGAGGCTGCTGCTGAAATTTGAGGTTGAAAGCTCCATGGAAAAAAAGTAAAAGTATTTCCCAAAAACGCAAGGTGTGCAAACACTGACTTGTGGCTATTTCAAAGCTAAGAGAACACTGCAACGTCTGTGTGGTGTTCCAGGAAGAAAAGCATCCAGCTCCTCAGCGTTCCTCAAGCACTACAGGCACCCCAAGCACTCGGGTCTGAAACCTGTCCCTGCCTATCCGTGCTCCCCATGGGGTCAAGCGCTGATGGCTCTGAGGCTCCTCTCTCCTCTGCTCCATCCACTGCCTCTGCCACCTCTCAGACTCCTAAAACTGCCAGTTAGTTGGCCACTCTCCCTCCCCTGCTAGCATCTCCCCCACCAGCAAATCTGCCACAAGACTGACTATGAAGCTCAGACTATAAAGCCCAAGCTCCTTAAGGTGGCAGAAAAGAGGCTTCAATTTTGAACTCAACCCCGCTAACCACATACGTCAGGCACTGGTTGATGATGCCTTCCAGCCCTTCTACAGCTGTCTACCTGCCTGAAATGCTGCAGTCCCTTCCTGGAACTCTTCTACTCATCCTACCTCAAACAGGGACTCCTCCAGGAAGTCCCCAGCATTAGGCCTTTATCCACCAGACCAGCATTTCCCCACATATAAGGCCCAGCATTGATACCATTCTAACAAAATACTCTCCAGAAAAAATACATGGCCTCATATATTTGTGGAAACCCCATCCTTGCAGTCTTTGCAAGGCAAATCAGCACAATCCATGGCCACAAGCCTGATAGAATATTTACTATCTATTTTTCTAAGAATTTTATTATTAACACATTTAAGCCCCAGAACAATTTTATGCAGTAACTTCTATGATCATCTTCTTTTTGTAGATGAGGCACCAAAGAGACTAGAGTCTCTTTTTGAGACTCCCAAAGTCACACACACCCAAATTCCCCTAGACAAGCAATGGCTCACATGCACCTTGCCTGCCCAGCCTCCTTTGCACACATTTGTAAGCACAGTTGCTCTGGATCCGGCTTCCCCACCCAGCATATGAAATCATCAAAGGCATAGACTGGGTCTGAATCATCTCATTCCCCACCTCAACAAGTCCAAAGTAAGTGCTCAGTAGTAACTTCTTGAATTTGCACCAGGGAGCAAAGAGGCAGGGGCCCAACCCTGCAGAGACACGCAGTCCAGTCAGGCATACAGTCCTGTGAGTGTGATCATTCACTTCCACAGGGTTTGCTGAGAGCTCCCACCGTGCATGCCACCGGCAGAGCCTGCCTGCCCTCACACTTGAGTCCCCTGGCTCTCCACTGCCTAGTGTGGGCTTAGTGGATATTAATTCCTAAGAGGCAGGGAGAGGTGGTAGGCCAGGTTCAGCCCCAGCTCACTGACTCCTGTCCAAGGCGGGTTGTGCAGGACCACTCTGGGGAGTGAAAAAGGTAGGAGGAAAGATTCCATCTGCAAGGAAGGAAACTGCAGAAGTGAGTTCAGTATCCAAACCACAAACAATCACAGGGCCACCCACTGATGAGATGAACAGAGCCAGGAGATAAGTCCAGGAAGACTTCCTGGAGGGAGAGTGCTTGTGATGGTGCCAGAAAAGGGTGGAGTAGAGGTGTGGAGGAGACATTCTGAATGAGGAGGGGACACACCAAGCACCTCACCTCAGCAGAAACAAGAGAGAGACTTCAAAGTCAGGAAGATTTGGGAGGACCAGGCTCAGGAAGTGGGGAGAGCGAAACCCCGCCAGAGCCCCAGCACACTGGCCTCTCACAGCAGGCCAGACCCATGAGGAGGCTGTGGAATTCATTAGCTGACGCTTGACAAGGACTTTTTTATGAACTAGATGAAATACAATAAAACAGAGTATCACATATGGTCATGGTAATTATTATTTCACGAAACTTGTTTCAGGGGGACGTGGGGGGGGGTGGATGTGTATGCACATACGTGCATTTGTGTACTCAGTGACCACAAAAGGTATTTCTTAGTTCATGCTGAAAGGAATCTCAAGAAAACTCACTGCAGTCCTTTCCAAATATGGCTGTACAGAACAACCACCCGGGAGACCATTAAAATGCAGATCTCCAGGCCCTGGGCCGAGCCAAGCACAGGTCTGGGCATCCAGCTCTTTTCTATCTCCTGGTTCATCCTGATGAGCCAACAGCCCTGGTGCTGAGGGGGTGCCTAACACGGGAGGCCAAGACACGCTAAGTAATCTGTGGGGCTCTCGTTCAAAAAGCAGGGAAGGCACTAAAATATAAAGCCTTTGTTCACTCTTCTGTAGTCTCTGTTTCTTGACTTGTCATTCAGTTGCCATATAATGCCATGCTCCCTCTCAGATGGGAACATGTGTGAGACCAGTGCAGACCCTTATGGACACACAGGGACCTCCCCCGAGTGTGGGGCCCAAAATGAGTAAAAACCCTCAACATTGGGCAGGAACAAAGCTGTGTTTCTATAAGAGCAGGAACACATCCCAATGAGTAGCCTTGGTGTCCCCTTTCCAATGCTCCTTGTCACATCTGAAAGGCATCCATCCATCCAGGGTGACTATGTGACCAACGTTCTTCCAATCCCCAAGGCTGCAAAGCTGTCCTTGGTGGGAACAAACCCACCCTACACTTGCAGCCCACTCAACACACCTGGAAGAGCCCTGGGTCCAACCTAAGCCCTGGGCAGCGTCTGAATCAGACAGGCAGATAGAGCTGCAGTCACCTCAGGGACCACACTAGAAGGGACCACGACATTTTGATGTAGACTGTATAACTCATTTACTGTGACACTGCCTTCCTGACTGGGGACATCGAGAGGAAAGGTCCAAATTCAGCATGGAGAGTTTGGGGTGTGCATATCATTCCTCCATCCCAAGACTCACTCCACATCTCCTGCATGGCAGGGGTTCCCACAGAACTGCCCTGAAACCCGGGTGAGAGATGCCCCCACCCTGAGCTCTCCCACTCTGGCCCTCCTCTGGCCACACCCCTCCCCACAGGACCAGGAAACAGTGTGGCCTAGGGACATGACTCCTGGAGCCCACAGCCACCCTTGAAGACCAAATGCAGGTACCCTGGGATCTGCAGTCCCCTCCCCAGACAGCTGGGCATGCTTGGGCTAAGATGTGGCCAAGTGGCAGCTGTTAGGGTGAGAGTTAGGAGCTGGGCTGGGTGAGCATGAGGCCCACCCCTAGCTCAGGGGTTGGGTGAGATGAGAATAGAAATGAAGATTCGCTGTCCCCTGAGCTCCAGTGCAAAGCCCAGGAAGGACATGAGTTCTAAACTTGAGCTTGGCCCCGCATGTCATTAGGAGAGTGTATGTGTCGAGGCCAATGGCAGAATGTATTTTATTCAATTGTTTATAAGCTTGATTTATAACTTTTAAATATTTAGCCACATGATGAATGGGTCTCCATCCATAGCCTTGCCCAGGCCCTGAAAATATTAGAGGTAGCAGGGGCTTACAGGTGGTTTAATAAAGTCAGGGGAGTCTACTCTTGTCCTCACGAGGCCATTCTGGCCCAGCATCATTAAAATGTTCTCTTAAAACTTACCCCAAGAAAAAACTGCTGATGGGAACACAAAAATGGGATACTCCCTATGGAAGGAAATTTGACCCCATCTAACAAAACTAAACGTGTTTACCTTTCATCACACAGATGTCTATCAGTAGAGGACTGGCTGAATAAACTATAGTCATCCACACTGTGCAGAACTAAAGATCTGTGAAAATGAACACAGAAGGTATCTACCCCTTTCGATAGAGCCATTTCCACAACATACTATGAAGGAAAAAAAGCCAAGTACAAAATGGTGTAACTAGTACACTACCTATGAGTAAGAAAGGAAGGGGGAGAACAGAGACTCGTGCACCTCATAAACACTCTTACTCACAAACCCCACACCACACAATTGCTTACATGTGCAATGAGAAACAATGGAAAGAGAAAAAACTAGCCCAAAACTAGCCCAAAACGTAACAACCTACAAACAGCAGGTAGGGAGGAAGTTATTTGCACAAGAATTCCAGCAACGAAATGGAAAATAAGTCAAAATTATAGCACCACTATGTAACCCTTAATGAAATAATGATGTAGACAATGATGGTCAACACCTGAAACGATCACAAGAGAAAAAGATGATCAGACATTGTTTGTATTTTTTTTTTTTTTGAGACAGAGCCTCAAGCTGTCCCCCTGGGTAGAGTGCTGTGGCATTACAGCTCACAGCAACCTCCAACTCCTGGGCTCAAGGAATCTCCTGCCTCAGCCTCCCAAGTAGCTGGGACCACAGGCCCCTGCCACACCGCCCAGCTATTTTTTCGTTGCAGCCGTCATTGTTGTTTGGTGGGCCCGGGCTGGATTCAAACCCACCACCTTAGGTGTATGTGGCTAGCGCCTTAGCCACTTGAGCTACAGGCACTGAGCCATTGTTTGTATTTCTGATAATAAAACACTATACCGGCTCGGTGCCTATAGCTCAGTGACTAAGGTCGCCAGCCACAAGCACAGAGCTGGCCGGTTCAAATCCAGCCATGGCCTGCCAAACAACAGTGACAACTGCAACCAAAAAATAGCTGGGCATTGTGGCGGGTGCCTGTAGTCCCAGTTACTTGGGAGACTGAGGCAAGAGAACCGCATAAGCCCAAGAGTTGGAAGTTGCTGCGAGCTATGATGCCACAGCACTCTACCAAGGGAAGGAAGGGGAAAGGAGAAAACTATACCACCCAAAAGGTAACTTTCTCCAAAATAATGATAATAATAAGGATAAAGAAGAGGAGGAGGAAGAACAAAATTCAACCAAGTTCTCTATCATGTTTCTCATTTTCTGGAAATACAGAGGACAGAGGAACGTGTTCACAGTCACTGTGAGCCCATACTCAACAAAATCCCAAACAAGGAAAACTCCATTAGGCCTAGTTTCTTCAACAAATAAATTACAAAGAAAAGAAGAGAGACATAGGAAGAAACCTGTAGACAGTGGTGTTCTACTGAATGTTTAACACCCAGCTCTTCAGAAAAAGTCACATCCTTCTGTATTAACCAACTCGGGCTTCCATAAAAGAATGCCATAGACGGAGTAGCTTAAGCAACAGACATCTATTGCTCACAGTCCTGGAGGCTGGAAGTCCAAGATCGAGGTGCTGGCAGATTAGGTTCCTAGTGAGGGCTCTCTTTCTGGCTTGCAGACAGCCACTTTCATACTGTATCCACACGTTGTGAAGAAAGCTCTGGTCTCTAATCCTATCATGGGGCCCCTTCATGACCTCATCTAAACCCAGTTACCTCCAAATATCATCACACTGGAGATTAGGGCTTCAACATTTGGTGCAGGGGGTGGGGGGTGGAAGGGACAAACCCTCAGTTCATAGAACCTCTGAAATGATTTGGTGCTCTAGAGCACTTGTGAACCACTCTGTCCCCTGGCCCACCAAAAAAGAGACCCTAAATATAATCAAATCTTTAAATCTGACCTCCAAAAAAGAAAGCTTGGGGGCAGGGGGGGGTCAGAAGTTTAAATTATTTTACACCACTGGGAAGCAATCAGCCAAATCTAGAACATAGATATAGAGCAGGAAAACTGTCCTTCACCAAATCAATGGCAAGGAGAACAAAGTATTCTCTCAAAGGAGAGGGGACTGTCTACACAGTAGCCAATCAGTGGATTTTGTTTAGATCCAGATTCAAACAAACTAACGATAAAGACATGCTTTTGGACAGCTGGAGAAATCTGAGTGTGGTTTGGATTTTGGATAGTATGAAGGAATGACTGTGAGCTTTGTAGGTGTGATAATGGCATGGTGGTGTACGAATCAGGTGTATATTGACCATTACAGATGAAATGAGTGTGAGTCTGAAATTTGTATTAAAATATTATACACACACACAAAAGGGGAGGGGTGGCATAATTTGGCAAAAAGTGATGAGTTCTGTACTCATCTAGGCTTTGAAAAGATGAGTACTCTGCACTCACATACAGGTTTGAAAACTAGATTAAATCAAGTTGATCAATCTGATGGACTTAATAGCAATATTTCTAAATGTCCCCCGAATCAGAATGATCAACTTCAGAGAGAACGGTGGTTTTTAATTGGGTAATTTTTGCTCCCGAAGGAATATTTGGCAGTGTCTGAAGACATTTTTGATTGTGAAAGTTGGGGGGTGGGAGTGCTACTGGCACGTAGTAGGCAGAGCCAGAGATGCTGAACACCCTACAACACACAGAGCAATCCCCATGTCCAGCCCCAAACGTCAAGAGTACAGAGGTTGAGGAACCTTGAGATAGAAGTCAGCAGAGTTCTAGGTATTCACAGGAGGGCATCTAAGCCAGCAGAGGGAGGCACCGTAAGGAAAAAGAAACACCAAATGCAAAGAAACAGGGAGGAGAGAAATAAATCATGCAGTATATATAGCTGGCATGGAGATAGAGATGGGCTTTTTAAAGACAGCCCTTACATGTAATGCTGCAGAGGGGAGACTTTTATCATTCAGGCCTGCATGGCAAATACATTACACTCCCCTCTGCTTTCTTGCCCCCACACTCACAGCCCAGACTCCACCTCAGAATCCTTCTTACCACACTAGCCTTGGCAGCTCCTACTAATCAGTGAGAGTTGACCTGAGAGTTGAAAACCTCTCTGCCACCTGATGTAGGAGATGATGGGACACCAAATGATTTTGACCAGGGGAGAGATGGCTTCTACTGCAGCAGAGAAAGTTCCGTTGGACAGTGGTGAAGGAGGAAGATAGACAATGATGTATTCAAAATGGGCCCCATAGATAGCAGCCTCCAGACCTGGTCACGACTTGTGCTCTGCAGCCCCACCACCATAGCACTGGCCCCTCCAGCGCCCCACTGTCGGCGACCTCTCATCCTGGGCAGGGGGTGAGAAGTCCCATTAGCAATATCAGCAAGCGCTGGCTCTGATGAACAGACCAGCAGCCCTCCTGAGCCTCCACAGAGGGCAGGTGGCCCCTAGGGGATGTATAGGCAACTGGAAGAACATGTCAAGGAAACAGGAAGTTAAGAGTGTCGACAAGATCCAAGCTGAACTTGGGAGGGTATGAAGATGGGGCAGGCAAACAGGCAGTGAGAAGGTGAAGTGTACAAGCACTGGGTCACTGTGTGAGCAAGGATGAGCTATGTTGGGAGGCCTTGAGCCCAGAGTTTAAGTGCTGAGGCAGGAGGCTCCTGCCAGGGGAGTGGGGAAGTCAGAGCGAGGCCAAGGCAAGGGGCCAAGGTGGAGTTGAGGTGACAACAAGGCCTAGAAGTGGCACTGAGCACCAGTCAGCCATGTGGACATCTGGGTGCCCAGCATATTGGCAGGATTGGGGAGAGGAAGTGGCAGCCTTGGGGGGCAGGTAAGGATTATCGTGCACCTGGGAGCAGCACGGGGGGAACCTGTTACCATCATTCATTATTAGCAACCTCATTGAAGGCATGACCTGGATGGCCTAGAGGGTGAGGTGGCAACACAGGGAGCCATAGGGGACTGCACCCACTTGGGCTAGGCGTGTGGCTAAGCAGCTCAGACTCTCTCCCAATGACAGTAGGGACTGCGTAAAGGAATGAGGTGACAGTAGGGACTGTCTAAAGGAATGAGGTCAGATTTGCATTTTGCAAATCTGGCATCCGTGTACTCTCAGAAGAGGAGCAGTGAGGGTAAGTTACCTGTGCTGGGGGTAGAGGAGCAGTGTCCCTCAGACCCAGCAGAGGGCCCTACCCTGGGCCCCGCACTTTAGAGGACCTGTTCAGGTCTTCTCCAGCTGTAGCCCTTCCATGGGTAACAAGTCTGTTGGGCTAAGGGGATGTGCCCATCCAAGCCCTTGCCTCCTTCTAGACATCACCGCTGAGGCCTGGTTCTCTACCCAATGACCCCAAACCCATTTCCAGGGCCATTGATTCCACATCATCCTTTGATGACACACCCCACACCAGCATGCCCTCTCCTGTTTGTGATGGCTGTGGACTGACCTTGGATGTGCTAGTAAGTCTGTAGGGGGAGCCCCTGATAGTGTGGGAAAGGCTGGGCACATAGGGCAGGTTGCAGGTAGTTGCTGGGGCTGGCTCTGCTCTGCCACTATGTTCCAGAACAGAGCTCTAAGGTGTCTGAGAATCCTGCATTTGAACCTGGCTCTGCAGGTCATTATGAAAGTACACTTGTCTAGGCTGGAGGATAGAACCTATATACTGAACCAGTTATTAGCTTTACTGATAACCTGTGGTTATTCAGCCCCAAATATGTGGCTTTCAGCTGTTCTTGTGCCCAGACCCTGGCTTATGGAAGGAGCATCATTCCTCAGGGTAGGGGCAAAAGTAACTTTGTCCTTTGTCTCCTGCCCCGTGAACCTACTCTGCATGTGTTCATTCCCTCCTCTCCTGAAGTTCCAAAGCAGGTCCCACAGCTTTTTTGGTTTCCCTTACTCAGAAGAACATCTCCATTCAAAAATATAAAAACGTAATCATTTATTTAAATTAAAGCTTCTCCCTGCCATAGCTGGGAGCTGTGCAGCAAAGATGAAGTGCAAGTCCTTCTCTGGTCTCACTCCTTCTCATGATCCAACCACTCACTGCTATTTTGGCCCCTTTAGGGTTGGATATGAAGGTGGGGAGAGGCCAAAAGACAAGGCTTCTAATAAACAGAAGGAGAGGCAAGGAAGGAGGAAGAAAGAGAAGGAGGAAAATGAGTAAGATATACAAGATTTTTAAGCTTCACAAATGTGAATACAGTCATTCTTCAGTATGGGGGCCGGGCACTGGTTCCAGAATCCTCACACACAGACACCATAATACACAGACACTTAAATATCTTCTATAAATGGCGCTGTGTTTGTACATAACACACACATATCTTTCTACGTACTTTAAATCCTCCCTAAATGATTTCCAATGTAATGCTATATAAGTTGTTGTTGTAATGTATAATTTCTTGTATTTTTTTTTCTTTGAGA
>NW_003852472.1:272385-288621 GCF_000181295.1 Otolemur garnettii | reverse complement strand
GTCAAGAAACAGCTCTGTCGAGTTGCCCATCAACTGAGACCAACCCACTGTAAACACACTCACAGAGCTAACTCAGAGGCCAGTGTTGTGAGGAGCACCATTCCAACTGCTGCACCCAAGCCCTCTGCCTCTGTGACTCTGGATTTCAAGAACAAGGACCAGCTATGACTAACAGCTCATGAGACACAGGAGTATGTGATACCCAGGCCAGTTCCAGCCTGTAACCCACCCCGACAGGAAATCAGGGATATGTAGTACCCACTGCGGCCTTTCTACAGAAATACTCAGTTATATACTAGGGTGTCAACCTCAAGGGTCTGGAACATACCCCAACCTCCTTAACATCTCCTAGTATCCTCTTCAGGTATCCACTGTCCACAAATTCACCAGCATCCTCCCTGAACCTAACTATACCTTTTCCCTGTTCTGACCCTGGTGGAAAGAGTTCTGGAAGATTATCACATTTGTCTGGAACTCTTTTTGTTTGTGCTAAAATAAGCCCTTCCAAGTTTCTGCAGAGGTCCCCAAGTTCCAGCCCACTGAATGCCAGAATGAAGTCCCCATTCACTCCCTCCCTTCATGGATTTCCTCTCTCCTTCCTCCAGCAGTCATATTCCAGGATGCTGGAGGCTTCCCCCACTCTCCCCCCACCAACCCCCCACTCCCCACCTTACCCACACTTTTTAATTACAAAAATAATACATAAATATAGGTTCCTTGGAAAATACACAAAGACACAGGTAGACAGAGGAGAAATGTGGTAGTTCTTGGGTCCAGTCCCAGGCCTCTCCATGTCATTACCTGCTGAAAATAATTTCTTAGAAACTTTTTTCTGTGCATTTATCTACCTAGGTGTAGATCTGTTTTTCTTTCTAAATGAAGTCATGCTATACATATCATTCTGCAACTCAAAAAGCTTATTTTTCTAGACTATTCTCACATGGAACTGTACAGAGGCCACACTATTGTGGGTGTTAGGAGAATATTCCTAATAGTAGCCTCCAAACAAAATGAGGGAAATAGGATTGCATGTAAATTTTTCCAGAAGCACTTTTATGCTTTTCTGCGGCCCGCCTTATCCAGCCATGGAGTGCGTTCTCCTCCCAGTTCAAAACATCCTTGTCTCCTTGCTATGAGGCATTACCAGAATTCATCTCCGTAGTCCTTGGATTTGGTAAATATTAAGGAGAAAAAAGAACTTAGTTTCTACAGATTAGTGCGATAGATAGCAACCAGATTGGAGAAAGAAGACAAAGGTGGGTCCTGGGTTGCCCGTGAATTTAAGGAACCCTTTCTGGGCCTCAGTTTCCTCGTTTAAAAAAAAGATAATACTCTAGTAACCCTAGTGGTTTAAGGACCAACAAAGATGGAGCGTACAAACATGGCTGTGTACCCTAGGGCTGTGTGGCTTGTGGTTATCACTAACTGGAGAAAAGTTAAATTCAAGCTAGTTACGCAAACGAGGCGTTTCGCAACTTTTACTCGTGGGTTCTGAAGGATTATAATTCGGGCTAAGGAGATGTAGCCCTAACCCTCCCGGGGTTGGCCAGGGCGCCCCCTGCCGGCAGAGGAGGAGACCGACAGCAGTCTCGGCACCGCGCTCTCGGTGACCCTGCTCCTTCTCCAACCCCGCAACCCAGCCATCGTATTGCAGCCGGTTCCTTGTCCCCGGGTGTCTGGAGAGTCGCAGCGGAGGCTCCTCCTCGGCCTCGGCCCCAAAGATTGGACGAGATGGCCTGTCCCGTGTCGCCGGGCCGCCGACAGGCGAGGTAGGGACCCGGGCGCGCGGCCTCGGCAACCCAGAGAACCTGCTCCCCCACACAAAGCCGCGGCCGCGCAGGTGAGCGCGGCGGAGCCACGTGAGCGGGTCACCGTCCAGGGGCCGCGCCGCCGAGCCCCAGCGAGTCGCAGGTTTGAGCCACCTCCACTCGGAGCCTGGAGCCGCGGGGGCGAAGGTTGAAAAACCAAAGAAAGGAATGGAGAGGGTGGGCGCGGCCCGAGCCCACCGCCACCTCGGCCCCGCACCCCCAGGCCCCAGCCGCCCTGCGCCCCCAGCCCCTGGCCGCGCTGCCCCGCGGTACTCACCGGCGGCTCGCGTAGCCATTGCCCGGGGAGCCGGCGCCCGGCTCGGGGTAGCCGTGCTGCTGCAGGGCTGCGGCCGGGAAAGGGTAGAGGAAGCCGGTGGCCAGCGCCGACCCGCAGAAGCAGCAGCACGCCCAAGGCAGGAGCAGGGCCAGCTTCATCTTGCGCGGCCGCCCGCGGAGACCCGGAGACCCGGGCGCGAAGACGGGCAGGGGCGCACTGGCGCCTGGACCCAACTCTCTGTCCCAGCCGGGAGCAGAACGAGCAAAACCCGGGTCCGAACTGGAAGTGTCTGGGGGGCGCCCACGCCTCTGCTGGGCCGCCTTTTCAAATTCGGCGAGGTGGGCTCTGCGCCGTCAAAGGGGGCGTGGGGCTTTCTCATTAACCCTCGGCGGCCCGGGGCCGAAGAGGCGATAGTGGCGGCAGCGCTGGGGTGCAAGCTCCTCTGGGGATCCCCGAAGCTGCGCTCCGCCAAAGCCAGACCTCGTGCTAGGACCCCAGACACACTACAGCCTTCTCAACTGAACGGTCTTCAGGGCCATAAAGGCGTGTGGAGCACGCATTCTGTTCTAGTAGTTTCACCCGGGCAGTGTTTAATCCCAACACTGCCCTCTATATTAGGTGATACCATCCCATTTATCAGAGTAGAAGCTGAGGCTCAAAAAAGTTAAGCCAGAAAAATTCGTGTCCTCTGCTTCCTGTGCAGAGTTCTTTAAATAAAAGCAACATATACCTGTGAGAGGCCAGCCAGGGCCTCCTTGGAATCATCTTCCTCTTTCACCCCCAGCCCCCACCTGGCCAGCTGGCTCTTCAAGGAGAGAAGCACCTGGGAGTAGTGAAACGCTCCCTTTGGGATGAGACAAAGTTGTCCCTAGAGGTTCATGAAGCATTTTATCTGGAAGAGGCTCCAGGAAGATGTGCAGCCCTGTCTTTTAGGAAAGAGAAGCTCAGACTCAGATCCCACTCTGAGTGAGCCCAAGGCCACCCTGGCCCCAGCTTGGTCTTTTCTGGGCTTCAGAATTCCCATGGACCCTGCCCCAGCGGTCAGGTAGGATGGGAAATCCAGCCTGTGCTCCACTGCCTAAGTTGGGAGCCTTTTCCCAATTCTCCCAAAGGCATCCTAAGGGCTGGCTCTGCCCCCAGGACCAGCGGGGAGCCCCTAACCTGGAAAATGCCAATAGGACAGTGAGAAGCCATCAAATGCAGAAGTGCCTGGTGGACTGCAGCATGTTTTTAAAAGGATCATAGGATTGTTGTTAGAGGAGGACAGGAAGATGCTGTTGAAAATGTGATGGAAACAGCCAGCTTTAGTGACCTCTGGTACATGTATCCCAATGTGTACTCATATTTACATTTTCCATATGATATGTACCCTCTTGTGTACAAATCTCAAGATACTATATTCACCCTCCTTTACCTTCTCCCCTAAACTACCCATCCCATTCACTCAATTCCTTCAAATCTCACCTCCACCTCAGCTTTTGTTGATATTTGTTTTGTTTTGTTTGTGACAGTCTCTCTCTGTCACCCTGGGTCCAGTGCCATGGCATCATCTTAGCTCACAACAACCTTAAGATCCTGGGCCCAAGTGATCCTCCTGCCTCAGTTTTTCTATTTTTAGTAGAGACGGAGTCTTACTCTTGCTCGGGCTGGTCTCAAACTCCTGAGTTCCTGCAATTCACCCACCTCAGCCCCCTCCCACCTCAGCTTTTTAAATGGAATTTCCACACTTCCCAAGGTCCTCTCAGAGTGAATAGCCTCCTAATGGGATCACTTCCTTCTTGTCACCCTCCATCCCTCCTCTGAGGATTAAAAGATTTGGAGAATTTGAGTTATCAAGGGGTTTTCAGTGCCTCCCCCAAAAGGAATCTGAACTGTGCTCCTTGGGCAGTTGGCCAACACCTAATAAATGGTGAGGTCATTCCCCCCAGGGATTTGTAAGCATTTTGTCTTCTACCTACCCCTCCTGTACATGCATAATGAGATTTTAAAGATCAGAGAAATGCCATGTTGCTGTAAATTGGCCTTACACTAGAGCAGTACAGTAAGGAAACAGGAATTTTATTTATTATCTTAAACTCATTTTTCCAGTGCCATGGGCGGTACCCAGTTTAGAGGGGCCATGGAGAAATTGTGAAACAAAGAGGCAACACTACTCCATAGAGTGCAGGATTACTTTAAGACAAAAATTTTTAGATAAAGAATGAAAATATCCTAGAAACTTCAGGATTGAGGCAGTTGTCTGAGTTTGGGCCTCTTCTTCATGTCAGGGCCAATAAGTTCATTCTGGCCCATGAGTATGTACTAAGCAACTTCTGTGTGCCCAGCACTGTGCTGGGTACAACAAAAACTATTAAAGATGCAAATAGCACGGTCCAAAGTGTTTACACTATTCTTTGGAAAGGCATTGAAATTGGTTTGTGTCCTTCAAGAGACAGCAGGCAAACTGGACAGATTTTCTTCAAACAAGAGATGGTTCCATTTCAATGGTGAGGGGTAAAAAGACAAAGATGCATGAAGTAAATCAAAGCTGATATCACTTGCTCCATCCAACCCAAAGTCCCAACCTGTTCCTGATTCCCCCGGTAACTTGCTGGGTGATCTGGAGAAAATTCATCCCCTCTCTGGACCTCCCCAGCATCTTCACCTATAAAAGGAGGAGGGTGGGCTGGCTTGTCTCTGAAGACTTCCAGCTCTGGTCTTCTGTAATTCACTCCTCCTTTCATCCTCCACTCCAGCCTCCAAGGCAACTGTGGACAACACACAACTATTTGAAGGTGTCACTCTTGTAGGCAAGATTTTCAGCTGCAGCACCATCCAGCAGAGCTGTAGGAGCCAAGAAAAAGGAAGACAGACTCAGTGGCGTCGCCCTCTATCCTCCCCCAGAATACCAGCTAGCAGAGTCCAACTCCAAGGAACAGCAACTATGTGACTTTGGACAAGTCACCTAACTTCTCTGCATCCTCATCTATGAAATCAGAGTAATAACAACAGTATTTCATGTATGGATTTTCTAAAAGTATTTATTAAATGAATAATTCACATGAAGTGCTTGGAACAGTGTGCCCAGCACATTGTAATGCTCAACACATGAATTGTTATTGCTGTTTTCAGGGCTTTGCTGAGGGATTAAGTAAAAGGATGCCACACATCTCAAATTCCCAGGGTGGGGCCAGCCAGGAGATTTATACCCAGGAGTACTCAGAGCTTTCTCAGAAGACTGTTGGAGCCATGAGCTAAATTCAACACATCTTAGTCCATGGTCAATAATTTTAAATAAAACTTTATTTTAAAGCAAATAGAATATCATTGAGTGAAAGGTGAAATTTCCATTATTTTTAAAGATAAAACACTGCAAAAGTGGGAGAGATGAGCAGCCCTAAAACAAAGGACTTGGCAGAGCCCTTGGAAGGGCTGAGTTTTCTGCCTCAGAATGTTAGCTGCAGCTGCCACCTCCCACCCCACAGAACCATCATCTTGTGGCCTCCCACCAGGCCTCCACACAAGAACTTTTCTCTGTATTTCAAAACTATGCCTCAGCATTCCCCAAACACAGGCTAAAACTTCCAGAGAGGCAAAAGCCAATGTTGCCAAGAGCCCAAGAAACCTAGCATTAGAGGGTTGGACTTGGGATCCAGGTCTCAATGCCCCTTCCTCCTCTCTTCCTTGGTGAACTTCAACAATCACAGAGACACCCCCGCCCCCCCAATGCACACTGAAACCAAGTAAAATGGAAGCTGGACAAATAAGGTTCACTGTTTACAAAATGCTTTCTCAGCCTTTACATCCTCAGCTGGTCACAACAACACTCTGACTAGAACAAGGCAGCAATTACAATTACCATCTCCATCTGCAGACAAGGACACAGAGGTGACCTCCCCAGGATCTCATGCTTCACCCATTCTGTAAGTGCAAAAGTACCTTAGAAACACGATTGTTTGTACAATGAGGGATCAGATTTCTTGATGGAAGAAGACAAGCTACATCAGAGAAGCGGGCTCCGTGGCAGTTATGTCTCCAGGCCTTTCTGATAAGAAAATATCGGTCAGCATCCTGACCGAAAATGTTGGTCTTCAGCTGACAAAAAGCAGATCTTCACTTCTGCTGAAGTCAGCAGAGAGAGCCACTGAACAGAGGGTAAATACTCATCAAGCTGAAGCCAAGGTAAATATTGACCTCTTGGCATGATAAATCCTCCTGTTAATCTAAAACAGAAATCCCCCCCTCATTGCCCTATAGAACACAGATTCTGCAATTCTTCCAGAAGTTCAGGAAGGCAGTGGTAGGAGCCTGAGGGGTTTTCATCCCGATTTCTCTAGCAGCCCATGTTTCCAGCTGTTCTGGATCCCAGGACAACATGGGAATGAGCTGGAGCTAACTCAAGGTAACAGGAGAATCACAACAAAGACGCATCTTCGTTTTGCTGAGAGCTTTTATACTTGGCTGGGGCAAAATGCAAGCAGAGCGTGGGTATTATAGAAGATCCTGACTCTGAATTTTTTTCTTTACCTGAACATCCCAAAATTCCACCCAAGCCCTATAAAAGCAAACTTTTCTTTACATACTTACAAGTGTTTGTTTCCCCAAACATTGGCAGTGAACTAGACATTTAGAAGACAGCAAATTAGATGTTTGCTACAATAATCCATAATATTAAGCAGAAGTTTTACAGTGTGTATGGGGGGGGAGGGCTTTTTAAAGCAAAACCTGGTGGCTAATGCCTGTAACCTCAAAACTTTGGAAGCTGAGGCAGGAAGATCACTTGAGCCCAGGAGTTTGAATCTGCAATAAGCTATGATGCTGCCACACCGTGCCAGCCTGAGTGACAGAGCAAGACCCTATCTCCAGAAAAAAATAACTGGAGCCTATCCATCAGCCAATGCTGAAAGCCCATCTCCAGTGTAGTGATACGTCTATCTACATGCTGAAGTAGCCATAGTTGAACAAGTGCTTCCTAAGGAGCTTAACAAGATCACTTCATGGAAAATGGGAATGAGGACTAGAAATACAAAATAGAGAAGAAGCAACACTCAAGGGAGGTGTTGAGCTTATGGGGTCTCCAGGCACAGGCATGAAGACCAGGGGAATGTAGACACAATGAATCAACATCATGATGTGCTCCCCAAAGATGCTGTGAATTGAAATGGGGCATCTGCCCAGGGCTCCCCACCCCAGCTTTCCACACCCCCTCTAGGCAGCCCTTCAGGCTCCCATGGCAAAGCAAGCCATTCGTGTGGGGAGTTGGGCACCACCAGCCATCAGTTGGACTTAGAGAAGAAAAGACAAGGGAGAGGCGAGCCAGATCTCCAAAGCCATGCAGGAAAAAAGAATTAAACTTCTCCTTCGAGCCCCAGGGGTAAATTTGGAAGCAATGAAAAGATAACAGCTGGAGAAACCTTGTAATGGGGATTGTCACAGTTGGATTTAGCTGCATTGGAGCAGGGGTCGGGGTGAGTTCCCCTTGACTCTCGTAGGCATCCAGGCAGAGAGCGGAGTCACATCTGGTAGAAATGTTGTGATTCAGGGGAATGGACAACCTTAAAACTATGACTCTAGACCAGTGGTTCTCAACCTTCCTAATGCCTCGATGTATTTTCAGTGTTACAAAGGGGTCACAAGCCAGGTTAAGAACCACTGCTCTAGACCCTAATGCAAGAAGAGGGTCTAATCAATCATAGGGTTTTCCACACCCTGTCATTAGTGAGCGAGGTAGACTTTCCTAGCACTCACCAGTGTCTGCCTCTCCTCTCCTCTCCTGGCACAGAGAAGACCTCCCTTACTAGCCTGTCCTGAAGCATGGCAGGACCATGTGACCAAGTCTGGTATGAGTAGGACCCTATTCCACTTCTGGACCAAGTTTCCCAAGCTCTCCCGTCCCTCCAAGGCATGTAGTCCCTGGGAAAAACCCTTTGTCAGTCTGAGTCCCTGAGTGCAGATGGGATCCTCCTTCACTCCCACCCCCTATAACCAGGATTGGGCATTTTGTTTCAGCCACTGAGGCTAAGGCTGCTGTGCACCATCATCTAACCTTTCCTGACTGATTCCCTAGGACATACATGCAGTTTTGTGGCTCAGCCCAAAGGGCTCTTTTCCACACCTGTCCATCTGCACTGTTGCAGAGCTGGTCACATCTCTCTCCTTCACTGTCCTGCCTATGTCCTTCACTCTCACTGAGCAAACCCTGATCCATGGCAAACCAAATTCCACAGGTGAGACTCTGGTGGCACCCAGGCAGGTTAGAGATCACTTCCTCCTCAGTGGGACTCACAGGATGCTCAGGAAGGATGCAGATAAAGAGACATTGTCACCAATGCCATATGATTCAAAGTGGAGGCTGAGGGTCTGCTGGCCACGAAATCCACATAGTGTCAAGAGAGGCCTAGAAGAGAGAAGAAGGATTTCAACAAAGCTGAAAGATAGGGGGCCTGCCATGAGGCCAAGCAGGGGAAAGGAGCACAGGTGACTGTGCTGGGCTGAGAATCAGAAAAGCTGAGTTTGAGCAGCACATGCTTGCCCAGCTAAGCAGCCTAGTGCACAAACCAGGTGCCCACCGGACAGGCACAGCCAGAGCAGGACCGTCTCCCAAGGCAGCTGGTGGGAGCAGGGCTCCACCTTGTGATACGGTCTAAGCACCAATACCTCCTTTCTCTCCTGCCTCCCAGACTCTAGGATCCCACCCCCACATCCAGCCCCATCCCGGAAGCCCAGGGCTAATGAGAAAACCTGTGAAAGGGAGTCATTTGTGGGGCTTTGGCACCAGGATCAGTCAAAGGGTGGCAGGAGGGAGCCAAGTTCTTCTGAAAAGCAGGTCCAAAGTCAAGGGCTGAGTGGCCATGGGGATTGCAGATACAGGGAGCAAAATCAAAGGCGTGTGCAAAAGCCAGGCATGACAGAGAGCAGGCTCTGGACCCTGTGACCTCTGAGAGAGTGGTTCTGCCACTGTCCACCCCTCAGAAAGCCATGTCCTCCTTCCCACAGGACCTCAGACTTAATCAGGTTAAAAACAGCCCTATTCTCGGAGGTCACCACCAGCCCATAATGTGCAAATTAGGAAAATGTGCCCCTCCTTTTTTCTGGGTATACACAGTCCCCATCAAATATGGCCTGCAGGCTCGGCGCCTGTGGCTCAAGTGGCTAAGGCGCCAGCCACATACACCTAAGGTGGCGGGTTCGAATCCCCAGCCTGGGCCCACCAAACAACAGTGATGGCTGCAACCAAAAAATGGCCAGGCATTGTGGTAGGCGCCTGTAGTCCCAGCTACTTGGGAGGCTGAGGCAGGAGACTTGCTTGAGCCCAGGAGTTGGAGGTTGCTGTGAGCTGTGATGCCACAGCACTCTACCCAGGGGGGAATAGCTTGAGGCTCCGTCTCAAAAAAAAAAAAAAAATATGGCCTGCAGAAGATAGGCTGTAGTGCAGTCCCCACTGGCCACTCTGGTGGGGCATCCTTCCCCAGAGACAAGTAGGACACTCCCTCAGCAGTCCTGTGGACCAGCCTCCACCCACCTGTGTCTTGTCCCCCTGGACTTCTTATCACAGTGTCCCTATACACCCACCACCCAGAAT
The DNA here is from genome assembly GCF_000181295.1 of Otolemur garnettii. NCBI lineage: Eukaryota > Metazoa > Chordata > Mammalia > Primates > Galagidae > Otolemur > Otolemur garnettii. Next base: position 278,975 of record NW_003852472.1, on the reverse strand, counting down.
AATTCTAGTTACCCTGACCCCATATATATTTCTTGGGTCTCCAAATCTGGCTATCCTAGATACCCCTGCCAGTTCCTACCTCCCCTGCCTTTGTTCTGCATGGCTACCAGAAAACTCCTTCCGGGACACCAGTGTGATCCTGTCACTTATCTGACAAAACAGAGTAGCTCTCCTGGCTCCCCATCTTCGCAGGGAAAATCCTTACCCACCTCCTTGCCCTGACATTCAAGGCCTCTGCCACCTCTCCCCTCTCCCACTCCCCAGGCTCCAGACACAGTGCAACAGGATCCTCCCTGCGGCCATGACTTTGCACAGACTGTTCCTTCTGTCTGGAATCGCTAACCCCACTAGCTAGAAAGAATGCCCACTGTGTCATGAATGGAGAGCAAGTCCCCCTGGGGTCGGGGGGGCTTTAAGAATCATTCCAACACAGCTGTGTTAACTGGAGAGGCATATGAGGTTAAAGGACTTGTTATCCTTACAGGTTCCAGAGAGGAAAGTGAGGAGCCACATGGTAAAAGCTTTGAGGGAGAGGGGAGGGAACCTGAAGAGAGGTGATAGGGCACAGGTGGGGTCAGGGCAGGGCGCATATGCAAGAAGGCAAGAGGACTTGATTGCCACTGGGAAGCAGCCCCTAGATGTCACTAGGTCACAGGGGAAGGTAAGAAGGTGGACTTGATGCAGGGCCAGCATTGTCACACTGGTGTGCATTGCTACCAGACAGGGATAGGGAGACATCAGGGAAGTATGAAGTTTATAAAATTTACCGTATGCACCCTCCATGCTCCCAGAGGTCATTCCACCACCTTCTCTGTCTGCACCCACCACCTCTTGGCATACCTCTTAACATATCTGCCATCTTCCCCACAACACGGAGCACACCACAGATCAGGATAATTTCCCCTTTATCTCTATGTCCCTGGACATAACCGCCACAAGCTCGGTCACAGCTTAATAAATATTAGCTGTGTAGCTAAGTGAATCAATGGGCCATTAGGTCCATTCTTGCAAGTTCCCAGAGAGAGGAGAGCCAGGCTCAAGCTGCCTGATGAGGGGTGAGCCCTATATCATGGCTCCTGATCTGGGTGCTCAGAATTCCCCCCTTGCAGATTCTGCAGCCACAGTCCACTCAAGCCTGGCACACCTTCACATTAATATCTTAGGCTGTAGGTTTGTAATAAATAGTCCGTGGTGGCATCTGAGGGACATTAAAGTTTCTTGGGCCCTGAGCAACACAATTGTTTACTGTGTTCTTATGTCTTTGTATGTGACAAAAGAGAGAAAGAGAGAACATTGCAAATGAAAAATGTGAAAATATCAGTGGGGCCTGTAAATGAGCAGACCAAGAGAAGGAATTCACTATTCATTTCAAAAGGGACTGCGTCCTACCCACCCCCATCTCTATCCAAAATTGCTTAGGTTAGCACTTACCAGAGGATTTTTCAGGTGCTATCTGCAAACCAAAATTCTCCAGGTATTCTTGAAAATGTCAGGCTGCCATTGTTTTACTAGCATGAGGAAACCTTCGTTGTATGTACACCTTTATCACCTTCTCAAGATCTGTTTTGCTCACAACCTGGGGGAAGGCAGGCCACATTTCCCAAGGGTGGCTTTGCACTGATACTAAGATGCAGAAGAAAGAGGATGAAAATATTATTCCGCTTGATAAAGCCTTGTGGCAATTTACTATTATGAAGTGTCTGTTTGAAGTTGAAACAAGTTCTAGATAAGCCCTTCCTTGAGAAACCAGAAAAAGAGGGGGATAAAGCAGTTGGAGAGGAACACTGATTAGAGAGTGATTAAGACCCAGAGAGCCCTGTGGAGCCACCTTCCATGGGAAACATTGATGACTGCAGAATTAAAGGCTTGGGGGGAAAATCCTTTCATGCTAAAGAGAGCCAAAAATTATCTCAAGGATTTTTAAATGAAGGTATTATTAAACCTAAGGCTTTGGTTGTGACCAGAAGATCTTGTCAATTTAATCAAAATCTTATGGGGAAGGGGAGGACCAAGTAAGGAACCCATTTTGTTTCAAAGCCTCACGTGTCTATTTGATTGTACGCCAACAGGCACTTTCAGTCTGGTCTGCCAGCCCTTGCAGAGCCACCTAGAATGACTTTGTCACTGAGAAGCAGCCCCTAGCTCATTGTGCACCTCTCAGAGCAACCCAGAGGCTGCTACCTCCCTGATGCAGGTATCCCAACTTGGGGTGGGGGGGACGCTGTGCCAGCCTTGTCCTGCCCAAGCCTCTCCCTGATTTACCCACTGCTACTTCCTGGCCCCACGGCAAGCATTCAGGCCCAGCAGGACTCCAGCTCAGACCCTCACTACAGGGTGATCTGGACAACTTCTTAATTGCCCTTAGACTTGAATTTCTCTCTAAAGTAAAAAGAATATTTTCATCTCAGGGCCACTGGGAAAATTCATACCTGTGTATATTCACGCACATACTATTTGAAAAGGGCCTGGCCTATCAAAGCTCACCGGGTATTCACTCTCTCCCTCACTGCCTTTCTCCAATTCATTCCTAAGCCATGAGAAAAGGTAGTTCTAGGAGGCAGATCGTGTATGTCATTCCCCTCCAGACTTTTCCAGAGGGTGCTGAGGGTTTGTGTTTGACCTTACCTTGAGCCTAAAAAGTCAAGCCAAAAGCCCCTGTGGCCCTCATCTCTTGCCCTAACTGATCTCCTCAACACCTGCCATGGCTCCCCATTGCCTACAGAATAAAGCTGGAATTCTCCTCGGCCTGGCAATCAAAGTTCTTCACAACCAGACCACAGACTGCCCTTCCAGAATCATTTCTCACTGCTTCCTTTTATACACACAAATCCCAACCCAAGCTGTATACACAGGGCAGGGAAATTGCATGAGCTCAGATGAGATTGTCCACAACTCAGCATCCAGGACCTAGAAATGAAACGTGCAGAGACAAAAGGTACAGCTCTTGTCCTGAGAAGCTCATGGTGGAGATGGGCAGATAGTAAGTGATTACATAAGTACAAGCAGTGTAACACCTGCCAAAACAAAAGCATGTACAGGGTGTTTAGGAAGTGCTCAGGAGATGAATCAACTGCTAGATCAGCCTATAGGTGTGAAAGGGATCCGAGAATTGCCAAGTCCTAGGATGAGGGACAATGAGGAGGGCAAGCCCACAGGGAAAAGCAGGAGCCATTGGTGCAGAAGGCACTGAGCAAGCACAGAGCGTGAGGTGCAGCAGCAGGTAAGGCCAGAGCCACTGGGGCAGCAGAGGACACATCCTCAGGAGTGAAGGAGGTCAAAGTAGTCCCCTCCACAGGAAATGGAGCACCCCTGAAAGATTTCAAGCAAGGTCAATAAGTGATAAGATATGTGTTTCAGGGACATTTCTCTAGCTGCAGAATGTAGAGCAAATAGGAACAGGGAACCTGGAGGCTGGAAAACCAGTTCTGAGGCTCTTGCAGAACCCCTGACGGGATGAGAGCAGTGCAAAGCAAAGCTGAAAGTGGGCGGAGGAGGTGAGGAAGGAGCAGATCAGAGAAAATCCCTGATACTCACCCGCCAGTTAGAACCACACTGCCAGCACAGTGGCCACCACCCACAGGTGGTTGTTGAGCTCTTGAATGTGGCTTGTCTAAAATGAGAAGTGGTGTGAGTACAGCACACACACACCAGATTTCAAAGAGTACATTAAATTTTTTTAAAGAATGTCAAGTATCTCACTAATAATTATTATATTGAATCCATTATTTTTTATTGTTGGGGATTCATTGAGGGTGCAAAGATCCAGGTTACATTAATTGCATTTGTCGGGCAAAGTCCCTCTTATAAATATGTTCCTCCCCCAAGAGGTTGAATCCATTTTCAAGCCATCATATTTTTGATAGATGGGGCTAAATATTATTGTTAAAGTTAATTTTCCTTTCCTTCTTTCCTTCCTTCCTTCCTTCCTGCCTGCCTTCCCTTCCTCCCTCCCTCTTTTCTTTCTTTCTTTCTTGAGACAAACTCTCACTCTGTTGCCCTGAGTAGAATGCCATGGCATCACAGCTTACAGCAACCTTGCACTCTTGGGCTCAAGTGATCCTCTTGCCTCAGCCTCCCAAGTAGCTGGGACCACAGGTGCCCACTGTGGTGCCCGGCTAATTTGTCTATTTTTGTTAGATACGGGGTCTCACTCTTGCTCGGGCTGGTCTCAAACTCCTGAGCTCAGGCAATCCACTTGCCTCAGCCCCCCAGAGTGTGAGATTACAGGTGTGAGCCACCGCTCCCAGCCTCCTTATTTCTTTCAAATGTTTTAAATGTGGCTGTTAGACAATTAAAGATCACATTAAAAACTTGAGTTATAGTTCTCTTGGATGGTGCTGGATACGAGGAACCATAAAGTGGGGGATGATTCCTGGGTCCCTGCACTGTCAGGGGACAGAGCGATGCTAGTGGGTAGCACAGAGAGCACCTGCTTACTATGTGTAGAATGAGATCCAGATGCTGTTCCAAGCGCCTTATGTTACTTATTCATTTATTCCTCCCAACAATCTAATAAGAATGAGTACCGTTATTATTTCTGCTTTACAGATGGGGAAACTGAGGCACAGAGTGGTTATAGGCAGAGCTGGAATTTGGACTCAGGCAGTCTGACTCCTGAGTCTGGCTCTTAGTCACTATGTATACTTCCCACTGGGGAATGCGAAAGCAGGCCGGCCAGGCACAGCAGAAGAAAGGCATTCATCTGGGCCTCTAGGATATCCAAGGAGACGTCTCAGAGTGCCAGACCTGGAGGTAGTCATTGAGCAGACCATGAGGACCGCAGGAGGAAACCTAACCAGGACAACTCTCCACTCAGACTTCTTACCTCCCACATCCTCTGATACTTCAACCCTGAAACATAAAGGATCACTGATTCATTGATTCATAGGACAAATATGTACTGAGTGCCTATTGAGGCACTCAACCATAAGCATTATTTCATTGAAGCAGGAGACTTGTGCAAAATACCACCCCTAACAAAAATGATAAAATAACTTAAGGAAGGAAGAGTTCTCTACTTCTTATAAATTCACTGGAAAGGAACCCGCCACTGTGTTTAGTGAACAGCACAGGCCAAGCCCCTGACATCAGAATAAGGACATTCTGCTCAGGGAGACAGGCACTAAACAAGTAAATAACACGGGGCATCATATGTCTAAATGTCTAGTGTGATGGGTGATGGAGGATGCTGCTTCAGATAGGGAGGTCAGGGGCTCTTCCCAGGGTCCCACCTCTATGCCCTTCACACACCAGCTCTGCCCCTATTTACTTCAATCAGGGCATAACATGGTTTAGGAAAAGAAAGAGCTCAATATTTAAAGAGTTGTGATCAGAATGAAAGAATGGCAAGTTGTAAGGAGATCTGATTTCCGACCTCTGATTTCTGATCCTTTGACGTGCTGGTTTTTCTCTGTTTGACACTAATTCCCACTCTAAGTCCATTGCTGCCCATCTCTGTCTTGCTCTGAGCCCTAGGAGACTGACCCTAATAGATCACATCATTTGGCTCCTTGCCTGTCATCGTCTACCTCAGGCCCAGCCAACAGGAGGAATTGGCAAGAGAGGAGGGCAGGGGAGGAAAGTGAGAGCGAGATTAGGGGATCTCTTCCCTGCTTCTTCCAGCTTCAGGCACTCAAATCTCTGACAGTTGCCACAGCCTTCCTTGGCTCCACCTCTCACTGGCCCCCAACAGCAGATCCCCAGCCCCCTCATTTGCTCCCTCAACCCCTGAACACACCTCTATAAAGGCACCTTCATCTAAGCATCTGCATTTGAACCCTCTGGAATCCATTCTGTTTGCTGCCAGTACCCTGACTAGTATAGCACTTTAAAAAGATAAAGCTGGGACCCACAAGAGTGCTGTGTAATTTCTCAGGATAGCCACATACATTTGTGCAGGTTGTAGACTACACAACTACAGGGCCTGCCATTCACTCCACAATCTATGGGAATTGTGTGCCTTGGTTTTAGGCAGCACATATTCTACATACCTGAACCTGATGGCCCTGAATTTGCCTAAGGTCGACCAGCTCCTGAGACTTGTAGCAAGGCCCTGATCCACGTCCTGTGGCTGCTGCACCACCCTAAGCTGGCTCTCCTTTCTGGCTCTCCTTTCTTCTCCCACAAGATGAACTGAACAGAGCTGCGAAATATGTGTTGTAGCCCCTTGAATTCCAGGCACAACTCGGTCTCTGGTGCATTCACATATGCAATGTCTCTCTGAAGAATAGAGCAATGATAGCCCATCTTGGTTCTGTTTTGCAAACTTCTTACCACTAATAATAATGAGAACCTTTGAGTGTATTTACTTTAAGGGCAGAGTGACAAGCACTGATACTTAGCTCCCACAAGAGTTGATTAGGAAAACATCTTAAGGCTCAGTGCCTGTGGCTCAAGTGGCTAAGGCGCCAGTCACATACACCTAAGGTGGCAGGTTCGAATCCAGCCCCGGCCCACCAAACAACAATGATGGCTGCAACCAAAAAATGGCCAGGTGTTGTCACGGGTGCCTGTGGTCCCAGCTACTTGGGAGGCTGAGGCAGGAGACTCGCTTGAGCCCAGGAGTTGGAGGTTGCTGTGAGCTGTGACTC
>NW_003852472.1:257781-271759 GCF_000181295.1 Otolemur garnettii | reverse complement strand
GCCTGTAATCCCAGCTACTTGGGAGGCTGAGGCAAGAGAATTGCTTGAGCCCAAGAGTGTAAGGTTGCTATGAGCTGTGACAACATAGCATTCTACCAAGGGCAACAAAATGAGACTCTGTCTCAAAATATATTAGTTAATTAATTTAAAAATGGGAGTCCTCCAAAAACCACTGAAAGGAGGACTTCCAAAATTAGGTGTCTAATAATGTAAGGCAATAAGAAGGACACAGCACCACCCAGAAGAATTCTTGTCTTAAAAAAAAATGGAACTTCAATTTATTCCAACCTCTGCCTCTAATCATCAATTTGTAGAAAATACAGGGGACAGAGGAACACACTAAACACCACGAGGAAGCAATCAGCTAAGTCTCAGTATAGGACGTTCTATGGGCATGATGACCGAGTTTCTTCAAACATCAAGGGCTAAAGGAAAGAAATGAAAAGGGTGGACCATGACAGATTAAAACAGACTACTAAATGCAATGCAGGGTGGATCCTAGTCCAGAAGACCTGATACTGATGGAAAAGACTGATGAAATCTGAATAAATTCTGAAGTTGACAGTGATGTACTAATGTTAATTTCTTAATTTTGATAGATGTGCCTTGGTTGTTAATGATTGTAACATTCGGGAAAACTGACTGAAGAACTGTCTGTACAAGCTTTGTAACTGGTACAAACAAAGTTTATTTGAAGGAAAGAGAGACTTCAAGAGTGTAACAGCCAAATGCAACAGGTGGCCTTCATTTGGATCCTGGTTTAAGCAAATCACTTGTTAAAACATCTTTAAGACAATCAGGGAAATTTGAATATGGACTGCATATTGGAGGATAGTAAGTTTATTTTATTAGGTGTGATAATGGCATGGTAGTTATGGGTTTTTAAAAGCCCCTATCTGGTAAACACATGTATTTAGTGGTGAAATGATACCATGTCTGGGGTTTGCTTTAAAATACTCCAGGGGGCTGACTTCCTTCTTGAACTCAGCTCACCCTCACCAGGGTGGAATAAAGGCTGTGGTTGAACACACAGAAAAAAAATAAATAAAATAAAATACTCCAGGGGGAAAAAGTGATGATGGTAGATAAAACAAAACTGAAAATGGTTGATAATTATTGAAGTAGACGAAAGATACATTAAATTGTCTGCATTAGGCTCGGTGCCTGTGGCTCAAGCAGCTAAGGCACCAGCCACATAGACCTGAGCTGGTGGGTTCGAATCCAGTCTGGGCCTGCCAAACAACAATGGCGGCTGCAACCAAAAAATAGCCAGGTGTTGTGGCAGGCACCTATAATCCCAGCTACTAGGGAGGCGGAGGCAGGAGAATTGTTTGAGCCCAGGAGTTGGAGGTTGCTGTGAGCTGTGATGACACAGCACTCTACCAAGGTGACAGCTTGAGGCCATGTCTCAAAAAAATAAACAAAATAAATAGTCCACATTAAAATGTTACAATAAAGAAGGATGAAGGGAAGGAGAAAAAGAAGAAAGTACACTGTGTGCTCCCTTCTTCATCAGGGGGTTTGGAGGTGTCCCTCTGAGATGGAGTAGTCTGGTCACCAGCTTGCTTTGTTTCCTTTGTTAGGACCCCCATCACTCTACCAAGTGACACATTTTCCACCACAATGATGGTACCACCCAGGGCAATGATACACCAAATGGGAGTGGCAAGGAGTTGGGTATAGATGTCACATACCTTGGTGCAAATCTGGATGGCCTCAAACAGGTTCATCTCTGTGCCTTTGCTCTCTCTTCTATAAAATAGAGAAAATGGGGCGGCGCCTGTGGCTCAGTGAGTAGGGCGCTGGCTCCATATAGTGAGGATGGCTGGTTCAAACCCAGCCCTGGCCAAACTGTAACAAAAAATAGCCGAGCATTGTGGCAGGTGCCTGTAGTCCCAGCTACTCGGGAGGCTGAGGCAAGAGAATCGCCTAAGCCCAGGAGCTGGAGGTTGCTGTGAGCTGTGATGCTACAGCACTCTACTGAGGGTAATAAAGTAAGACTCTGTCTCAAAAAAAATAAAATATAATGTAATAGAGAAAATGATAATAAGAGAAGCTGTCTTGTAGGTTTCTGGGAATTTGAAGTGAGTTGATATGTGCAAAGTGTTTAAAATTGGGCGTGGCATGGGGTAAAGCCTTAATAAATGTCTGCTGATGTCATTGTCACAGATGCAGCCCGCTTCCTCCCCACTGGTGCCTGTATTCCCACACCCACTACAACTTGATGGCCAAAGTGTTCTTAGTTCTTGTCCTGCGCTCCCAGCCTGTCCTTGAATTCTTAATATATCCCACAGAGACGTTAAGAATTGCCTCAAGTCGTTTGGCCAGAACTGTGCCTTTTAGTTTTCACATGCTCTTAATTTTCTAGTTAAATTCTCTTGTTTTCATGGTCTCTGTCAGAAACAATTTGGTTAATCCCTTTCACCATTTCGAAAGCCTTTGATTGGGTCAAAGAGATCTCTTTTTAATAAGAATTTGCCAAATCTTTTCGGTCTTTCCTTCTGACTGGCTGATGACAGACATGAGGTGACGTTGATCCTCAATGCCTCATTTCCCTGGGGGCGCAGGCCTGTCTGTTCATCATGTGGTGCTGGGTGGACTCTCGGATGTCTGTGTAAGAGAGAGCACATCTTTGATTTATGACCTGTTCCGTCAACCTGCTGCCTCAGCATCCTGTCCAAACTTTGCACTACAGCCATATCTTGGGCCAAAATCTTGTGAGGACGCTTAAAGGAATCCTCTCCTGACATGTTAATATAAATCTTCATACAAGCACAAGAGCTATTTGCAGGGCAGGTATTTAGCGAGCCGGTTTACGTTCGACTGGTCAGCACCATATAATCAAACCACTTCCTGGCTCTCTTGTCATTCTAACTTGTAGTGATCTTAAATGCCTTTCCTTCCAATGTTTCATGCCTGTGGAGAAAGACTGGCTCATAAACCAGCGTGCTACGTTGGAGTCGGGCCAGGTTTTCATGGTTGTAAAAATCTCACATTGATGGATCCCTTTCCAGGTGCCAGAGGCTAAGCTGCATACATTTGGCAAGTTAGTGTATTTGTCCTCAGAACAATTCCATAAAGTGGGTTTTTGTGTTATAGTAATTTCATAGGCAGAAAAACTGAAGTGCAAGGCAATTAAGTAACTGGTCTGTGGTCACCCATCTGGAAAGTGGGAGACAAGCTTTGAATGCCCTGCGCTCCCATTAGTGCCTCCCGTGGCTACCCACCCGAGGCAGCCAAGACAGCAATGCTCCTGTCTGAATTGTTGTGAAGTTTCTCTGATGACCACCAAACTGATTGAATCAAACCATTGTGGTGATGTCCCTGACGTTGTTGCTGCTACTGCTGTTTGCTTTATTTGGGGGGGTTAGTTATTTTGCCTACATCAATAACATCTGCCTGCTACATGTCAAACATTTGTATGTGCGTTATCTCACTTTATCTTCCCAATAATCCTATGACATTCAGATTACTATCCCTGTTTTACAGAGGTTCAGATGAGAGTCATGGTTACCCAAAGTCATATTGCTAGTGTTTAGAACAAAATGCCTTAATTGTCAATGACTACAAACCAGAGTCTCAGCTTACAGACTAAGGAACATGGCAGGCCCAAACTTCCACCAAGAGACTCAAAGGGAGAAGGTGGAACCCACACCAGAGCAGAGGCCGCCAACAGGAGGAAAGACACAGGAAACCGCCTCCTGGTGCTGGTCACGTTGTTTTGTGCTGTTCTGACTTGCAGGCACCACATGGAAGGAAAACCATCTTCCCTTCCAAAATCTGCTGTGAAGATTGATTAGATAACTGTGGCAAAGAGCTTTGAAGACAGTGATGTAAGAAACACTCTGTGTTTGGGTAGGTTCCCAGGGGACCTCAGACAGGATTTAAGGCCAGTGAATGGGCCTGCTCAGGTGGCCGGGATGCTTTGTGTGGGAAAGGAATCACTTCCCAAAACATTTCTTCTAGAGGGCTGCCAAAATCGACCAGCTCTGCTTTACGTCCATCCATGTCATCCTTCAAGTTGACTGTCACATGAGGAAAAGGAAACTTACGTGGTCAGTTAAACCTCAGACTGGCCCATAAATTGTTGACACATACTTAGATATCAAAGGGTGTCTTTGTTTTGTTTTAAGACAGAGAGTCTCACTTTATCACCCTCGGTAGAGTACCATGGCATCACAGCTCATAGCAACCTCCAACTCCTGGGCTTAGGCAATTCCCTTGCCTCAGCCTCCCGAGTAGCTGGGACTACAGACGCCCACCACAACACCCAGCTATTTTTTGTTGCAGTTTGGCCGGGGCCAGGCTCGAAGCCGCCACCCTCAGTATATGGGGCCGGCGCCCCATCCACTGAGCCACAGGTGCTGCCCCAAAGGGTGTCTTTGATGAAAAACGATTACTGAAAGTTTTAAAACATGACTCCAATATGTAAATTTTATTGGGAGGGAAGAAGACAATGATATGATTAGATGAATCATATCATCAAACCAAAGACAATCAGGACAGAAGGAACATCCTGGGGCATATGGTCCACCCTCATCTGTTGTTAATTCCTACTCCCTATCCCCAGATCACATTCCTGCTATAGCTGAGTGGTCACCAGCCTATAGCTGAACAGTTATCCTCACTAAGCAGGTCGTATGTGAATTACTAGCTGGTAAGTAGAAAAGGGAACACATCATAGACATCAGGCAAATGTTTCCAATGTAAATATCCCTATCCCAAGCCATAGGCTTCATTCGTTTAGAATTTCAATGGTTAATTTTGTAATACACTCTATTGATGACACTGTAGGGAAACAGATATTATCATACATTACAGGTAGAAGTGCACACTGGTGTCCAACCTTTTTTCTTTTCTGCCATACAGTGAAAGAGTTGTCTTGGGCCATACAGTAAATTCACAAACACTAACAAAAGCTGATTAGCAAAAATAAAGTCCATATATATTTTTTGTGATAACTGACACCACAGATAACATGTTTCCCCCCAAATAAGGTATTTTTCCCCCAAAATAAGCCCTAGCAGGATTTCTATGCATTTGTTAAATATAAGCCCTATCCCCATAATAAGACCTAGTGATGGGCCTGGCTATGTAGCATATCTGCATAGCCATGCCCTGCATTTCAGCGCGGAGCGGTAAGGAAGACTGGAATACCTTTTATCTGCCACAGCTCCTTACTCCCAGCCGTTGGCACTTGCGTGGGTGCACGTGTGGTAACCAAGGTCACAGGCATCCTATTGCAAACGTGGGAATGGCTAAGGGAAAGGAGTTCATGCATTGCTAGTGCCAGCGCCAGTCCCACCAACAAGGTTGGCTTCCCCTGTCAGGTTCCAGAATATGACTTAACTGTATTTGAATAAATGTACATTGTTGTATTACACTTAATAAAAATAAGACATCCCCTGAAAATAAGCCCTAGTGTGCCTTCTTGAGAAAAAATAAATATAAGACAGTGTCTTACTTTCGGGGAAACACATTAGGAAAAAAAGTCTAATTTGCTCTTGACCATAAACACAGTGTGGAAGGGGTATAAATGAAGACTTTGTTGGTTAATTAAAGCAGTTGGACTTTGCGGCTGCCTGTTTAATGTATAGTTGCCTTCATTTTAAGCAAATATACAGAATTTTGAGCAAACTGATGAAAATCAGGAAATCAGGCTCAGCGCCTGTGGCTCAAACGGCTAAGGCGCCAACCACATACACCTGAGTTGGTGGGTTCAAATCCAGCCCGGGCCCGCCAAACAACAATGATGGCTGCAACCAAAAAATAGCCGGGCATTGTGGTGGGCACCTGTAGTCCCAGCTACTTGGGAGGTAGAGGCAGGAGACTCACTTGAGCCCAGGAGTTGGAGGTTGCTGTGAACTGTGATGCCACAGCACTCTACCCAGGGCAATAGCTTGAGGCTCTGTCTCAAAGAAAAAAAAAAAGAAAATCAGGAAATCAGCTAACTTTAGCAAGTGCAAAACAGCGATATATAAAATCAACTGTGGCAGGACTACATCACATATTAGAGTTATTAATTTACTTGCAATAAGTTAAACATATAAGTGCTCTCTCCTATGGGGATGGGGAGAAGGCAGAGGAGGATCAAAAAGTTTTAGTGCTCGAAAGATTTACGTTAGGCCAGGTGCGGTGGCTCACACCTGTAATCCTTGAACTCTGGGAGGCCGAGGTGGGTGATCACCTGAACTCAGGAGTTCAAGACCAGCCTGAGCCAGAGAAAGACCTCATCTCCAAAAATAGCCAGCCACGCCTGTAGTCCTAGCTACTTAGGAGGCTGAGGCAAGAGAATTGTTTGAGCCCAAGAGTTTGAGGTTTCTGTGAGCTGTGACGGCACAGCACTCTACTGAGGTCAACAAATTGAGACTCTGTCTCCAAAAAAAAAAAAGACTTACATTGATCACAGTGTAGTGGGAAAATGCTGTGGGTGTGGAGGGGGTTAGCCAAAAGCATCACAAGAATGTTATAAAGGCCTATGAGTACTGTGAGTGATAATAGCTATCAGATATCAGCCACCTGCTATGTGGCTGCAAGCTAGCCAGGAATTAAGCTAGATTGCTTGCATGCCTATGTGATTCAATCCTCCTAGCAGACCTATAGCACTGGTTTTAGAATCCCCATTTTAGTGAGAGAGAAACTGAGACTCTTTAATTATCTATTGCTGCATAACAAATTCTCTCAAAACTTAGCAACTTAAAACAACAATAAACATTTATTATCTCACACAGTTTCTATGGGCCAGGAATTTGGAAGCAGCTTTGCTGGGCAGTTCTGGCTAGGGTCTCTCAGGAGGTTATGGTCAAGATTTTGGCCAGTGTTGCCATGATCTGAAGGCTTGACTGGGGCTGGAGGACTCACCCCCAAGGTATTTCTTTCAGGTGGTTGGAATGTTAATGCCAGCTAGTAAGCACACAGGGTTGTGTGGCTTGACCCAGAACAATTGATCCAAGAGAACGGAAGGCAGAAGCTGCAATGTATTTTTCTGACTCAGCCTTAGATATTACCCATCCTTCAATATCCAGTTGATTACACAGGTCAGCCCTGTCCAATATGGGAGGAGACTACACAAGAATGTAACTATCAGGAGGTGAGAATTACTGGGGCCACTTGGACGTGGGTTAAGCCTAAGAGTTTAAGTAATTTTCTTAAGATCACTCAGCTAATTTCAAAGTCTGTCTTACTCCCAAATCAGTACTCTTTCCACTGCACAACTCTTTCCTTCCCAAATCCCTCCTGCAGGACACTGCCAAATGCAGGCTACAGGATCCTGGTTCAGCCGCCTCCCTGTTGCATTGCTTTGCCAAAAGCTTTATCTACAATCTGCTGGGAAATACTTTTTATATTGAAAGCATAGCTCAGGCTTTCTAATGGGAATTGATGAGAATAATTTTTACTTCATTGATTTTTATCCTAAACCAAACTTGCTAGACCTCATCTCTGGCTAAAGCTCTTTCCTTTATTTTTTTTTTTTTAAGGGATGACAGTATTAATAGAGAACAAAATATTTCTAAGTTACCAACCATTTTGTGAAATTCCTATCTTAAGAATGGAACTGAATATGTTCAGATCTTTCTGTTGTATGAGGAAGTGATTGAAGGGCATTTGTATTCTCTTGAGTCGAAGGAAACCCACAATTTATTCTTTAGTAATAAAAACGGCATGTGTAATAATTGGGACCATAGAGGGTCAACTCAAATTAAAGATTTTATGATGGGCGGTTATATTAAATCTTTTCAACGATTTATAGAAAGGATTTGAAATATGTCAAATTTATTTCTTTACATTTTTTTCATGTGAAAGATTTTATTGCATCAAGTCACAGAATCAGGAGAAAAATGACGCTTAGTTCATCCAAGCCTTCACTCCTGCCAAGGTCATATTGCTCCCTTCAGAACCAAAGGCCAGGTATAAAACTGTCTGAAGTCAACCTCTTCTAATTAAAATGAAAAGTCATAAAGCTGAGTATTTCAATAATTTATAATCACAATAATCCCAAATTTATATAGTATGATATACAAGAAATGTAAAACATTTCATATTTCTTATTTCTCTCACCTGGAAACAAAAACTAAAGCCCCCTGGCAAGCCTAAGGGAATGTTCATTTACTTAAATATGTATAGAGTAAATGAATATGTATATGTGTTTCTGTGTGTGTTGGGAGAGAGGAAGGTGGAACTGACACTCAATAAGTACTGCTGTATACCACACTTACAGCTAGGTCCAGTAAACCCCAACACAAATGAGACCCTTCAGTGAAGCGATGGGTTGTCAAGAGATGCAGCACACAAACAATACCACCCAGTGCGGAAAAAGTAAATACCAAGGCTGAGGAAGCTGGTGCTCTGGATCTGACACAGCTGGCCAGAGGTACAGCCATTTCTGTGCACAGAGGAGACATGGCATCTTTTCATGTAGACATGAGAACTGGAGCTGTTGTAAAGCCTATGGTTCTTGCCTCCTTCCCATCATTAAATTAAGATAAGGAATGCAAACTAATACATTCCTTTTGGAAAGATGTTTGGGCTCGGTGCCTGTGGCTCAAGTGGCTAAGGTGCCAGCCACATACACCTAAGGTGGCGGGTTCAAATCCAGCCCGGGCCGCCAAACAACAATGACGGCTAAAACCAAAAAAAAAAGATATCCGGGCATTGTGGTGGGCACCTGTGGTCCCAGCTACTTGGGAGGCTGAGACAGGAGACTCGCTTGAGCCCAGGAGTTGGAGGTTGCTGTGAGCTGTGATGCCACAGCACTCTACCCAGGGGGACAGGTTGAGGCTCTGTCTCAAAAAAAAAAAAAGATGTTTGGAAAACACTTAGAGATCTAAAAATAGATCAGTCATTTGATCCTACAATTCCTCTACTAGGTATATATCCAGAAGACCAAAAACCACATTATAACAAAGATATTTGTACTAGAATGTTTACTGCAGCTCAATTCATAATTGCCAAGTCATGGAAGAAGCCCAAGTGCCCATCAACTCAAGAATGGATTAATAAATTGAGGTTTATGTACACCATGGAGTATTATGCAGTCTTAAAGAAAGATGGCGACTTTACCTCTTACATATTTACATGGATGGAGCTAGAACATATTCTTCTTAGCCAAGTATCTCAAGAATGGAAGAAAAAGTATCCAATGTACTCAGTCTTACTGTGAAAACAATTTATAGCTTTCTTATGAAAACTATAACCCAATTATAGCCCAAGAAGAAGGGGAAAGGGGAGAGGAAGGGGAGGGGAGGGGGGAAGATGGATGGAGGGAGAGTAATCGGTGAGACCACACCTACAGTACATCTTACAAGGGTACATGTGAAATTTACTAGGTGTAGAATATAAATTTCTTAACACAATAACTAAGAAAATGCCATGAAGGCTATGTTGACCAGTTTGGTGAAAGCATTTCAAATTGTATGTAAAACCAGCACATTGTACCCCATGATTGCATTAATACATACAGCTATGATTTAATAAAATAAAAAAGAAAAAGAAAAAAAACATGATTCTACAAAAAAAAAGATAAGGACTCATTACTTTGCCTTATGGTAATAGATTCAACTGCAAATAAAAATAAGATGATATATATATGGGAAAGCACTTGACAAGGTCAAATGCACTCTACAGGTTGATCTTCCCACCTGGACTGGTCAATACCAGCCACCAGGAACTGTGCAGATCCATCTCTGGAACCCAGCATCTACTCAAGTGCCAAAGCCTGGGCTACATACCTAAGTGTATGGTTTATGCCACAAGGTGTGAGGGGGGGAGTAAAATTCCCCTAATTTTTTCTGGGTGTGAAAGGGAGCAACTTTTTTGAGGTCCCTTGGACCTTTGAAATTTTAATTTTTAATACATACAAAAGAATATGTGGTGGTTATGAAGAAATACTAATAAAATAACATTGGAGGACAGGTAACAGAACCAAAAGTAAGAAGGAGCTCTGGGAAGGATAGAGATTTCAAAAAGACCTGCAAAAACAATCTTGAAATGGTTCCCAATGGCCAAATCAAGGACATCAATTTGAATATCAAAATCTGTATATCCACTGTATAAATAGAAAACCAGGAATGACAAGTGTGTGTATAATATATGTATACATATGTATGTGTATCAGTATCCATGGTGTATTGATTCCAGGAGCCCACAGATGCCAAAATCCATGGATGCCTACATCCAAGTCCCTTATATAAAATATGCATATCCTCCTACACACTTTAAATCATTTCTAGATTATTTATAATACCTAGATTACTTGTAATACCTAATACAATGTAAATGTTATGGAAATAGTGCTCATACTGTATTGTTTTTGATTTATATTATTTTCTATTGTTGCATTGTTATTCCTATTGGTTTTTTTCCCCCAAATACATTCAATCCTTGAATTAGTTGTATCTATGGATATGGAACCTGTGGATACCAAGGGCCTACTGTATCCAAAATCATAAACCCACCAATTCCACTTCAAGGTATTTACTCGAGAGGAATGAAAACATATGTCCACACAAAGCTTTATTTCCAGCGGCTTTATTTATAATGGCTAAAAACTAGAAACAACTCAAATGTCCACCAACAGATGGATAAATAAACAAACCATGGTATATTCAAACACGGAATACTACTCAGCAATGAAAAGAAATGAACTATTGATACACACAACATGGAATAATATCCAAAATCTTATTTGAGTGAAAGAAGCCGGCCACAAAAGAGTAAATATTGTGGGAATCCATTTATATGAAACTGTAGGACAGGCAAAACTAATCTATAGTGACAGAAAGTACAACAGAGATTTCCTGGGGCCAGGGGTGCAAAGGAGTTAATTGCGAAGGAACATGAGGGAAATTTTTTGATGATGTAAATATTTTGTGTCTTGAGTACAATAGTAGCTTTATGAGTCTAAACATTTTGCAAAAATCAAAGAACACTTAAAATACAGAGTATTACAAAAGTCGCCAAATAGTTACCATACATAGGAAAAACAGGAAATTGTGACTAAATGTACCCTTATTTACAAAACACAGTAGAACCTCTGTAAATTGGCCACCTAAGGGACTGTAATAAACCGATCAACGTACAGAAGTGGTCAACATAAGGAGCCGGGGCTACTGTACTGAGATATATATATATATGTGGTACATGTTTAGTCTATGAAAATTAGATCAACCTAAGGAGGTGGTCAGTGTAGGCAGGTGGTCAGCTATGGAGGTTCTACTGTATTCATTACAAAATTTTACAAAGAAGTAAAACACAGAGAATATTTTCTAAAATTTTGTAATGAATATTTTATAAATAAAGATATATTTAGCTACAATTTCCAGCAGGGAAGTCCACCCCTTTCAGGGGGCTATTGCAGGCAAGATCCAAAATAGTTCAGAAACATTGCCTCCCCAACTCAGGTCCCTAGGGAAAGCTCTTGTATCCTTGTCTGTTCCCTGTGCATCCTCTTTCTCTCCCTACCCTCTCACTTTGGACCAGGTCTCTCTACAGTTTCTTCCACCTGTCCTCATGCTGCCTAAATTTCAGGGGACTGAAGTTCCCTGAAGCCCCATGTCTTACTTGATCTGGGCTGAGAAAACAGCACTTTCTCCAAAGAAATTCTTCCTCTCTTCCTCTTCAACCTCATAACTCCTTGATAACTTCCAGGTGATATGCTAAGTTCTACAGAGATTAACTAGAATCTGGACATACTTGATATCTATCATCAGCCTTTAAAACTTCAGCCAAAATTGGGATAGTGTTGTTGTAGCAACCTGCTGCAGATCTGCAAATCTACAGTTATATACAGAACTGTGTAGAATGGAGACGTATGAAATGTATGGAGAAAAATATTGAAGGATACACCTTAAGTTATCATGGACTCCTGTTGGGAGTTGAGTTATTGTCTGTCTCTTCATTAGAATGAAATATTCCAGTGATCCTTCCTAAGAAGGATAAATTTCTTCCCAAGGAGGGAGAAGGAGAGATCAAGGAGGTAAGGGAGTAAAACAAAAAGTAAAAGGATGGTTCTGTGCCTGTAGCTCAGTGGTTAGGACACCAGCCACACACACCAGGGCTGGCAGGTTCGAACCTGACCAGGCCTGCTAAACAACAATGACAACTACAACCAAAAAATAGCCAGATGTTGTGGCAGACTCCTGTAGTCCCAGCTATTTGGGAGGTTAAGGCAAGAGAATTGCTTAAGCCCAAGAGTTTGAGGTTGCTGTGAGCTGTGATGCCATGATACTCTACCAAGGGTGACATAGTGAGACTGTCTCAAAAAAAAAAAAAAAGGCCTGTGGCTCAAGTGGCTAAGGCACTAGCCACATACACCTAAGGTGGCGGGTTCGAATCCAGCCTGGGCCCACCAAACAACAGTGATGGCTGCAAACAAACAAACAAACAAAAATAGCCGGGCATTGCGGCGGGCGCCTGTGGTCCCAGCTACTTGGGAGGCTGAGGCAGGAGACTCGCTTGAGCCCAGGAGTTGGAAGTTGCTGTGAGCTGTGATGCCACAGCACTCTACCCAGGGCGATAGCTTGAGGCTCTGTCTCAAAAAAAAAAAAAAAAAGTAAAAGGAAATAAGAGATTGCACCAAAAGAAAGCAAGTGCATGATCATATTTACACATTTTTATAAAACTATTAATACATAGATGTGTTTAAAGATATACAGTGAAAGTAATTTTTGAAAGTGGCCAAGGATCTCCACCTTACCCCATCCAATGGTCAATTCTCAGTCTTCACCCTACTTAACCTCACTGAATCTCTTGAAGGCATTTGACAAAATTAATTTATCCCCCTCTTGGAACACTGTCCCCACTTGGCTTGCATGTTGCCACACTCTCCTAGTTTTCTTATTCCTATTTGAATGTTCCTTTGGGGTCTTTTTCAGTGGATTCTCCTCTAAATAGAAGGATGTCCCTGGGCACTCTCTCTGCATTTATCTTCTCTTCTGACACTTACTCCCTGCTTGTTCTCATCTAGTCCATGGCTTTAAGTGAACTCCATATGCTGATTTATATCTCTTCCAGATTTTATATCACTAATTCTGATCTCTCCCATCAGGTATAGACACTTATGTCCTATTTCTCCTTCAACAGTTACTAGGCATCTCAGAACTAACATAATCAAAACAGAGCTCTTAATTTCCCACCTGGAAATGACAAGATCCTTTACACAACCACTTAAGTTGATGTTCAGGGAGTCATCATTAACTCTTTTTCTCTCGCACCAGACATCTAATCTATCAGCAACTCCTTCTGGCTCCTCAAAATGTGTTCCCAGTTCAACCCCCACTGCTACCACTTTGGCCAGGCCACCAGCATCCCTCCCTTAAACTACCCAAATATCCTCCTAATAAGGGTCTATACTTCCACTCTTGCCTCCTTTGGTCTACACAGCAGCTAGTAATCATTCAAATATAAATTAGGACATGTTGACATGCCTCTCAATACTCTCTAATGACTTTTTGACTAGCCAGTTTCCTAGTCAGTGTCAATCTCCCACCTCCTTCTTGAGAAAAACAATGTACAGAGCTATAGCCTATATTTTCCAGATTCTCTTGCATTTAGGGAGGTCATGTGATCGTGTTCTAACCAATGAGACACAGGAGAGATTGTTGGATATGGATTTTAAGAAGGCCACTGTTTTCCTGATAAAAGGCAAGGCTATTATGCCATATATCCTTGGACCTATACTCTTTTCTGTTTCTGCCTTGAAAGCAAATACCCACAGGCAGGAAAGCATGTCAAAGATGTCAGGACAGAAAAGGAGAAGGGATTTTGATCCCTGAGCAGGTGCACCAGTCATCAAATGCCCATTCTTGGATTCTTTGTTATATGAGTAAAAAATAAACCCCTTAGCCTGGCTAAGGTGCCAGCCACATACACCTAAGGTGGCAGGTTAGAATCCAGCCCAGGCCCGCCAAACAACAATGATGGCTGCAACCAAAAAATAGCCGGGTGTTGTGGCAGGCACCTGTGATCCCAGCTACTTGGG
>NW_003852472.1:254060-256309 GCF_000181295.1 Otolemur garnettii | reverse complement strand
CCTTAGGTGTATGTGGCTGGTGCCTTAGCCACTTGCGCCACAGGCGCCAAGCCAAGGAGTTGCTTCTTATGGATGAGCAAAGAAAATAGTTTCTTGAGTAAGAATCTACTCCTGGTGAAGATGCTATGAACATTGTTGAAATGACAACAAAGGATTCAGAATGCTTCATAAACTTAATTGACAAAGCAGCGCAGGGTTTGATAAGATTTACTCCAATTTTGAAAGAAGTTCTACTGTGGGTAACGTTCTACCAAACAGCATTGTTTGGTACAGAGAATTGTTTCATAAAGAGAAGAGTCAAGCAATGGAGAACACTTCCTTGTCTTATTTTAAGAAACTGCCACAGCCACCCAAACCTTAGCAACCACCACCCTGATCAGCCAGCAGACATCAACACAAAGATAACAACTCCCTGAAGTCTCTGATGATTGTTAGCATCTTTTAGCAATATTTTTACATTAAGATATGTACAGTGGTTTAGACATAATGCTATCGCACATTTGTCAGACAATAGTACAGTGTAAACACTTTTATTTCACTATCATGATATTTGCTTTATTGTGGGCTGAAACCCAATGCACAACATCTCCAAGGTATGTCTGTGTGTTATTTACTTGTTTGTTCAGTATCTATTTACTCCACTGGAACACAAGCCTCAAGACCTCAAAAGGCAAGAGCACAGGCCCCGTACCTAGAAGGGTGTGTGATATAAAATGAGCAGTCAAAAGAATGTATCTAATCAATCACTCCATCTATGACATCTTGAAATTAGACTCTTCCTGTTTATTCAGCAGTTCTTTGTTATACAAAGACTACATATTACTATCCTATCAAACATTAAAGATTTGCTAATGGGTTCACTTGGGGATTTTTGTCATAATTAGCTATTTTCTGTGCTGGCATATGTTGTAGCCGCACTCTTGGCACATAGAGATTTCATGGTCTTGTCCAAAAATCTGGCCTGACTCGGTAATTTAAGGTTGGCCTAAAGTCTACTTTATAACGGTATCTAGCACTGTTTTTACTCACCTGCACTGTGTAAACAAGGTCAGAATATCATTCTTTCCGTTTCTCCCTGATCACCCAAATGATAGTGAGTGGAGGATCTCTTTACAGAGACCAGACTCTCCTGACTTCTTCTAGGCAGGGCCAGGACTCTGAAAAAATCCGTTCCCAGTGTGGACAGTATCATGCCAAAGTGATACCGCAGCCAGAGGCCTGGTTCCAAGCCCAGTTCGTTAGCTGGATGGCCTGTTTGACCTCTCGGGGTTATTGGGAGAAAGAAAGAAGATTAAGGACCGGCAATTCCACCGCCTGCCGGGGTCTCACTTTCTGCATCTCCGCAAAGAACCAGGCCCGATTAGCAGAAGTCTCAAGGCAGCTCCCATCCAGCCCAGGCCCGGCCCCGTCCCGGCCCCTTTCCGCCTGTGATGCCGGAACTGGCCGATCCCGTCGGCCACTGCGGGCCGCTCACCGTCGCCATGGAAACGGAGGTAGCCAATGAGCTTAGCTACTCCAGCTCCGCTCGGACCTGCCCGCTCCGGTGAGCTCTGCACCGCTCGGGTGGACTTCCGTGGGCTCCGGTGAGCTCCCCGGCCCTTGATGACGATGCTGAAGGCCAAGATCCTCTTCGTGGGGCCCTGCGAGGTGAGGCTGGGCCTGGCGCCGCGGCACCTAGGCTAGCGCGCCCCTCACTTCCAGTCTGTGCTTTGCGCCGGGAGGCCCCCCGCAGGCAGGAACCTAGTCCCAAGCGGCCACCTGGGTGGGCGCCGCCGCCCTTACTGTCAACCTCTGCGCTTTCAGACCTTTATCCCAGCCACCTTCCGGAGGGGGCGGTTGAAGCGGACCCCATGTTACTCAGGCCCAAGGTAGTGAGTGGCCTCATTGGAACCAGAGCCTAGGTCTCCTGACTCTGTGCTTTGCTACCAGGGTCATAGGTTGTGAATGTGTCTGTGGGACGAGAGGACCTAGAGGGAAGATTGGACTATTTATTGTATGGCCTTGGAACAGTTGGCTATTAGTGTGTGTGGTTGTAGTAATGGGGATTAAATCTACATTTGTGCTACGCACCATGCACAAAAATAAAATTCAGATGGATTAAAGCTAAACGTGTAAAGAAAAAATATATACAAGTAATAGATGAATATTCTCCAACTTTAGCCAGCATCAAAATCATGTAGACAGGCTCGGCGCCTGTGGCTCAAGCGCCACATACACCTGAGCTGGCGGGTTTGAATCCAGCCCGGGCC